>NC_052077.1:43462676-43783926 GCF_015852505.1 Tachyglossus aculeatus
TCAAGTCGTCTTTGACCCATAGCATAAGGCCCTGCTGAGAGCTCACCTCCTCCAGGAGGCCTTCCCAGACTGAGCCCCCTCCTTCCCCTCCCCACAGCACCTGTATATACATATATATGTTTGTACGCATTTATTACTTGTACTTCCCAAGCGCTTAGTACAGAGCTCTGCACGCAGTGAGCACTCAATAAATACGATTGAATGAATGAATGAATGAATGACTATTTATTGATTGATTATATTTGTACATATTTATTCTATTTATTCTGTTTGGTTAATATGTTTGGTTTTGTTCTCTGTCTCCCCCTTCTAGACTGTGAGCCCACTGTTGGGTAGGGACCGTCTCTATATGTTGCCAACTTGGACTTCCCAAGCTCTTAGTACAGTGCTCTGCACACAGTAAATGCTCAATAAATACGATTGAATGAATGAATGACTCTATTTATTGATTGATTTTATTTGTACATATTTATTCTATTTATTCTATTTGGTTAATATGTTTGGTTTTGTTCTCTGTCTCCCCCTTCTAGACTGTGAGCCCACTGTTGGGTAGGGACCGTCTCTATATGTTGCCAACTTGGACTTCCCAAGCTCTTAGTACAGTGCTCTGCACACAGTAAACGCTCAATAAATACGATTGAATGAATGAATGACTCTATTTATTGATTGATTTTATTTGTACATATTTATTCTATTTATTCTATTTGGTTAATATGTTTGGTTTTGTTCTCTGTCTCCCCCTTCTAGACTGTGAGCCCACTGTTGGGTAGGGACCGTCTCTATATGTTGCCAACTTGGACTTCCCAAGCGCTTAGTACAGGGCTCTGCACACAGTAAGCGCTCAATAAATACGATTGAATGAATGAATGACTCTATTTATTGATTGATTTTATTTGTACATATTTATTCTATTTATTCTATTTGGTCAATATGTTTTGTTTTGTTCTCTGTCTCCCCCTTCTAGACTGCGAGCCCACTGTTGGGTAGGGACCGTCTCTAGATGTTGCCAACTTGGACTTCCCAAGCGCTTAGTACAGGGCTCTGTACACAGTAAGCACTCAATAAATACGATTGAATGAATGAATGAATGAATGATTCTATTGATTGATTTTATTTGTACATATTTATTCTACTTATTTTATTTTGTTAATATGTTTGGTTTTGTTCTCTGTCTCCCCCTTCTAGACTGTGAGCCCGCTGTTGGGTAGGGACCGTCTCTGTATGCTGCCAACTTGGACTTCCCAAGCGCTTAGTACAGTGCTCTGCACACAGTAAGCGCTCAATAAATACGATTGAATGAATGAATGACTTTATTTATTGATTGATTTTATTTGTAAATATTTATTCTATTTATTCTATTTGGTTAATATGTTTGGTTTTGTTCTCTGTCTCCCCCTTCTAGACTGTGAACCCACTATGGGTAGGGACCGTCTCTATATGTTGCCAACTTGTACTTCCCAAGCGCTTAGTACAGTGCTCTGCACACAGTAAGCGGTCAATAAATACGATTGAATGAATGAATGAATGAATGAATAGCAACGACACCATGGACACATCTCTCTCAGAACGCCCCACCTCCATCTGGAATCGTCCTGGTAGTGATCCATAATAGCGTCCCCCAATTTCCAATAGCATGTATTGATTTGCAACAGTACCCCCAATTCCCAACAGCATCCTCGATTTTTAACAGTGCCTCCCAGCAGTGCCTCCCAATTTCCAATAGCCTCTTGCGATTCCCAGCGGCACCCCTAAATTCCCAACAGCACTCATTCATTCATTCAGTCGTATTTATTGAGCGCTTACTGTGTGCAGAGCACTGGACTGAGCGCTTGGAAAGTCCAAGTTGGCAACATCTAGAGACGGTCCCTACCCAACAGCGGGCTCACAGTCTAGAAGGGGGAGACAGAGAACAGAACCAAACATATTAACAAAATAAAATAAGTAGAATAAATATGTACAAGTAAGATAAATTCCTCTATTTCCAACAGTACTCCCCAACTCCCAACAGGGCCTTCCAGTTTCCAACAGCACCTTCCAATTCCAACAGCATCCTCCACAGCATTCCCCAATTCCCGGCAGCGTCTGTGGTCCCAGTTTGGGAACCACGTTAATAATAATAACGGCATTTGTTAAGCACTTACTATGTGCAAAGCACTGTTCTAAGCACTGGAGAAGCAGCGTGGCTCAGTGGAAAGAGCACGGGCTTTGGAGTCACAGGTCATGGGTTCGAATCCCGGCTTCTCCACATGTCTGCTGTGTGACATTGGGCAAGTCACTTAACTTCTCTGAGCCTCAGTTACCTCATCTGTAAAATGGGGATTAAGACTGTGAGCCCCACGTGGGACACCCTGATCACCTTATAGCTCCCGAGCGCTTAGAACAGTGCTTTGTACATAGCGCTTAACAAATGCTATCATTATTATTATTATTATTGCAAGGTGGTCAGAGAAGCAGCGTGGCTCAGTGGAAAGAGCCCAGGCTTTAGAGTCAAGAGGTTGTGGGTTCAAATCCCGGCTCCGCCACTTGTCAGCTGTGTGACTTTGGGCAAGTCACCTCACTTCTCTGGGCCTCAGTTCCCTCATCTGGAAAATGGGGATGAAGACTGTGAGCCCCACGTGGGACAACCTGATTACCTTGTATCTTACCCCAGCGCTTAGAACAGGGCTTTGCACATAGTAAGCGCTTAACAAATACCAACATTATTATTATTATCAGGTTGTCCCAAAGGGGGCTCACCGTCTTCACCCCCATTTTACGGATGAGGGAACTGAGGCCCAGAGAAGCAAAGTGACTTGCCCAAAGTCACATAGCTGACGAGTGGCGGAACCGGGATTAGAACCCATGACCTCTGATTCCCAAGCCCGGGCTCTTTCCACTGGGCCACGCTGCTTCTCATGCTTTTCACGTTCGCTGCAGTCTCCCAAGTGCTTAGTACAGTGCTTAGTAATGAATAAACACCATTGATTGATCGATTGATCGATTGCTGGGGGGACCAGAGGGACCCTGCTGAGAGCTCACCTCCTCCAGGAGGCCTTCCCAGACTGAGCCCCTTCCTTCCTCTCCCCCTCGTCCCCCTCTCCATCCCCCCCATCTTACCTCCTTCCCTTCCCCACAGCATCTGTATAGATGGATATATGGTTGTACATATTTATTACTCTATTTATTTATTTTACTTGTACATATCTATCCTATTTATTTTATTTTGTTAGTATGTTCGGTTTTGTTCTCCGTCTCCCCCTTTTAGACTGTGAGCCCACTGTTGGGCAGGGACTGTCTCTATATGTTGCCAATTTGGACTTCCCAAGCGCTTAGTACAGTGCTCTGCACATAGTAAGCGCTCAATAAATACGATTGATGATGATGATGATGACCTGCTGAGCGACCCAGGATCACCCACAGTGGTAAAGGGTGTGTGTGTGTGTGGGGGGGGAGAACCCCATCGGGAGCCCCGTAATCAACTACAACCAAAAGGTGATAAAACCGATGAAGTGGAATCATTTGGACCATGGGTTCTTAAACGCCCCAAGTCTGGAGGCCGTCCAGGACACTCCCCGAGGGGTGGAGAAGTGCTCTCAAAACACTCCCTGTAGCAGGCAGAAGCCTGGCCTGAGACCTGAACCGAGAAGCAATCATCATCAATCGTATTTATTGAGTGCTTACTGTGTGCAGAGCACTGGACTAAGCGCTTGGGAAGCACAAATTGGCAACATCTAGAGACAGTCCCTACCCAACAGTGGGCTCACAGTCTAAAAGGGGGAGAAGCAATGTGGCCTAATAATAATAGTAATGGCATTTATTAAGTGCTTACTATGCGCAGAGCACTGTTCTAAGCGCTGGGGAGGTTACAAGGTGATCAGATTGTCCCACGGGGGGCTCACAGTCTTCATCCCCATTTTCCAGATGAGGTCACTGAGGCCCAGAGAAGTGAATTGACCTGCCCAAAGTCACACAGCTGACAATTGGCGGAGCCGGGATTTGAATCCATGACCTTGGACTCCTCCCTCCTTCCTCTCCCCCTCGTCCCCTCTCCATCCCCCCCTCGTCCCCCTCTCCATCCCCCCCGCCTTACCTCCTTCCCTTCCCCACAGCACCTGTAGATATGTATAGATGTTTGTACATATTTATTACTCCATTTATTTATTTATTTTACTTGTACATATCAATTCTATTTATTTTATTTTGTTAGTATGTTTGGTTTTGTTCTCTGTCTCCCCCTTCTAGACTGTGAGCCCACTGTTGGGTAGGGACTGTCTCTAGATGTTGCCAACTTGTACTTCCCAAGCGCTTAGTCCAGTGCTCTGCACATAGTAAGCGCTCAATAAATACGATTGATTGATTGATTGATTGACTCCAAAGCCCGGGCTCTTTCCACTGAGCCACGCTGCTTCTCTGCCGCTTCTCTAATGGCTAGAGCCCGGGCCTGGAAGCAAGAAGGACCTGGGTTCTAATCCCGGCTCTGCCATGTGTCTGCTGTGTGACCTCGGGCAAGTCACTTCACTTCCCTGGGCCTCAGTTACCTTATTCATTCATTCATTCATTCAATCGTATTTATTGAGCGCTTACTGTGTGCAGAGCACTGGACTAAGCGCTTGGGAAGTCCAAGTTGGCAACATAGAGAGACGGTCCCTACCCAACAGTGGGCTCACAGTCTAGAAGGGGGAGACAGACGACAAAACACATTAACAAAATAAAATAAATAGAATAAATCTGTACAAATAAAATCAATCAATAAATAGAGTAATAAATCCGTACAAACATATATACATATATACAGGTGCTGGGGGGATGGGGAGGGATAGAAGGGGGAGAGGAAGGAGGGAGCTCAGTCTGGGAAGGCCCCTTGGAGGATGGAAAGCATTTTGCTCTTTAAACAAAATGAGGGGATTTTGAAATTTAATATGCTATTTGCTTCCTTCTTCCGTTTCAGAAGTCGGCTCAAGGTTGTACATTTTCCAAAGGAGAGAAAAAAGCACTGTTCAAATAAGAATTGGTAGTAGAAACTGGGCAATCATTTGCTTATATAGCGTAATGAAGCTTTCGCTACCCTAAAAAGCCTAAATTTTACCCTAAATTTTACCTTATCTTAAAATGGACATTACGGCTGTGAGCACCATGAGGGACAGGGACTGAGTCCAAACTGACAACCTTGTATCTAACCCCAGCACTTAGTACAGTACCTGGCACATAAATAAACGTGGCTCAGTGAAAAAAGCACAGGGTTGGGAGTCAGAGGTCGTGGGTTCTAATCCCGGCTCCGCCACTTGTCATCATCATCATCATCAATCGTATTTATTGAGAGCTTACTGTGTGCAGAGCACTGTACTAAGCGCTTGGGAAGTACAAATTGGCAACATCTAGAGACAGTCCCTACCCAACAGTGGGCTCACAGTCTAAAAGGGGGAGACAGAGAACAAAACCAAACATACTAACAAAATAAAATAAATAGAATAGATATGTACAAGTAAAATAAATAAATAGAGTAACAAATATGTACAAACATATATACAGGTGCTGTGGGGAAGGGAAGGAAGTAAGATGGGGGGGTGGAGAGGGGGATTTGTCAGCTGGGTGACTCTGGGCAAGTCACTTCACTTCTCTGGGCCTCAGTTTCCTCATCTGTAAAATGGGAATGAAGACTGTGAGCCCCACGTGGGACAACCTTGATTACCTTGTATCCCCTCCCAGTGCTTAGAACGGTGCTTGGCACATAATAATAATAACAATAATGATGGCATTTATTAAGCGCTTACTATGTGCAAAGCACTGTTCTAAGCACTGGGGAGTTACAAGGCGATCAGGTTGTCCCACTGGGGGGCTCACAGTCTTCATCCCCATTTTCCAGATGTGGGAACTGAAGCACAGAGAAGTGACTTGCCCAAAGTCACACAGCTGACAATTGGCGGAGCCGGGATTTGAACCGGCGACCTCGGACTCCGAAGCCCAGGCTCTTTCCACGGAGCCACGTAAGCACTTAACAAATACCACCCTTATTATTATTATTATTAATATTAATAATAATAATTATTAAACACTTAACAGACACCTTTTTTTTTTTTCAAAATGTCAAAATGCCCTCAGATGGGGCCCAGCTCGAGGCAAGATAAGGCAGGCAGGGCCCCACCTTTTCCACTCTGGCAATCTCGGGGATGCAGTTCTGCAGCCTGGCCTGGCCTCCCTCCACCCCTATCCTAGCGACCTCTCCCTCTGAGGCTTCCCCTCAGTCTTCCTCATGCTCCTCCTGGCCTGCCCTTGTTATTATTATTATCATTATCATTATTATTATTATTAATGATAATAATAATAATTGTGGCATTTGTTAAGCGCTCCCCCTCGTCCCCCTCTCCATCCCCCCATCTTACCTCCCTCTCTTCCCCACAGCACCTGTATAAATGCATATATGTTTGTACATATTTATTACTCTATTTATTTATTTTACTTGTACATATCTATTCTATTTATTTTATTTTGTTAATATGGTTGCTTTTGTTCTCTGTCTCCCCGTCCTAGACTGTGAGCCCACTGTTGGGTAGGGACCGTCTCCGTATGTTGCCAACTTGTACTTCCCAAGTGCTTAGTACAGGGCTCTGCACACAGTAAGCGCTCAATAAATACGATTGATTGATTGATTGATTAACCAGGTGCCTTCCCCAGGTGCCTTCCCAGGAAGCCTTCCCAGAGTGAGCCCCTTCCTTCCTCTCCCCCTCATCCCCCTCTCCATCCCCCCCGTTTTACCTCCTTCCCTTCCCCACAGCACCTGTATATATGTTTGCACATATTTGTTACTCTATTTATTTATTTATTTTACTTGTACATATCTATTCTATTTATTTTATTTTGTTAGTATGTTTGGTTTTGTTCTCTGTCTCCCCCTTTTAGACTGTGAGCCCACTGTTGGGTAGGAACTGTCTCTATATGTTGCCAACGTGTACTTCCCAAGCGCTTAGTACAGTGCTCTGCACACAGTAAGCGCTCAATAAATGCAATTGATGATGATGATGATATCTATTCTATTTTGTTAATATGGTTGCTTTTGTTCTCTGTCTCCCCGTCCTAGACTGTGAGCCCACTGTTGGGTAGGGACTGTCTCTATATGTTGCCAACTTGTACTTCCCAAGCGCTTAGTACAGTGCTCTGCACACAGTAAGTGCTCAACAAATACGATTGATTGATTAATTAACCAGGTGCCAAGCACTGTACTGAACACTGAGGCAGAAATGCCCAGTGTGGGTAGGGAAGGACTATATTGCTGAATTGCGCTTTCCAAGCGCTGAGTACAGTGCTCTGCACACATTAATACTAATACTAATGTTGGTATTTGTTAAGCTCATACTATGTGCCAAGCACTGTTCTAGGCGCTGGGGTAGATACAAGGTAATCAGGTTGTCCCACGTGGGGCTCACAGTCTTCACCCCCATTTTACAGATGAGGGAACTGAGGCGCAGAGAAGTTAAGTGACTTTCCCAAGGTCACACAGCTGACAAGTGGCGGAGCCGGGATTAGAACCCATGACCTCGGACTCCCAAGCCCGGGCTCTTTCCACTAAGCCATGCTGCTTCTCTGTAAGTGCTCAATAAATACGATTAAATGAATGAATGAATGAAACAACACCATCAGGTAAGACACAGTCCCCATCCCACATGGCGCTCACAGTCTAAAAGGAATCGAGAATAATAATAATAATAATAATAATGTTGGTATTTGTTAAGCGCTTACTATGCGCAAAGCACTGTTCTAAGCGCTGGGGAGGTTACAAGGTGATCAGGTTGTCCCATGGAGGGCTCACAATTTTAATCCCCATTTTACAAAGCAGCGTGGCTCAGTGGAAAGAGCAAGGGCTTGGGAGTCAGAGGTCATGAGTTCGAATCCCTGCTCAGCCACTTGTCAGCTGTGTGACCTCGGGCAAGCCACTTCACATCTCTCTGCTTCAGTTCCCTCATCTATAAAATGGGGATGAAGACTGTGAGCCCCACGTGGGACAACCTGATCACCTTGTATCCCCCCCCTCAGCGCTTAGAACAGTGCTTTGCACATAGTAAGCGCTTAACAGATACCGTTATTATTATTATCGAATCCCCATTTTACAGATGAGGAAACTAAGGCCCAGAGAAGTGAAGGGACTCGCCTAAGGTCCTGCAGCAGATGAGTGGTGGAGCGGTGAGGATTAGAACCCAGGTCCGCTGACTCCGAGGCCCGGACTGTTTAGCCCTAGGCCACGCGATTGAAAGGTTAGGCTTCTGCGCCCTCCCTCCTTCCCCTCCCCACAGCACCTGTGCATATGTTTGTACAGATTTATTACTCTATTTATTTTGCTCGTACATATTTACTATTCTATTTATTTTGCAAACGACGTGCATTTAGCTTTTAGACTGTGAGCCCACTTTTTAGACTGTGAGCCCACTGTTGGGTAGGGACAGTCTCTATATGTTGCCAATCTGTACTTCCCAAGCACTCAGTCCAGTGCTCTGCACATAGTAAGCGCTCAATAAATACGATTGACGATGATTTAGCTTTAATTCTATTTGTTCTGACGACTTGACGCCCGTCCAAATGGTTTGTTGTCTGTCTCCCCCTTCTAGACCGTGAGCCCGCCGTCGGGTAGGGACCGTCTCTAGATGTCGCCGACTTGGACTTCCCAAGCGCTTAGTCCAGTGCTCTGCCCACGGTAAGCGCTCAATAAATACGACTGGATGAATGAATGTGAACCGTGGTTTGGAGTCAGCATTCATTCATTCATTCAATCCTTTCAGACTGTGAGCCCACTCTTTTAGACTGTGAGCCCACTGTTGGGTAGGGACTGTCTCTGTGTGTTGCCAATTTGTACTTCCCAAGCGCTTAGTACAGTACTCTGCACATAGTAAGCGCTCAATAAATACGATTGATTGATTGATTGATTCAATCGTATTTATTGAGGTGCAGAGCACTATACTAAGCGCTTGGGAAGTACAAGTCAGCAGCCCCTGGCCTCTTCCCCACAACACTCCCACCCCTGCACGGCAGAGCATCCACCCCTGGTGCTCCTCGCAACGCACCGCCCCGGCTGCTGCTACCCCCGCTGGGCTCCTGGAGAGCCCGGGGCGCTTAGAACAGTGCTTTGCACATGGTAAGCGCTTAATAAATGCCATTATTAAGTGGTGAGGCCCATGCAGGTTGAGGCTGAGGCTCGGCTGATGCAGAGCTGATGGCAGGAGGAGGAGATGCGACATGCCAGGATGGCACAACGGGCGGCTCACCAGAGAGGCCGGCCTGCAGCGGACGTCTCGGACATCACGGCACTTCACAGCCTAATCCTCTCCTCCAGAAAAAGTCACTCCACTCCGGCGGACGGGGAACGCTGCCAGGGGCAGAGCGTAAATACGGGGGGAGAGAAAAAACGGGGGGCACGTGGGTGGTGGTGGGAGGCGGGTTCGGCCCGTACGGGGGCCTGGGTGCCGAGAGGAGCCTGGACAGCGAACCGCGGGCCCGAAGAGGAGCTCCCCACGCGTGAAATGCAGAAATATTTATTTTGGTTTCCTTCATTGTTTTTGGAAATTGTTTTGGTTTAGAAAACATAGAAATAGCCAACACTTGAAGCAAACATTCCAAACCTCCAATGTGACAAATCACCGACTCGGCTGTGCAATCAAGGGCACACGGATGAAGTTAGATTACTGAGTAGTGTTATTACAAGGACCATCCCTTAGCGCTAACCCCGTTGTGCTTCGTAATCGCGGGTCACCCAGGGAGCGGAGAAGCAGAATTGCGTCTTCCCGGGGACGTCGGCAACTGGATTCGGCCCGGTGCGGGGGGCTCTGCGATGGATGGAGATGCCGCCTCCTTTATCCCCCCGACACTGCCGGTCCCCCGCTGGGCCTGAAAGACCCCGAGGAGAAGGGGGGACGGGGAAGGGGAAGGGGAAGGGGAAGGAGCGTCTCTTAGGTCAAGGCCGCAGGCAGCAGGCACTTGGTTCTGTTGGCGTGCCCCGAGACAAGGCCCTCTGTCTTCACCCACCATCAGCTGTGACACAAGCGTCCAAATGCCCACTTCGCGGGGCACCGCAGGGCAGGCTCGACGTGGGACGGGGCGTGACGGGCCGATCTCAGAGCGACATGGGGGTACCAGTGGTGGCGGGAAGATGCCAGGGAAGGCCGGGCCGCCCCTCCGCTCCCCCCTCGGAGCCTCGCTTTCCCCACAAAGCCGGTGGCGGGAGATGGTGGGCTCACCCGGTCTGCGCCGGGTTGGCATCCTGTACCCGAAGCCACCCAGTCTCCCCCACCCACCGGTGTGGGGACGGCGGGACGGATGACCCGCTCCCGGGGGCCCGTCGAGCCGCTCAGCAGCAGGGGAGAGGGTCTTCCAACCAGTGTTTGACCGAGATCGCGACGACATTCTCCAGAGCGGTTGAAGAAAATAAAACAAAAAAGCCAAGAAGAGAGAGAAACAAAGGGAAAGTATTCCTTCCAGTGTACTGGACGCTCGCGGGGCAGGCGGCGGCAGAGGAGCGCAGGGCCGGGAGCGGGCTCGTCGCCGAGAGTGCCACCAATACCCCCCCTCTTCTCGGTCGGAAAAACGGGGGTGGCCGGCCCAACCCCCGGCCTTCTGGGCCGAGGAAGGTCCGAATAACTCATCACACTTAAAGCGAGATTCCCTGTTACAATTTAAGGCTCATTTGGGAAACTGTAGGTCAGGGGCAGGCGGGATGGGCGCCCGGGTTGGTAAGGCAGAGCCGCCCCCGTGGCTATTCCTATGGCCGGGCCCCCGGGGTCCGGGGGTCGCGCCCGTCCTCCCCACGCCGGCTCGGGTGGGAGGGCCCTGTTGGGGAGCGGGAGCCGCGGCTCTCCCTCGCCGCCTTGGCCCGCGCTAGACTTTGATGGTGGCGTAGAGCTCGTCGATCTCCGGCCGGAAGTGTTTCCTTAGCTCGGGGCGCTTGGCCTTCAGCGTCGGGGTCAGGAGGCCGTTCTCCACGCTGAACAGCTCCGAGTGGAGGGCGATGCCTTTCACCTGGAGGCCAGGGAGGGACAGAGGGACAGAGGACAATCAGTCTGCGCATCAGGCAGAAACTCCTCACCCGGGGCTTCAAGGCCGTCCATCACCTCGCCCCCTCCTACCTCACCTCCCTTCTCTCCTTCTACTGCCCAGCCCGCACCCTCCGCTCCTCCACCGCTAATCTCCTCACTGTACCTCGTTCTCGCCTGTCCCGCCATCGACCCCCGGCCCAGGTCCTCCCCCGGGCCTGGAATGCCCCCAATCCCTCTGCCCCTCCGCCAAGCTCGCTCTCTTCCTCCCTTCAAGGCCCTGCTGAGAGCTCACCTCCTCCAGGAGGCCTTCCCAGACTGAGCCCCTTCTTTCCTCTCCCCCTCGTCCCCCTCTCCATCCCCCCGTCTTACCTCCTTCCCTTCCCCACAGCACCTGTATATATGTATATATGGTTGTACATATTTATTACTCTATTTATTTATTTATTTATTTATATATTTTACTTGTACATTTCTATCCTACTTATTTTATTTTGTTGGTATGTTTGGTTCTGTTCTCTGTCTCCCCCTTTTAGACTGTGAGCCCACTGTTGGGTAGGGACTGTCTCTATGTGATGCCAATTTGTACTTCCCAAGCGCTTAGTACAGTGCTCTGCACATAGTAAGCGCTCAATAAATACGATTGATTGATTGATTGATTCCTCCCTTCAAGGCCCTACTGAGAGCTCACCTCCTCCAGGAGGCCTCCTTCCTCTCCCCCTCGTCCCCCTCTCCATTCCCCCCCATCTTACCTCCTTCCCTTCCCCACAGCACCTGTATATATGTATATATGTTTGTACATATTTATTACTCTATTTATTACTCTATTTATTACTCTATTTATTATTTTACTTGTACCTATCTATTCTATTCATTTTATTTTGTTAAGATGTTTGGTTTTGTTCTCTGTCTCCCCCTTCTAGACTGTGAGCCCACTGTTGGGTAGGGACCGTCTCTATATGTTGCCAACTTTGACTTCCCAAGCACCTAGTACAGTGCTCTGCACACAGTAAGCGCTCAATAAATACGATTGACTGACTGAATGAAAGTATCTTTATTATTCTTATCCACCTCCAGTGGGCTGCATTCTGTCTTCCCAGATTTCCGGAGAAGCACACACAGATTGGACGCTCCCTGGGGGCAGGGATCGCGTCGACTAACTCTACTGAGAAGCAGCGTGGCTCAGTGGAAAGAGCGCAGGCTTTGGAGTCGGAGGTCACGGGTTCAAATCCCGGCTCCGCCACTTGCTAGCTGTGTGACTTGGGGCAAGTCACAACTTCTCTGGGCCTCAGTTACCTCGCCTGTAAAATGGGGATGAAGACTGCGAGCCCCCCCGTGGGACAACCTGGTCACCTTGTAACCTCCCCAGCCCTTAGAACGGTGCTTTGCACGTAGTAAGCGCTTAATAAATGCCATCATTATTATTATTACTGTCTTCTCCATGAACATCTCTGACCGACCGGGAGAGCCTCCGGATCGTCCCTTGGATATCCCACTATCCTCAGGTTAGGGACGGCGGGAGAAGTGATGTAAGCGCCTCATTGTGCAGGCCCTCCGGCGATTGATACGCGATTGATAAATACAATTGATGATGATGGAGCGGATGGGGGTGGCCTAGTGGGAGTCCTCCATGCTCGGCCGATCAATCAATGATATCTATTGAGCTCTTCCTCTGTGCAGAGCACTGTATTAAGTGCTTGGACGACTACCGCAGATTTGGAAGCCACATTCCCTGCCCACAACCATTCACAGTCTCGAGGGCCAGACAGGATTCATTCATTCATTCGATCGTATTTATTGAGCGCTTACTGTGTGCCGAGCACTGTACTAAGCGCTTGGGAAGTCCAAGTAGGCCACACAGAGAGACGGTCCCTACCCAACAGTGGGCTCACAGTCTCGAAGATTGGTGGCCAGCGGACCAGGTCATAGACGGAGGAAGAGAAGGCAGCTTGGTTTAGTGGGAATGGCCAGGACTTGTTGCCAGCTTGTACTTCCCAAGCGCTTAGTCCAGTGCTCTGCACACAGTAAGCGCTCAATAAATACGATTGATTGATTGATTGATTGACTTGGGAGGCAGAGGACGTGGGTTCTAATCCCGGCTCTGCCACCTGTCTGCTGTGTGGCCTTGGGGAAGCCACTTCACTTCACCTTGTAACCTCCCCAGCGCTTAGAACAGTGCTTTGCACATAGTAAGCGCTTAACAAATACCATTATTATTATTATTATTATTATTGTTATTATTCTCTGGGCCTCAGTTCCCTCCTCCGTAAAATGGGGATGAAGACTGTGAGCTCCACACAGGACCACTGAGGACCTTATGTCTACCTCAGAGCTTAGGACAGTGCTTGGCACATAGTAAGTGCTTAACAAGTATAAGGGGACTTGGCCTAACCTCTAGACTCTCCCCCCCTCTAGACTGTGAGCTTGCTGTAGGCAGGGATTGTCTCTCTTTATTGCTGTACTGTACTTTCCCAAGCGCTTAGTACAGAGCTGTGCACACAGAAAGTGCTCAATAAATACCACTGGCTGACTGACTGGGTGGACATACGTTCTGTGGGGCTGTGGGTGGAAGAGTATCTAAGTACCCTCAAGTGCTCCCCAAATTCTTGTAAGTGCTCAATAAATTGAATGAATGGACTGTAAGCTCCCAGGAATGGATCTACCAACTCTGTCATACTGTACTCTCCCAAGCGCTTAGTACAGTACTCTACACAATCAATCAATCGTATTTATTGAGCGCTTACTGTGTGCAGAGCACTGTACTAAGCACTTGGGAAGTCCAACTTGGCAACATCTAGAGACAGTCCCTACCCAACAGTGGGCTCACAGTCTAAAAGGGGGGAGACAGAGAACAAAACCAAACATACTAACAAAATAAAATAAATAGAAAAGATATGTACAAGTAAAATAAATAGAGTAATAAATATGTACAAACATATATATATATATATATATATATATATACAGGTGCTGTGGGGAAGGGAAGGAGGTAAGATGGGGGGATGGAGAAAGTAAGCACTAAGTCAGAGCAGCAGTGTGGCTCGGTGGAAAGAGCACGAGCTTGGGAGTCAGAATCATCATCATCAATCGTATTTATCGAGCGCTTACTATGTGCAGAGCACTGTACTAAGCGCTTGGGAAGTACAAATTGGCAACATCTAGAGACAGTCCCTACCCAACAGTGGGCTCACAGTCTAAAAGAAGTCAGAAGTCACGGGTTCGAATCCCAGCTCCGCCACTTGTCAGCTGAGTGACCCTGGGCTAGTCACGTAACTTCTCTGTGCCTCAGTTCCCTCATCTGTAAAATGGGGACTAAGATGGTGAGCCCCACGTGGGACAACCTTGATCACGTTGTACCCCCCCCCAGGGCTTAGACCAGTGCTTGGCACATGGTAAGTGCTTAACAAATACCACCATCATTATTACTATTATTATTATAAATGCTGTTGATTGATTGATTGATTGGAAGGTAGTCCAGCCAATCCAAGGCAGGCCTTCCACCGCCAGCCTCGGCCTCAACCCCAGTCCAGCCCGGCCCAAACCGGACACGACCCTGGTGCACGAGGGTTGGGGGGCATCCAAACTAGTCGGCTGGGGTCAGGGACCCCGGAGGCAGAATTGGGAGAGGGGGCTTTGAAACACTCAGTGGCGGGGGACTTCCCCCTTCTAGACTGTGAGCCCGCTGTTGGGTAGGGACCGTCTCTACGTGTTGCCGACTTGTACTTCCCAAGCACTTAGTACAGTGCTCTGCACACAGTAAGCGCTCAATAAATACGATTGATTGATTGATTGACTGTCTCTTTCTAGGCAAATCCTCCCGGGATCCACCCACCGGCCCCCCATGTCCGCCCAGCGTCCGACCTGCTCAAAGGACTTGAGTCCCGCCTCCTTCCCGAGTCTTAGGAAGTCCTCCAGGATGGCCTTTTTGAGGTCCTGCGGGGGAGAGCCAGCAAAGAGGACGTGATCGGGATCGTGCCGCAAAACGGCAGGGGAAGCCGGTCGTCGGGGGGCCGGGATCCGCTCGCTCACCTTATTCCGACACAGCTCGCCGTAGGAGCCCTCGATGCCTCGCTTTTTGGCCCAAGGGCACACGGTCTCGGGGTCGGGCACCACGATTGCTATGAGGAACGCCTGCAGCATGCGTGCCCGCCCGCCCGCACGTCCACCAACACACAAACACGCGTCTGTTAGCGGGGGGCTTCAGGGGCGGGTGGCCCCCGCCGACCCCTCCGGGAATTAGTTCCGGAGCCACCGGGGAAGGCCGGCCAGGGAACGGTCCCACTGGGGCTGGCATCGGGGCTGAGAGCCCCAGTTCCTCCCTCGGTCCCAAAGACTCAGTTTGACTCCTCTAGACGGTAAATTCGTTGTAGGTAGGGAACTGTACCGTACTCTCCCAAGCACTTAGCACAGTGCTCTGCACGCAGAAAGTGCTCAATAAATACGACTGACTGAATGAATAAACCTCCCCCAAAAAACTAAAAGGAGCAGTGAGGCCTAAGCCAGTGCCCGGCCCGGACGCCTGGCCGCCTTCCCACCACCTCCGTCTGTGCCGCCCTGGGGGGTTGGGGTGCTTTCCGGCCTTGGGGACCCCCAGGACTTCTGCCTCGGTGCCCTGCCAACCCCGTGGGTGGCCCACGTGCCACCGGTCTCGCACGGGAAGTGGTGGTACTGGGAGATAGCTCTCCCAAGGGAAGAGAGCTGGGAATGCCGCTCTTTTCGTCGTTCCGGGAAGCTGGAGCCACGGGGGCCGGGGAAACGGCCACCGGGCCCGGGGGAAAGGCCGAGGACCAGGCGCTGGCCTCCTCCTCCGGACCAAGTTCGGGGTTTCAGGCCCGGAGGGCTGGGGGAGGAAGAGACACACCTGCAAGCTCTCGCCGTAGACGAACACCTGGGCTACGGGCTCGCTGCGCTGGTACACGTTCTCGATCTTCTCGGGCGCGATGTACTCGCCTTGGGCCAGCTTAAAGATGTGCTTTTTCCTGTCGATGATCTTCAGGACACCGTTCTGTACGGGGGGCGGGGAAGGGGGGATTGGGGGTCAGGGGACCATTCATTCATTCATTCAATTGTATTTATTGAGTACTTACTGTGTGCAGGGCACTGGACTAAGCGCTTGGGGAGTCCAAGTTGGCAACATAGAGAGACGGGCCCTACCCAACAGCGGGCTCACAGTCCTGCCAGGCGCCCAGAGGAGACAAACCGGGCAGGGAGGAGCCACCAAATAGTCCAGTCGCCCCCGCCGCAGGTTTCTCAGGGAACCGAGGGAGTGGACTGGTGGGCCGCCCGGTCCGAGGTCAGCTGCATTAGGGGTGCGGGTCACCAGGCCGCTGGGACGCCTCCTTTGAGGCAGAGGGAAGATGAGCTGCTCCCTCCCTCTCTCCTGGTTGCCCGCTCTTTCCTTTATGGCACTCATTATGCGCTTAATATAATAATGATCATCATCATCATCAATCGTATTTATTGAGCGCTTACTATGTGCAGAGCACTGTACTAAGCGCTTGGGAAGTACAAATTGGCAACATATAGAGACAGTCCCTACCCAACAGTGGGCTCACAGTCTAAAAGGGGGAGACAGAGAACAAAACCAAACATACTAACAAAATAAAATAAATGGAATAGATATGTACAAATAAAATAAATAAAGACATTTATTAAGCGCTTACTATGTGCAAAGCACTGTCCTAAGCGCTGGGGAGGTTACAAGGTGATCAGGGTGTCCCCACAGGGGGTTCACAGTTTTAATCTCCATTTTACGGATGAGGTCACTGAGGCCCAGAGAAGTTGAGTGACTGGCCCAAAGTCACACAGCTGACAAGTGGCGGAGCCGGGATTTGAACCCATGACCTCTGACTCCAAAGCCCGGGCTCTTTCCACTGAGCCACGCTGCCCCCCCATATGGGCCAGCTACTGTACTAAGTGGAGTCAGAAGGACCTCTCTAATCCCAGGATTTAGTACAGTGCCTGGCACGTATTAAGCACTTAAATGATACCATTTTCCCCTCTAGGCGGAAAAGTCACTGTGGTCATTGTTGTATGGTACTCTCCCAAGAGCTTAGTACAGTGTTCTGCACACGGTAAGCGCTCAATAAATACGACTGAATGAATGAATGACCTGGGTTCTAATCCCGACTCCACCACGTCTGCTGTGTGACCTTGTGTAAGCCACTTAGCTTCTCTGTGCCTCAGTCACTTCTTCTGTAAAATGGGGACTAACTGTCTGAGCCCCATTTGGGTCAGGGACTGTGCCCAACTTTCATTCATTCATTCAATCGTATTTATTATAGTAATAATAATAATAATAATGGCATTTATTAAGCGCTTACTCTGTGCAAAGCACTGTTCTAAGCGCTGGGGAGGTTATAGGGCGATCAGGTTGTCCCACGGGGGGCTCACAGTCTTAATCCCCATTTTACAGATGAGGGAACTGAGGCCCAGAGAAGTGAAGTGACTTGCCCAAAGTCACACAGCTGACAGTTGGCGGAGCCGGGATTTGAACCCCTGACCTCGGACTCCAAAGCCCGGGCTCTTTCCACTGAGCCACGCTGCTTCTCTGCTCTGCTTATTGAGCGCTTACTGTGTGCAGAGCACTGTACTAAGCGCTTGGGGAGTCCAAGTTGGCAACATATAGAGACGGTCCCTACCCAACAGTGGGCTCACAGTCTAGAAGATTAACTTATACTCACTTCAGCGCTTAGAACAGTGCTTGGCACATAGTAAGCGCTTAACCAGTACCATGACAATTATTCCTATTACTATACAAGCAAAATCAAGTTGGAAACCGTGTTAATCCCTCTTTTATAGATGAGGGAACTGAGGCACAGAGAAGTGAAGAGCCTTGCCCCAGGTCACCCAGCAGACATTCATTCAATCCTATTTATTGAGCGCTTACTGTGTGCAGAGCACTGGACTAAGCGCTTGGGAAGTACGAGTCGGTGACATCTAGAGACGGACATGGGGCAGAGTCGGAATTAGAACCCAGGTCCTCCTGACTCCCGTACTATCCACTAGGCCACACCGGCCCCTCGGCTCCAGTTCTGAAGTCCCTCAGACTGCCGAGGTCAGGACGTGGCGGTTTGCGGACTTTCGCGGCCGGCTGGGGAGGGAATTCTTTGACTTTGGGCCAATCGGTCGCACGGATGCGTTTTCCCATGTTGGGAAGCCTTGCTCCGGGGAGATTGATCTCGGCAGATCTGCCGCTACTTAGAACCCGTCAGCCCTGGGCCTGGGGATGAAGACCATGAGCCCCCCGTGGGACAACCTGATCACCTTGTAACCTCCCCAGCGCTTAGAACAGTGCTTTGCACATAGTAAGCGCTTAACAAATGTCATTATTATTATTATTATTATTATTGTTAAGCGCTTACTCCATGCCAGGCACAGTACTAAGCGCGGGGGTAGATACAAGCAAATCGGGTTGGACTCAGCCCCTGTCCCACATGAGGCTCGTGATCTTAATCCCCATTTTACAGAGGAGGTAACTGAAGTCAAGAGAAGTCAAGTGACTTGCCCAAGGTCACCCAGGAGTTTCCAGGGTTCCGGGTTCTAGTCCCGGCTCTGCCACTGGTGGCCGGCTGAATGACTTCGGGCAAAGTAATTAACCTCTCTGGGCCTTGGTTGCTGCCATCTGCTCCCCCTTCCTCTCAGACCAAGGGCCCCGGGTTGGACAAGGGCTCGGTCATCATCAATCGTATTTACTGAGCGCTTACTGTGTGCAGAGCACTGTACTAAGGTCCAATCTACCAATCTTAACATCATCCCCCCTAGGGCTTTTTATTTGATTTTTAAATGATATTTGTTAAGCGATGGCATTTATTAAAGCGCTTACTATGTGCAAAGCACTGTTCTAAGCGCTGGGGAGGTTACAAGGTGATCAAGTTGCCCCACGGGGGTGCTCACAGTCTTCACCCCCATTTTACAGATGAGGGAACTGAGGCTCAGAGAAGTTAAGTGACTTGCCCAAGGTCACACAGTGGACGCGGCAGAGTGGGATTCGAACCCATGACCTCTGACTCCAAAGCCCGAGCTCTTTCCACTGAGCCACGCTGCACTGAATTTTTTCCTGGCACCTTATTAAATGCTGGGGTAGATAAAAAGTTGTCAGGTTGTACGCTGTCCTTGTCCAGCATGGGGCTCACAGTCTTAATCCCCCAAAGCAGCGTGGCTCAGTGGGAAGAGCCCGGGCTTTGGAGTCAGAGGTCACGGGTTCGAATCCCGGCTCCGCCAATCGTCAGCTGTGTGACTTTGGGCGAGTCACTTCACTTCTCTGGGCCTCAGTTCCCTCATCTGTAAAATGGGGATTAAGCCTGTGAGCCCCACGGGGGACAACCTGATCACCTTGTATCCCCCCCAGCTCTTTTAGAACAGTGCTTCACACATAGTAAGCACTTAACAAATACCATCATTATTATTATTATTATTATTTTACTGACGTGGTAACTGAGGCCCAGAGGAATTAAGTGGCTTTGCCCAAGGTCACACAGCAGACAAGTGGCGGAGCTGGAATTAGAACCCACATCCTGTCTCAGGCCCAAGCTCTATCCACTAGGCCGTACTGCTTCCCGCTTGTCCGTTAATCGTACTTATTGAGGGCTTACTGTGTGCAAAGCACTGTACGAAGAGCTTGGAACACTACTGAAGTCACTTCACTTCTCCGGGCCTCAGTTCCCTCCTCTGTAAAATGGGGATTAAGACTGTGAGCCCCTCGTGGGACAACCTGGTCACCTTGTAAATTCCCCAGTGCTTAGAACAGTGCTTTGCACATAGTAAGCGCTTAATAAATGCCATCATTATCATTATTATTATTATTACTGCCCTTTACCCAGCCTGATCAGGAAGAGGAGTCGAAACAAAAGGCTTCCAAAAAGAAAGATAAAAAAGTCACAAGATCAGGTATGGTTCGAAATGGGTACGCCTTGTCTGCCCAGAGAATTATTTTACTTGGACTTTTAGACTGTGAGCCCACTATTGGGTAGGGACTGTCTCTATATGTTGCCAACTTGTACTTCCCAAGCGCTTAGTACAGTGCTCTGCACACAGTAAGCGCTCAATAAATACGATTGATGATGATGATAATATTCATTCTATTTATTTTATTTGGTTTATACATTTTGTTTTGTCGTCTGTCTCCCCCTTCTAGACTGTGAGCCCGCTGGTGGGTAGGGACCGTCTCTAGATGTTGCCAACTTGGACTTCCCAAGCGCTTAGTCCACTGCTCTGCACACAGTAGGCGCTCAATAAATACGATTGAATGAATGAATGAATACAATAAAGCAATATAATTGACGGTGTCGGAGCCAAACCAAGTCACTCCCCTGTGCCTCAGTGACCTCATCTGTAAAATGGGGATTGAGACCATGAGCCCTATACGGGACAGGGATTGTCCAACCTGATTTGCTTTGTTCTCTGTCTCCCCCTCCTAGACTGTGAGCCCACTGTTGGGTAGGGACTGTCTCTATATGTTGTCAGCTTGTGCTTCCCAAGTGCTTAGTGCAGTGCTCTGCACACAGTAAGCGCTCAATAAATACGATTGATTGATTGATTGATTGACTGTATCCACCCCGGCACTTACTACAGTGCCTGGCACATAGTAAGCGCTTAACAAATACCATTATTACTATTATCATTAATATAATAATATAATATAATATAATATAATATAATATAATATAATACGATATAATATAATATAATACATGATATAATAATATAATATAATATAATATAATATATAGCGATAATAATAATGATAATGATAATGATAATGATAATAATAATAATAATAATAATAATAATAATAATATATTCGAGAAGCAGCGTGGCTCAGTGGAAAGAGCCCGGGCTTTGGAGTCAGAGGTCATGGGTTCGAATCTCGACTCCACCACAAGTCTGCTGTGTGACCTTGGGCATGTCACTTAACTTCTCTGAGCCCCAGTGACCTCATCTGTAGAAAGGGGGATGAAGACTGTGAGCCCCACGTGGGACAACCTGATCACATTGCATCCCCCCCCAGTACTTAGAACAGTGCTTTGCACATAGTAAGCGCTTAACAAATGCCATCATTATTATTATTATTATTAATACCGTAACTCCTAAACGCAAACGGGACAAGTCGGAGGGTTGGAGGGTCCGGACGACTTACGGGCAGCCACTTCCCGACGTCCCCGGTGTGAAGCCAGCCGTCCTCGTCCAGCGCCTCGGCCGTCTTCTCCGGGTCCTTCAGGTAGCCCCTGAACACGTTGGACCCCTTCACACACACCTGGGGAAGCGGGGAGGGTTTGGAGACCGTCACCGCAGGCAGGTCCCCGCTCACGGGGCGGGGGACAGGGAGAAGGGTGAAGAAGCTATTTATTTATTCAGAGAGAAGCAGCGGGGCTCAGTGGAAAGAGCCCGGGCTTTGGAGTCGGAGGTTGTGGGTTCAAATCCCGGCTCCGCCGCTTGGCAGCTGGGTGACTTTGGGAAAGTCACTTCACTTCTCTGGGCCTCAGTTCCCTCACCTGTCAAATGGGGATGAAGACTGTGAGCCCCCCGTGGGACAACCTGATCACCTTGGAGGTCCCCAGCGCTTAGAACAGTGCTTTGCACATAGTAAGCGCTTAATAAATGCCATTATTGTTATTATTATTATTATTACTAACGCCTGTCTCCCCCGCTCCACACAGTAAGCCCCTTGGGGGCAGGGAATGTGCCTGTTTATTGTTATATTGTACTAATGCTCATCTTCTCACTGCACCTCACTGTACAGAGAAGCGGCGGGGCTCAGTGGAAAGAGCCCGGGCTTGAGAGTCAGGGGTCGTGGGTTCAAATCCCAGCTCCGCCGCTTGTCAGCTGTGTGACTCTGGGCAAGTCACTGCACTTCTCTGTGCCACAGTTCCCTCATCTGGAAAATGGGGATTAAGATTGTGAGCCCCGCATGGGACAACCTGATCGCCTTGTATCCTCCCCAGCACTTAGAACAGTGTCTTGCACGCAGTAAGCGCTTAACAAATACCAAAATGATTATTATTATCTCGATTTCGTCTATCTCACCACCGACTTTTTGCCCACAGCCTACCTCTGGCCTGGAAAGCCCTCCCTCCTCATATCAGACAGATAATTGCTCTCCCCCACTTCAAAACCGGAATGAAGGCACATCTCCTCCAGAAAGCCTTCCCTGACTGTGCCCTTCTCTCCTCTTCTCCCACTCTCTTATGCGCTGCTCCCCCGTGGGACAATCTGATCACCTTGTATCTCCCCAGCGCGTAGAACAGTGCTTTGCACATAGTAAGTGCTTAACAAATACCATTATTCAAGCGCTTAGTACAGTGCTCTGCACATAGTAAGCGCTCAATAAATACGATTGACAATAAATACGATTGATGCTCTTACTTGCTCCTTCATTCATCCTCCCTCCCACCTCCAAGGCCCGTAGGTATATATCTGTAATTAATTAGCTGATTAATTCATCTTAATGTCTGTCTCCCCCTTTAGACTGTGAGCTTGTTTGGGGAAGGAATGTGTCCGTTTGTTGTTATACTGTACTCTCCCAAGCGCTTAGTAAAGCGCTGTGAGCCCACTGTTGGGTAGGGACTGTCTCTATATGTTGCCAATTTGTACTTCCCAAGCGCTTAGTACAGTGTTCTGCACATAGTAAGCGCTCAATAAATACGATTGATGATGATGATGATGAGTAAGCACTCAAGAAATACCACTGATTGAACGAAAGCCCAGGATGCTCTCGCCTTCCCTCTCTCCCTCCGTCCCGGTGACGAGAGGAAGAAGCCAGTCTGGAAGCGGTGAGGTCTCGTGGCAAGAGCCCAGGCCTGGGCGTTAGAGGACCTGGGTTCTAATCCCAGTTCCGCCGGTTACCTGCTGTGTGACCTCGGGCAAGTCACTGCTCGGTGCCTCAGTTTCCTCATCTGTAAAAGTAGGGATTTAATACCCGTTCTCCTTCCTACTTAGCCTGTGAACCTCATACGGGGCAAGAACCGTGTCCAACCTGATTACCTGGTATCTACCCCAGCGCTTAGCATCGTGCTTGACACACAGAAATCACTGAACAAATACGACAATAATAATAAAAAGGAATTCGGAATGGTGGCACTGCTAATTGTTGGATTCTCTGGATGGCTGATCTCTATCCCCATCCTGTCTCTTTTGGAAACTCTGACAAGGTGGCCTCTTTACAGAACAAGATCCAGGCATTCCCATGGCCCCAACCTTTGCTTTGGAGACCAGCTGAAAACGTCGCTTAGGAGAACGAAACCGTTCACTGTCGAGACGCCCGAGCACAAGCACAGAGGAGTGGAGGTCCCCGGCAAACCCCATTACTGAAATTCAACATTACCGAAGTTCATAAAGGCAGGAGCTTTGGCCCTGAAGGAGCTCCTGATCTAAGAAACAATCATCATCCTAACAATAGTGATGATTGTGGTATTTGTTAAGCGCTTACCACGTGCCGGGCACTATCCCCCCAGCGCTTAGAACAGTGCTCTGCACATAGTAAGCGCTTAACAAATGCCATCATCATTATTATTATTATTACTAAGCGCTGGGGTCGATACAAAATAGTCAGATCCCACATAGGGCTCACAGACTAAGTAAGAGGGAGACTCAGGAGGTGAATTCCCATTTTGCAGAAGAAGGAATTGAGGCCCAGAGAATTGAAGCGACTTGTCCAAGGTCACCTAGCAGATAAGTGGCGCAACCGGGATTAGAATCAATCAATCAATCAATCAATCGTATTTATTGAGCGCTTACTATGTGCAGAGCACTGTACTAAGCGCTTGGGAAGTACAGATTGGCAACACATAGAGACAGTCCCTACCCAACAGTGGGCTCACAGTCTAAAAGGGGGAGACAGAGAACAAAACCAAACATACCAACAAAATAAAATAAATAGGATAGAAATGTACAAGTAAAATAAATAAATAAATAAATAGACTAATAAATATGTACAACCATATATACATATATACAGGTGCTGTGGGGAAGGGAAGGAGGTAAGATGGGGAGGTAAGGAAGGAGGTAAGATTAGAACCCAGATGCTTCTGAGTCCCAAGCCTGGGCTCTATCTGTTAGGCTACGCTGCCTCTCGATAAATAAAGGTGGGCATGGGGGGCAAGGAGAGGAAATGCCCAGGGCTAAGAGCCCTACCTGGGGCTTTCCCGTCTCCCTGGAGGGTGGAGGGTGGAAGGGGGAGACGGAGGAGGAGCTGGCAGGGTCACAGTGGGGATAAGCGCTTAGTACAGTGCTCTGCACATAGTAAGCGCTCAATAAATACGATTGATGATGATTCCCATGTCTCTGCCACCTGCCCTGTGGGCCCCGCGGGCTCCAGAACTCCAGTCCGTCCCCGATCCCCATCCCTCCCCTGCCCCAACGTGGCTCAGGTGGGGCCGGGCTACGGGCAGGGCCACGTAGGCCACCGGCGGGGACCCCCGGGCCCCAGGATCGGACGCGGGGCTACTCACCTCCCCCTCCCCCTTGGCCGCGAAGTAGTTCATTTCTTCGATGTCGACGAGCTTGATGTGGTTGCATGGCATCGGCGCGCCCACGTGCCCTGGGGGGGCGACAGGCCCGCGGCTACTAGCCCGGACTTCGTCCCGCCCCCCGCCATCGGCGAACCCCGCTTCCCCCCTTCCTCCCCCACGCCACCATCCCTCCGCCGACTGGGTTGGGGGTGAGCAAGAGAGGAGAAAAAGAGGGGGGCTCCACTGTCCCAACCCACTGGGCTCCGGGGCAGGAGAAACAGGAGTCTGGAGTCACAGATTCTAGTCTTGGTCCTGCCCCCGGCTGACTAAATGGTCGAGGGACGAGCCCCTTAACCTCTCTGGTGTCAGTCTTTGCCATCTGTAAAATGGGGGAGAAGAGCCCCCTTTCCCCCTCCGACTTCCACTGGGAGCCCTGAGATTCCATTTCCCCCTCCATCATCATCATCATCAATCGTATTTATTGAGCGCTTACTAGGTGCAGAGCACTGTACTAAGCGCTTGGGAAGTACAAATTGGCAACATCTAGAGACAGTCCCTACCCAACAGCGGGCTCGCAGTCTAAAAGGGGGAGACAGAGAACAAAACCAAACATACTAACAAAATAAAATCAATAGAATAGAATAGATATGTATACCTGTATATATGTATATATGGTTGTACATATTTATTACTCTATTTATTTATTTATTTATTTATTTTACTTGTACATTTCTATCCTATTTATTTTATTTTGTTGGTATGTTTGGTTCTGTTCTCTGTCTCCCCCTTTTAGACTGCGAGCCCACTGTTGGGTAGGGACTGTCTCTATGTGTTGCCAATTTGTACTTCCCAAGCGCTTAGCACAGTGCTCTGCACATAGTAAGCGCTCAATAAATACGATTGATTGATTGACTGATATGCATCTTCCATCTTCCACTGAGAGCCGTGAGGTTAGTCCGAGGGACCTACGACTGTGAGCCCGCTGTTGGGCAGGGACCGTCTTTATATGTTGGCGGGTTACACTTTCTAAGCGCTTAGTACAGCGCTCTGCACACAGTAAGGGCTCGAGAAATACGACTGACTGACTGATTGATTGACAGTGAGGTGGGGCCGATTGGGAAATTCGCATCCGATTGAGTCTTTGCTTTTGGAAAGAGGTGGTGGTGACCCCCGAGCCGCGGCCCAGGAGAGTCCACGGGGGTCGACGGGGTGGGGTGGGGGGGTTTCATCGGTCGTACCGGCTGTCCAGTCTCCGGGAATGGACAGGCAGCAGCCCGCGGTGCACTCCGTCTGTCCGTAGCCTTCGTAGAACTGGAACAGAGAACGAGAGAGCGGGAGACGGTCAATGCCCAACCTCATTCTGAGAAGCGTTCCCTTCTCCGACCCCCTCCCTCGGCCGGGGCTCGGCCCAGCTCCCGAGGAAGAAAAGGGAAGCAGTGTGGCCTAGTAGAAAGAGTCTGAGCTTGGGAGCCACATCACGTGGCTTCTGACCCCGGCTCCGCCACTTGTCCGCCGGGTGACCTCGGATAAGTCACTTCACTTTTCAGCGCACACAGTAAGCGCTCGATAAATACGACTGATTGATTCTGTTGGGTAGGGACTGTCTCTATATGTTGCCAATTTGTACCTCCCAAGCGCTTAGTCCAGTGCTCTGCACATAGTAAGCGCTCAATAAATACGATTGATGATGATTAAGACTGCGAGACGGGGACTGCGTCCAATCTGATTATCTTGTGACCACACCGGCGCTTGGCAGACGGCCCGGCACATAGTAAGCGCTAAAAAATACCATTTAAAAACAAAACGAAAACTTGATTTGGCAAGGCGGATAGAGGACGGGCTCGGGAGCCAGAGGACGTGGGTTCTAATCCCGGCTCTCAGCGTGGCTCAGTGGAAAGAGCACGGGCTTTGGAGGCAGTGGTCGTGGGTTCAAATCCCGGCTCGGCCAACTGTCAGCTGTGTGACTTGGGGCGAGTCCCTTAACTTCTCTGCGCCTCAGTCAACTCATCTGTAAAATGGGGATTGACTGCGAGCCCTCTGTGGGACAACCTGATCACCTTGTAAGCTCCCCAGCGCTTAGAACAGTGCTTTGCACGTAGTAAGCGCTTAATAAATGCCATCATCATTATTATTATTGTCTGCTGCGTGACCTTGGGCAAGTCACATTACTTCTCCCATTACTTCATCATCGTCAATCATCAGTCGTATTTATTGAGCGCTTACTATGTGCAGAGCACTGGACTAAGCGCTCGGGAAGTACAAATTGGCAACGTCTAGAGACAGTCCCTACCCAACAGTGGGCTCACGGTCTAAAAGGGGGAGACAGAGAACAAAACCAAACAGACTAACAAAATCAAATAGAATAGATATGTACAAGTAAAATAGAGTAATAAATATGTACAAACATATATACAGATATATACTTGGCTTAACAAATGCCAATTATTATTATTATTATTAGTCTCTGTGCCTCAGTTACCTCATCTGTAAATTGAGGATTGAGACTGTGAGCCCTCTGTGGGACAGGGACTGTGTCCAACCCGATTAGCTTATTTTTACCTCGGCGCTTAGTATAGTGGCTGGTACACAGTAAGCGCTTAACAAATACCATAATAACTTATTTTTACTTTTCAGTTGCCCCCCAGGTGTCGTGCCGCGATGGAATTGACCCTTCTGAAGAAGCTTCTGACCCGCTTTTTCTCTCTGTCCGGAGGAAGTGACTCTTCCAGGCCATTATGGCGGGTCCTTTGACCCGCCTGTGGCCTTGAGCCTCCCCACGTTGACAGTCTCCCCTTTGCGTTAATTAATTGACAACGATTAGCAGCGTGGCTCAACGGAAAGAGCCCGGGCTTTGGAGTCAGAGGTCATCGGTTCAAATCCCGGCTCTGCCAATTGTCAGCTGGGTGACTTTGGGCAAGTCATCAGCATCAATCGTATTTACTGAGCGCTTACTGTGTGCAGAGCACTGGACTAAGCGCTTGGGAAGTCCAAGTCGGCAACATAGAGAGACGGTCCCTACCCAACAGTGGGCTCACAGTCTAAAAGGGGGAGACAGAGGACAAAACCAAACATACTAACAAAATAAAATAAATAGAATAGATATGTACAAGTAAAATAAATAAATACATAGAGTAACAAATATGTACAAACAGATATACATATATACAGGTGCTGTGGGGAAGGGAAGGAGGTAAGATGGGGGGGGATGGAGAGGGGGAGAAGTCACTTCTCTGAGCCTCAGTTACCTCATCTGGAAAATGGGGATTAAGACTGTGAGCCCCACGTGGGACAACCTGATCGCCTCGTATCCCCCCAGCGCTTAGAACAGTGCTCTGCACATAGTAAGCGCTTAACAAATGCCATTCTTCTTCTTCTTCTCTGGGCCTCAGTTCCCTCATCTGTAAAATGGGGATTAAGACTGTGAGCCCCATGTGGGGCAACTTGATCGCCTTGTATCCCCCCAGCACTTAGAACAGTGCTCTGCCCATAGTAAACACCTAACAAATGCCATTATTATTATTATTATTATTATTCTTTTCTGGGCCTCAGTTCCCTCATCTGGAAAATGGGGATTAAGACTATGAGCCCCACGTGGGACAACTTGATCACCTTGTATCCCTCCGGCACTTAGAACAGTGCTCTCCACATAGTAAGCGCTTAACAAATGCCATTATTATTATTATTATTCCTCGACCTTAGTCAGGGTTGTGGCCTGCAAGGGACACCGGGGAATCTCAACCTACGCAAGTCGTCTTGTGGTCCCTCCCTCCATCATCAATCGTATTTATTGAGCGCTTACTGTGTGCAGAGCACTGTACTAAGCGCTTGGGAAGTACAAATTGGCAACATCTGGAGACAGTCCCTACCCAACAGGGGGCTCACAGTCTAAAAGGGGGAGACCAAACCGTACTAACAAAATAAAATAAAATAGAATAGATATGTACAAAATGGGACCCCCAAAAGCCTGTCAGCCTCCCCCTATAAACTAGACCACCCAAACTCATCTTGCGCTTGGGATGCTTATCGCTCATAAAGGCTGGAAGAGAGGGAGGAGGGGAGAGAGGGGCTTACAATCCCCCCACCCAGCTACTTTAAGCTCTGAGCCCACTGTTGGGTAGGGACTGTCTCTATATGTTGCCAATTTGTACTTCCCAAGTGCTTAGTACAGTGCTCTGCACATGGTAAGCGCTCAATAAATACGACTGATTGATTGATTGATTGCGGCAACCGTCTTACCCACCCACCCCGCCACTAGCCCTCGGTGAGCTTTCTCCTCATCCTCCTGTGCCCCCTTCTCCCTTCTGATTGTGAGCCCACTGTTGGGTAGGGACTGTCTCTATATAATAATGGCATTTATTGAGCACTTACTATGTGCAAAGCACTGTTCTAAGCGCTGGGGAGGTTACAAGGGGATCAGGTTGTCCCACGGGGGGCTCACAGTCTTCATCCCCATTTTCCAGATGAGGGAACTGAGGCCCGGAGAAGCGAAGTGACTTGCCTAAAGTCACATAGCTGACAATGGGCAGAGCCGGGATTGGAACCCATGACCTCTGACTCCAAAACCCGGGTTCTTTCCACTGAGCCACGCTGCTTCTTCTATGTTGCCAACTTGTATTTCCCAAGCGCTTAGTACAGTGCTCTGCACACAGTAAGCGCTCAATAAATACGATTGATTGATTGATTGATTGATTCTGATGCAGTGGATAGAACACAAGCCCGACAGTCAGAAGGCCCTGGGTTCTAATCCCGGCTCCAGAACTTGTCGGCCGCGTGACCGCGGGCAAGTCACTTCACTTCTCTGGGCCTCTGTTACCTCATCCGTCGGCCCGTGCCCAGCTTGATTAGCTTGTTTCCACCCAGGCGCTTAGGACAGTGTCTGGCACGTTGTAAGCACTTAATACCATTAATAATAATAATAATAATAATAATAATAATAATAATGTTGGTATTTGTTAAGCGCTTACTATGTGCAAAGCACTGTTCTAAGCACGGGGGTAGATACAAGGTAATCAGGTTGTCCCACGAGGGGCTCACAGTCTTCATCCCCATTTTCCAGATGAGGGAACTGAGGCCCAGAGAAGTGAAGTGACTTGCCCAAAGTCACCCAGCTGACAAGTGGCGGGGCCGGGATTTGAACCCACGACCTCCGACTCCAAAGCCCGGGCTCTTTCCACTGAGCCACGCTGCTTCTCTGAACCACGCTGCTTCTCTGCATTAAGATAAACATTTTATTTTACTTCACTTCTCTGGGCCTTAGTCCAGTGATCTGCACACAGTAAGCGCTCAATAAATACGATTGACTGATCATCATCATCAACCGTATTTATTGAGCGCTTACTATGTGCAGAGCACTGTACTAAGCGCTTGACTGATGGGTTGTGCCTCAGTTCCCTCATCTGCAAAATGGGGCTGAAGACTGTGAGCCCCACGTGGGACAACCTGATTACCTTGTACCTACCCCAGCACTTAGAACAGTGCTTAGCACATCGCACATAGTAAACGCTTAACAAATATCATTATTATTATTATTATTCTCTGGACCTCAGTACTCTCAGCTGTAATATGGACTGTAAGCCCCATGTGGGACAGGGACTGTGTCCAATGTGATTTGCTTGTATCTACCCTGGCACTCTGCACAGCGCTTGGCACACAGTAAGCACTTAAAGTTAACTCCGCCAATTGTCAGCGACTTTGGGCAAGCCACTTAACTTCTCTGAGCCTCAGTTCCCTCATCTGTAAAATGGAGATTAAGATTGCGAGCCCCCCATGGGACAACCTGATCCCCCTGTAACCTCCTCAGCGCTTAGAACAGTGCTTTGCACATAGTAAGCGCTTAAAGCACTTAAAGTTAACTCCGCCAATTGTCAGCGACTTTGGGCAAGCCACTTAACTTCTCTGAGCCTCAGTTCCCTCATCTGTAAAATGGGGATTAAGACTGCGAGCCCCCCGTGGGACAACCTGATCACCCTGTAACCTCCCCAGCGCTTAGAACAGTGCTTTGCACATAGTAAGCACTTAAAGCACTTAAAGTTAACTCCGCCAATTGTCAGCGACCTTGGGCAAGCCACTGAACTTCTCTGAGCCTCAGTTCCCTCATCTGTAAAACAGAGATTAAGACTGTGAGCCCCCCGTGGGACAACCTGATCACCTTGTAACCTCCCCAGCGCTTAGAACAGTGCTTTGCACATAGTAAGTGCTTAAAGTTAACTCCTCCAATTGTCAGCGACTTTGGGCAAGTCACTTAACTTCTCTGAGCCTCAGTTCATCTGTAAAACAGAGATTAAGATTGCGAGCCCCCCGTGGGACAACCTGATCGCCCTGTAACCTCCCCAGCGCTTAGAACAGTGCTTTGCACATAGTAAGCGCTTAAAGTTAACCCCGCCAATTGTCAGCGACTTTGGGCAAGCCACTGAACTTCTCTGAGCCTCAGTTCCCTCATCTGTAAAACGGAGATTAAGACTGCGAGCCCCCCGTGGGACAACCTGATCACCCTGTAATCTCCCCAGCGCTTAGAACAGTGCTTGGCACATAGTAAGTGCTTACCATTGTTATTATTATTAATAATATTGTTATATTATTAGTATATTATATTATATATTATTATTATTATTATTATTAATAATAATAAATATCACCATTATTTATGATAGAAGACTCCAGTGCCTGCACTCGGGTGGGGCAGAGTGGGTGCCCACCCTGATGGCCTGGGCACTTACCTGGCAGCCCAGGGCGGCCCTCAGAAAGGTCAACACGGTGGCAGACACGGGGGCGGCTCCGGTGATCATCAGCCGGACCTTGCCGCCGAGACTCGCCTTCGCCGGCGGGTGGGGACGGGGAAAAGGGGGAAACAGAGGACACGGCCAGTCAACTGGGCACCCGAGACGGAGTGCCCCACCCCTGCCCTCCCAGATGCCAAGCCCCCATTCTCCACCCAAGTCACACTCTGGCTGAGGGATTTTCCTCGGAAGAGGCTCGAGGACGGGCCCGGAGAACCCCACCCGTGTTTTTCTCCACGGCGTCATCCTCATCCATTGTATTTCTTGAGTGCTTACCGTGTGCACAGCACTGTACCAAGCGCTTGGGATGTCCAAGCTGGCAACGTATAGAGACGGTCCCTACCCAACAGTGGGCTCAAAGCGTGTAGAAAAACGTGTTTTCTAAAGCTAGAGAAGCAGCGTGGCCTCCTGGCTGGAGCACGGGCCTGGGAGTTAGAAGGGCCTGGGTTCAAATCCTGGCTCCGTGGGACCTTGGGCAAGTCACTCCGCTTCTCTGGGCAGCGTGGCTCAGTGGAAAGAGCCCGGGCTTTGGAGTCAGAGGTCAGGGGTTCGAACCCCGGCTCCCCCACGTGTCTGCTGTGTGACCCTGGGCAAGCCACTTCGCTTCTCTGAGCCTCAGTGACCTCACCTGGAAAATGGGGATGAAGACTGTGAGCCCCAGGTGGGACAACTTGATCACCTCGTACCCCCCCAGCGCTTAGAACAGTGCTCTGCACATAGTAAGCGCTTAACAAATGCCATCATTATTATTATTATCCGTTGGACTGTGTCCAACCTGATTAGCTTGTTTCCACCCAGGCACTTAGTACAGTGCCTGGCACATAGTAAGCACTCCATACCGTTAAAATAAACATTCACCAAGATATCAGTCCTCCCCCACACTCCCTCGCTTAGTCATTCCAATTCAATCATTTTGAACGCTGTGTTCAAAGCACTGAATTAAGCGCTTGGGAGAGTACGATATAACAATAAACTGACACACTCCCTGCCCACAGAGAGGTTACAGTCCACCCCGCGGCTCTGACCGGTTCCTCCATAAATCTGCCAATCCCGAGCCGACAAGGGCCAGGGACTGGAGGAGGCCAGCAGGCCTGGAGGGCTTCCAGGAGGCCTTCCCAGACTGAGCCCCTTCCTTCCTCTCCCCCTCGTCCCCCTCTCCGTCCCCCCCATCTTACCTCCTTCCCTTCCCCACAGCACCTGTATAGATGTATATATGTCTGTACAGATTTATTACTCTATTTATTTATTTTATTTGTACATATCTATTCTATTTATTTTAGTTTGTTAGTAGGTTTGGTTTTGTTCTCTGTCTCCCCCTTTTAGACTGTGAGCCCACTGTTGGGTAGGGGCTGTCTCTAGATGTTGCCAATTTGGACTTCCCAAGCGCTTAGTCCAGTGCTCTGCGCATAGTAAGCGCTCAATAAATACGATCGATGATGATGATGAGTCCAGTGGCCTTGGCGTCGCAGCTGCGGTGGCCACGACTCGGCCCGGGCTCGAGGCCTGGTGGGAGGAAACCGGACCAGCCTTGTCTTCCCAGGAAAAGGCGGGGATGGGGGGTACACCCGGCCTATTTTGGGGGGGCGGCCTGGCTGTATTTCCCTCCCCGCCGCCGCTGTGACGCGGCTCAGCCGGCTCCTACGATGACCAGTGGGCTGGTCGAGGGAAGAAGAAGTGGGGAGACCCCCAACCAATATTTTTATTTTTTTTTGAAATATTTTTATTTCAAGGCTTTTATTATTTTTATTTTATTTTTATTTCCCCCTTTTGGACTGTGAGCCCACTGTTGGGTAGGGACTGTCTCTAGGTGTTGCCAATTTGTACTTCCCAAGCGCTTAGTACAGTGCTCTGCACATAGTAAGCGCTCAATAAATACGATTGATTGATTGATTGAAGGCGCTCGCTAGGCTGGGTGGTTGGTGCCCCAGTGCCTGCAGTCGGCCCTCAAAATCCCAGCTCCGAGACCGCCGGGAATTCACACGCTAACAAATGTCTCCCCTATTGTGTCAGCTCCTCAAGGGCGGGAATAAATTTCCCCTCACAGCCCCGCAGCGCTTACGTACACATCTGTAGATACGGACTTGTCCATATCTATTCTACTTATTTTATTCTGTTAGTATGTTTGGTTTTGTTCTCTGTCTCCCCCTTTTAGACTGTGAGCCCGCTGTTGGGGAGGAACTGTCTCTATTTGTTGCCAATTTGGACTTCCCAAGCGCTTAGTACAGTGCTCTGCACACAGTAAGCGCTCAATAAATACGATTGATGATGATGATGATGTAATTTACTTATTTATTCATGTCGGTCTCCTCCCCTAGACTGGAAACTCAGAGAAGCAGCGTGGCTCAGTGGAAAGAGCCCGGGCTTGGGAGCCAGAGGTCATGGGGTCTAATCCCAGCTCTGCCACACGTCTGCTGTGAGACCTTGGGAAAGTCACTTATCTTCTCTGAGCCTCAGTTCCCTCATCTGTAAAATGGGGATTAAGACTGTGAGCCCCCTGTGGGACAACCTGATCGCCTTGTATCCCCCCCCAGCGCTTAGAACAGTGCTTTGCACATAGTAAGCGCTTAACAAATGCCATTATTATTATTATTATTGTGGGCAGGGAACGTGTCTGTTTATTGTTATATTGTACTCTTCCAAGCGCTTAGTACAGTGTTCTGCACACAGTAAGCGCTCCATAAATACAATTCAATAAACGAATGAATGAATCATGTCTACCGACTACTACACTCTCCCAAGTGCTTAATACTGAGCTCTGCACGTGGTAAGCGCTTGATAAATCCCGTTGATTGATTGAACTGACACATTAACAAAAATAGACTAGAAGCTCATCATGGGCGGGGAATATGTCTTTTATACTGTACTCTCCCAAGTGCTTAATACCGTGCTCTGCAAACAGTAAGCAGTGTGGCCCAGTGGACAGAGCACAGGCGTGGGGGTCAGAAGGACGTGGGTTCTAATTCCAGCTCTGCCACTTGTTTGCTGTGTGACCTTGGGCAAGTTACTTCACTTTTCTGGGCCTCAGTTACCTCATCTGTAACATGGGGATGAAACTGTGAGCCCCATGCGGGCCGGGGACTGTGTCCAACCCGATTTGTTTGTATCCACCCCAGCGCCTGCCACCTAGTAAGCACTTATCAAATATCATTATTATTATTATTGTTCAAGCGCTTAATACAGTGCTCTGCACACAGTAAGCGCTCAATAAATACGATTGATGATGATTATTACTATTAGGGGAAGCAGCGTGGCTCAGTGGAAAGAGCCCGGGCTTTGGAGTCAGAGGTCATGGGTTCAAATCCCGGCTTCGCCACTTGTCAGCTGGGTGACTTTGGGCCTTCACGTCACTTCTCTGGGCCTCAGTTACCTCATCTGGAAAATGGGGATGAAGACTGTGAGCCCCCCGTGGGACAACCTGTTCACCTTGTAACCTCCCCAGCGCTTAGAACAGTGCTTTGCACGTAGTAAGCGCTTAATAAATTCTACTATTATTATTTTCTGGGCCTCAGTTACCTCGTCTGTACAACGGGGATGAAACTGTGAGCCCCATGTGGGCCGGGGACTGTGTCCAACCCGATTTGTTTGGATCCACCCCAGCGAATGCCACCTAGTAAGCACTTATCAAATATCATTACTATTAGTAGTAAGAACTCAATGAATACAACTGACGATTGACTGACTCACCTAATCTGTAACATTATTATTACCCCCACGGGGATTTCCCAGCTTCATCCTACACCAGAAACGGGACGGGCCCGGGCCCTACCTGGATCTTGTGGAAGATGAGCTTGTCCCACAGGCTGTTGTTGCGGATGATGCCGCTCCGGAGCTCCGCTTCTTTCCTCTTGGAGGCAAAGTCCAGCACCCAGCGCTTCACCGTCGTGTTGGCCTGTCCGAAAATCTAACACGCCCGGGAGCCGTCAGCCGGGGCCACATAGGTTGCTCTCCCGCCGGACTCTGGCCGGATCGACGATCCCGGCCACCGCTTTTCCGGGCAAGTTTGGCTCTCCCTCGGAGACCAGCCGGTGCTGGAGAGAGGGGAGGTGGAGGCATGACTTACTTTGTCGAACATCCTGTTGAGCAGCCTGGGGACCACGGGAAAGATGGTGGGCTGCAGCGCCTTCAGGTCATCCATGAGGAGGCGGATGTCTCCTTGGAAGAATCCGATCTTGGCTCCGTGGCAGAGCATCGCCGTCTGCGGGGACACGCGGAGAGCCCCTCGTCGGCCCGGAGCGCCCACCCAGGATGCGTAGGGGATCCAGTCTGGGCCTAGGTGACAGGACGTCACGGGTTCTAATCCCGGCTCTCCCACGTGTCTGCTGTGTGAGCTTGGGCAAGTCGCTTCACTTCTCTGGGCCTCGGCTACCTCGTTTGTAAAGCGGGGATTGAGACCGTGAGCCCCACGTGGGACGGGGACTTTGTCCAACTGGATTTGCCTGTATCCACCCCAGCGCTTAGTACGGTTCCTAGCACATACTGAGCGCTTAACAAATACTAATTAGTATTATTATTTTTATTATTAAAGAAGACCCGGAACTGGCAGTGGCAGGCAGCGACCCATTGGGATCCCGGCTCTCCACGTCCCACTATTTCCCTGAGGGGGTGACTGGGACCACAGGTGACCTCCCCAACCCCCAAATCCCAACATCCCGGGCTCCTGCCCATCCCAGATAACCGGCCCCTTTCTCCCTTGGGGGACGGTGGCAGATCTTGGGGTCCATTTGCCAGGAGAAGAGGGACCCACTAGGATGTGGGGAGATCGGGAGGGTCCCTTATTTTTGACCACTTGTGTTATGGAACCGTTTCCATTTGTCTCCCCAGTTAGAGCGGACGCTCCCTGTAGCCTGGACACGAGGCATTGGGTTATTCTGCAATTCCCAAACATCTAGTACAGTGCGCCGCACCAAGCAGGTGTTCAGTAAACGCCACTTCCGTGGCATGTAAACCTCACCCCCACCCACTGTTAACTATTCATTTTATTTTGTTAACTATTTATTTTCTTTTGTTAACTATTTATTTTCTTTTGTTACCTATTTATTTTATTTTGTTAACTATCAGCGCTTAGAACAGTGCTTTGCACATAGTAAGCGCTTAACAAATGCCATCATTATTATTATTATTATTATTTATTTTATTTTGTTAACTATTTAATTTTGTTAACTATTTATTTTATTTTGTTACCTAATTTTGTCAACTATTTATTTTATTTTGTTAGCTGTTTATTTTATTGTGTTAGCTATTTTATTTTGTTTATTTATTTTATTTTGTTACCTATTTAATTTTGTTACCTATTTATTTTATTTTGTTACCTAATTTTGTTAACAATTTATTTTATTTTGTTAGCTGTTTATTTCATTTTGTTAGCTATTTTATTTTGTTAACTATTTATTTTATTTTGTTAACTATTTAATTTTGTTAACTATTTATTTTATTTTACCTACTTAATTTTGTTAACTATTTATTTTATTTTGTTAGCTGTTTATTTTATTGTGTTAGCTATTTTATTTTGTTAACTATTTATTTTATTTTGTTACCTATTTAATTTTGTTAACAATTTATTTTATTTTGTTAGCTGTTTATTTCATTTTGTTAGCTATTTTATTTTGTTAACTATTTATTTTATTTTGTTAACTATTTAATTTTGTTAACTATTTATTTTATTTTGTTACCTACTTAATTTTGTTAACTATTTATTTTATTTTGTTAGCTGTTTATTTTATTGTTAGCTATTTTAGTTTGTTAACTATTTATTTTATTTTGTTACCTATTTAATTTTGTTAACAATTTATTTTATTTTGCTAGCTGTTTATTTCATTTTGTTAGCTATTTTATTTTGTTAACTATTTATTTTATTTTGTTAACTATTTAATTTTGTTAACTATTTATTTTATTTTGTTACCTACTTAATTTTGTTAACTATTTCTTTTATTTTGTTAGCTGTTTATTTTATTGTTAGCTATTTTATTTTGTTAACTATTTATTTTATTTTGTTACCTATTTAATTTTGTTAACAATTTATTTTATTTTGCTAGCTGTTTATTTCATTTTGTTAGCTATTTTATTTTGTTAACTATTTATTTTATTTTGTTACCTATTTAATTGTGTTAACTATTTATTTTATTTTGTTAGCTGTTTATTTCATTTTGTGAGCTATTTTCTTTTGTTAACTATTTATTTTATTTTGTTACCTATTTAATTTTGTTAGCTATTTATTTTATTTTGTTGGCTGTTTATTTTATTTTGTTAACTATTTTATTTTGTTAACTATTTTATTTTGTTAGCTATTGATTTTATTTTGTTAATATGGTTTGCCTTGTTCTCTGTCTCCCCCTTCTAGACTGTGAGCCCGCTGTTGGGTAGGGACCGTCTCTATACGTTGCCGGCTTGTACTTCCCAAGCGCTCAGTACAGTGCTCTGCACACAGTAAGCGCTCAATAAATACGATTGAATGAGTGAGTGAATGAACGTCAGGTTGGGGATGGACATGGGCGAGAGGGAAGGGATGGCTGGAAGGAAGCTGATGCAAAAATCACTGGGTCTCAGTCCGGCAGTACTGTAGGGGCACCTCAAAAACCACATCACGCCGGTGTGCCAATGCGTCCTTGGCCGCTACCTCATCATCATCATCATCAATCGCATTTATTGAGCGCTTACTGTGTGCCGAGCACTGTACTAAGCGCTTGGGAAGTACAAATTGGCCACATAACATACCTCAACTCAGCCAGGGTGTTTTGTTCCTTCCACTCCTGGGACGGGGACTGTGTCCAAACTGATTAACTTGTATCTACCCCAGCGCTTCGAACAGCGCTTAATAAATACCTGAATTATCATTATCATCATCACACCAAGCCACGGGCCTCCAAGTGGGACAGGGACCGCGTCTGATCTGACTGCACTGTCTCCGTCCCAGCGCTTAACGCGTAATTAACGCTTCTCAATAAATCAGCGGTGTGTATTGAGCACGTGCTGTGTGCAGAGCACTGTACTAAGCGACTGGGAGAGTACAATCCGACAGAGTTGGTGGACTCGTTCCTCGCCCTCAACAAGCTTTACACAAATACCACGGTTCTTATTATTGAAAGGAAGCTCAGTCCAGCTCCTCCCCCAAAACACACACGAGGACAAAAAATCCCTCCAGATCCAAGGAGAGGTCAGGAGCCGGGCAGGAAAAGTCTCCGATTTCACCGGGACCTTCTGAGCGCCGGCAGCCATCGAGATCGGAGGTCCCCCAAGGCCCGAGGGCTCTGTTTTCCTTGGCCCGTCGGCTATTTTACATCGAGAAACGGGCCCCGACTTCACGGCGTCGGTGTGGACGGACCCCCGTGCGTTCAGCCGAAGCCCAGGGTAACCCCGGGGGGCCGCTGGTGGAGGGGAAACAAGAGGACTGTCCAAAATCCATCCAGTCTGAACCCCTACCACTTTCCACCGCCACGTATCGTCTTGCAAGCGCTCGATACGGGGCGGCGGCGGAGGGGCCGTTCTCCGCCTGAAATCTCTTACCTGCATGAGTCTCTCATACATGTGAGCAAGAGGCAAAAACGAAATGTGCGTATCACTGGCGTTCAACCCGAGAGCTTTCTGAAAGAGACAACAGCTGAGCAAACGTGCAACGGGACTAGGTGCCTACCTCCACCACTCTTTCAAACATATGCGCCAGAGGCAAGAAAGAAATCAAAATATCATCCCGGTCAGGAATGAGCAGAGACTGCAAGCGGGAACCACCACCGAGACGGGGGGAAAAAAAGAGAAAGATTGTGATTTGGATTCGTACCGTCCTTCATTTCTGAGCCCCTATCACCCCAGCTCCCGGTAGATAAATTATGAAACCTCTCCAACGCCTCCCACGCCCCCGCGGAGCCGTCGGCACTCAGTACAGTGCTGGGCACGCGGGAAGTGCTCGATAAATACCACCGATATCGATCGATCGACAGGGACGGGGCCCTGGGGGATCCCATTTGGCGAGTGGGGGGTGCCTGAGTCCCCAGAGGGGTTACAAACTGGGTCCGGCGCCCCAACTCGGCCCCTGTGACCATCGTTTTAGGACTCCAGTTAGGAAGTGAGGGGAATATGGGCTCAGCCATTCAGAATTAAAGTCGAGAATTATTTCCAATTATAAAGCAGGAGTGAGAAATACAACCCGGAACCCGTGGGCTACTGGGGTAACCATCATCCCATCTCAAAGTGGTAAAGCGGGGGAAAAACCAACCACCACCCAGAGGGTGCCCTGTTTGTCCTGTCAAGTCCTCTCCCCCTCCCTGCACCCCGACCTTGACGCATCGACGCCCTGCAGATCTCCCCTCTCCCATCCGGGAGGCTCAAGTGGCCGAAAATTGTTCGGGACAGCCCCCCAAAGCCGATCCCAGGCGCCGTGGCGGCTCGGCCTGGTCTAAGGCCGGCAGGACCCCACTGGGGCCCCCGAAGAATTCCCCGCCGACAGAAAGCGGTTCTCCCTGGGCCCCAAACTCCCCCTTCCCCATGCAAACAGAAACTTGCTTAAACTGATTTTAAATGCGACTTGGAGCGAAGGAAACAAGGAGCGCTGCCTGGGAGGCGATGGGAATGCTCCGAGCGGCTTTCATTTCCCCCGTCCCTGGGGAGGGCGGACCTTCCCGGCGGTCGCGGGGTGAGCAACAAGAGCCAGGTGGGCCTCTCGCCCCGACCTTTGACCCCTCGGAGACCCCGGTCATTGGGCAACCGGGATAGCACGAGATGCCAGCCGCCTCCTTCCAGCTCTTTCTTGCCAGCCAGAAACCGCAGGGAGAAACCCAATTAGAAATGGGCATATACTGCAGGCCCCGAGCGGCTCCTGCCAGGAGATTAGCCTCCGGGAAGCGTCTCCAAAAGGCACCCGCCGGAGAGAGGTAAAGCGATCCCGGAGATGTTTGGAGATAAGGAGCAAAACCGCCAGGTCTTCGGGTCGACTTGGCAGCCTCAGCAGGAAAGAACGAGGGAGCTCGTTGGCCAAAGTCCACCGAGGCGGGGACGAGCAAGCCTCCAGCTTCCCGAGCCCTTCCGATCGGTCCCGGACCCCGGCGGATCCCGCCCGCACCCGGCCGGACGTCCCCGCTCCCGCCCAACTTACCTCTGTCATCATCACGAACGCCGAACAGTCGCTCACTATGTTTTTATGGGTGATCATGGCCCCTTTGGGGTTGCCTGCGAGATACATGTGGAAAAGCGGAGGGTCTGAAGCCAAACACTCCTCTGCCCACAGACCCTTCGGCGTGGGCGAACCCGCCGGGAGAATCTCTCGGACTACCAGCCGTTGGCCAACGGCATCCACTGGCACCCCTGGCAGCTGTTCAATAAATCAGTGGTATTTACTGAACACTTACTGCATGCAGAGCACCGTACTAAGTGCTTGGGAAAGCACGATACAGCAACCTTGCCTGAACCAGCCCACGAGCCCTACCCTATTCCTGTCTCAGATAGGGGATCCACTAGACTGTATGCTTGTTGTGGCAACTCCGTTGCATTTTACTCACCCAAGCGCTTAGCACAGCGCTCTCCGCACACTACTTTCCTGCTCTGCGATCTTGGGCAAGTCCCTTAGCTTTTCTGTGTCTCAGTTACCTCATCTGTAAAATTGGGATTAATGGAGATTGAGCCCCATGCGGGACGTGGACGGTCTCCAGCCTGATCAGCTTGTATCTACCTCCGTGCTTAGTACAGTGCCCGGCACAAAATCGGCTCTTAACAAATATCATTAAAAGACCCCAAACAAAAAAAGTAAGCGCTCAATAAATCCCACTGATCGATTGACCACCTTAGAAGCCAAAGATTGGCTTGACACTCTCTTGGCCTTCAAACAGTAGACAACAGCAGGGCCTAGTGGAAAGAGCACGGGCCCAGGAGTCAGCAGGATCTGGGTTCTAATCCTGGCTCCGCCACACGTCTGCTGTGTGATCTTGGGCAAGTTCTTCCCCTCTCCCAGCCCCCAAACACTTCTGTCCGTATCTGTAATTTATTTATTTGTATTGACGTCTGTCTCTCCCAACTGTAAGCTCGTTGTGGGCAGGGAATGTGTCTGTTTAGTATTGTACCGCACTCTCCCAAGCGCTTAGTACAGTGCTCTGCGTACGGTAAGTGCTCAATAAACACGGCTGATTGAATGAACAACTAAAAGTCGCTTAATTTCTCTGGTCCTTAGTTACCTCGTCTGTAAAATTGGGTTTAAGACTGCGAGCCTCATGTAGGACAGGGACTGCGTCCAATCTGATTAACTTGTATCTACCCCAGCGCTTAGAACAGTGCTTCATCATCATCAATCATCATTATAATCATCATAATCATTACAGTCTGATTAGCGCTGAGAAGCAGCGTGTTTCAGTGGAAAGAACCCAGGCTTTGGAGTCAGAGGTCATGGGTTCGAATCCCGGCCCCACTGCTTGTCAGCTGTGTGAACTTGGGCAAGCCACTTAACTTCTCTGTGCCTCAGTTACCTCATCTGTAAAATGGGGATTAAAACTGTGAGCCCCATGTGGGACAATCTCGTCACCTTGGATCCCCCAGCGCTTACAACAGTGCTTTGCACATAGTAAATGCTTAACAAATACCGTCATTATTATTGATTAGAAGCAGCGTGGCTCAGTGGAAAGAGCCCGGGCTTTGGAGTCAGAGGTCATGGGTTCAAATTCCGGCTCCACCACTTATCAGCTGTGTGACTTTGGGCAAGTCACTTAATTTCTCTGGGCCTCAGTTCCCTCATCTGGAAAATGGGGATGAAGACTGTGAGCCCCCTGCGGGACAACCTGATCACCCTGTTAACCTCCCCAGCGCTTAGAACAGTGCTTTGCACATAGTAAGTGCTTAATAAATGCTATTATTATTATCAATTGTATTTATTGAGCGCTTACTGTGTGCAGAGCACTGTACTAAGCGCTTGGCACATAATAAGCGCTTAACAAGTTCCATCATTATTATTCACTACTCTTCACCCCGAGAGGATATTCCCGAGGGCGGAGGAGACCCGATCCCGGATGAATCACGAATCTTTGATGTGGGATCGATTTTTACGTCACGACTCATTCTTACGAGAGGACGTCACGGACCCCGTTCGACAGAGAACTTGCCTGTAGTTCCGCTGGTGAAGCAGATCACCGCGAGGTCCTCGGGGGCCGGAGGCTAGAAACGATTAGGGAAAGAGTCAGTGGAGGGGCCGTCATTCCCATTCCCATCCTTGCCCCACTCCGGTCCGGGAGGGGAGGGACGGGAAAGGGCCAGAGAGAGTGACTTCAAGCGGCCGAGAGGGCAAGCGGGGCCCGGAAATTCACTGACCGGTTGAAACCGCGGCTCGGATTCGAGACTCACCCTGGTTTTCTGCCGATTGGCTCTTCCCAGGGACTGGACAGAGAAGAATGGGAGAGTTAGCGAGGTGACCGCTTTTCATCATCAGTCGTATTTATTGAGCGCTTACTGTGTGCAGAGCACTGCGCTAAGCGCCTGGGAAGTACAAGTTGGCAACGTATAGAGACGGTCCCTACCCAATAGTGGGCTCTCAGTCTAAAAGAGAAGCAGCGTGGCTCAGTGGAAATCAATCAATCAATCAATCAATCGTATTTATTGAGCGCTTACTATGTGCAGAGCACTGTACTAAGCGCTTGGGAAGTACAAATTGGCATCACATAGAGACAGTCCCTACCCAACAGTGGGCTCACAGTCTAAAAGTGGAAAGAGCCCGGGCTTTGGAGTCGGGGGCCATGGGTTCGAATCCCGGCTCGGCCAGTTGTCAGCTGTGTGACTTTGGGCAAGTCACTTTCACTCCTCTGGGCCTCAGTTCCCTCATCTGTCAAATGGGGATGAAGACTGTGAGCCCCCCGTGGGACAACCTGATCACCTTGTAACCTCCCCAGCGCTTAGAACGGTGCTCTGCACATAGTAAGCGCTTAATAAATGCCATCATTATTATTATTATTATTATTATTAAAAGCGCTCTTCACCCTAAAGCATGAGATTACGCCACCCCATTCCCCCCCGGTGAATTTAGCCAAGCAAGCGATCGACGAATCTCCTGAGCACCCGCTGACGGCTGGACACCGTAAGACGCGCCAGGGATGGTTCAACACTAGCGAGGCCTGCGTTCCCTCCCATCAGCGAGCTCACGATCTGATGACGGGGGGGAGGAAATCAATGAGTAGGGCTGTACTGAGCAACCCCTGAGTGCTAGACACCGTACTCAATGTTCGGGCACTGCCAGAAACACGTCCCCTGCCCTCAAGGAGTTGACGGGTCCGGCTGGGGGAGACGCCACCGATGATTTACAGATGGAGGAAGGTGAAGGAAGAGCAAGGATAGACCAGGCGACGTACTCAGGAGAAACGGCTGAACAAATAATTTTGCTGCCTCAACACTCAGGGCTGTCACTTTAAGACCATCATTAGGTGAGTACAAGCATTATTTCTCAATTAAGGTTACGTCCAAATAAAATCCGCACCAGTGAACCGCACTTTGGCCCCCGGGGCATGCCTTCTCCTCCAAGCTGCCAGAAACAGACGCTAGACCGTCGTACTTTCCAAGATTGCTGCTGTTTTATCAGAGAGACCAGGACTGTTCAACAATTTTATGATATTTGTTAAGACCTTCCAATGTGCCAGGCACCGTACTAAGCGCTGGGGTAGGTATAAGGCAATGGGCTTGGACACAGTCCCTGTCCCATGTGCGGCCAGCAGTCTTCACCCCCATTTTCCAGATGAGGTGACTGAGGCCCAGAGAAGTGAAGCGACTTGCCCGGGGTCACACAGCAGACAGGTGGCAGAGCCGGGATTAGAACCTAGGTCCTCCTGACTCCGAGGCCGTCGCTCTAACCGCTAAGCCACGCGGCTTCTGTTGCAGTGGAAGCAGCGTGGCTCGGTGGAAAGAGCCCGGGCTTTGGAGTCGGAGGTCAGGGGTTCAAATCTCGGCTCCGCCACTTGTCAGCTGGGTGACTTTGGGCGAGTCACTTCACTTCTCTGGGCCTCAGTTCCCTCATCTGTCAAATGGGGATGAAGACTGTGAGCCCCCCCGTGGGACAACCTGATCACCTGGTAACCTCCCCAGCGCTTAGAACAGGGCTTTGCACATAGTAAGCGCTTAATAAATGCTATTATTATTATTATTATTATTATTATTATTATTATTATTGTTAGTGTCCCTCCGGATTTTGGTCCAGATGAGGTCTGGGGGGGGGCAGACCCCATTCAGACGCCAGACCCCGGACCCTCCGTCTGATGAGAAATCAGACCAGGGTGGAGAAAGGCGTCCGGCCCCCAGCCCGTGGGAAGAGACTGGCTCATCTGCAGCCTACCAACTCTGTTATACTGCACTCTTTCAGGCGCTCAGTACAGTGCTCTGCACACAGTAAGTGCTCCATAAATACCACTGCTTGATTGACGCTGAGCCCCGCCAGCTCTCTGGCGGAGGTCGAAGGGGGGACCCCGGACAGGTCTTTTAGACTGTGAGCCCACTGTTGGGTAGGGACTGTCTCTATGTGATGCCAATTTGTACTTCCCAAGCGCTTAGTACAGTGCTCTGCACATAGTAAGCGCTCAATAAATACGATTGATTGATTGATTGATTGACAGGTGTCCCCAACCCAAACCCCACCTTAGATGGGGTATAAGCCCCGTGTGGGACAGAGACTGTGTCCAACCTAATTAACCTGTATCTACCCCAGCACTTAGAACAGTGCTTTGCACATAGTAAGCGCTTAATAAATGCCATCATTATTATTATTATCATGGGGCAGACCTCCCTCTGGGAGCCTCCCGCCTCTCCGGCGGAGGAAAACCGAGGGTCAGGCTGACAGTCCCGGCACTGTTATACTGTACTCTCCCGAGCGCTTAGTACAGTGCTCTGCACTCAGTAAGCGCTTAATAAATACAACTGACTGTCAGCACCTTCTGCAGGATTTCTTGAGCGCCACCAATCAATCAATCCATCGTATTTATTGAGCGCTTACTGTGTGCGGAGCACTGGACTAAGAGCTCGGGAAGTCCAAGTTGGCAACATATAGAGACGGTCCCTACCCAACAGTGGGCTCACAGTCTAGAAGGGGGAGACAGAGAATAAAACCAAACATACTAACAAAATAAAATAAATAGAATAGATATGTACAAGATAAATAAATAGAGTAATAAATGCGTACAAATATATGTACATATATACAGGTGCTGTGGGGAAGGGAAGGAGGTAAGATGGGGGGGATGGAGAGGGTTTTTGGGTCGGTCTGGAGTCACTGAGAGAGTTCCCCTCTTGGAAGCCCCACTCCCCCTATTAACAATAATAATAATAATAAATATTAATGGTACTTGTTAAGTGCTTACTATGTGCCAAGCACTGTTCTAAGCGCTGGGGTAGATACAAGGTTGGACACGGTCCCTGTCCCACATGGGGCTTATTCTCTTAATCCCCATTTTACAGATGAGGGGACTGAGCCCCAGAGAATATTCACCTGTATATATGTATATATGTTTGCACATATTTATTACTCTATTTATTTATTTTACTTGTCCATATCTATCCTATTTATTTTATTTTGGTAGTATGTTTGGTTTTGTTCTCTGTCTCCCCCTTTTAGACTGTGAGCCCACTGTTGGGTAGGGACCGTCTCTAGATGTTGCCAATTTGTACTTCCCAAGCGCTTAGTCCAGTGCTCTGCACATAGTAAGCGCTCAATAAATACGATGGATGATGATGATGATGAAGTGAAGTGACTAGCCTAAGATCACACAGCAGCAGGCAAGCGGAGCCGGGATTAGAACCCAGGTCCTTCTGACGCCCAGGCCCGGGCTACCCATTAGCCCGTGGTCTACCCGTTAGACCACGCTGCTTCTCCTTGATGAACTCGCCACCATTTGGGATTCAAATACAGAGCTCACCGCAGGCTCCACCCACGGTGTTCACAGTGTGCTCAGTGTCAGCTGTGTGACTTTGGGCAAGTCACTTGACTTCTCTGTGCCTCCATTCCCTCATCTGTAAAATGGGGATGAAGACTGTGAGCCCCCCGTGGGACAACCTGATCACCTTGTAACCTCCCCAGAGCTTAGAACAGTGCTTGGCATGTAGTAAGCGCTTAATAAATGCCATCGTTATTATTATTATTATTAGTCACAATTTCGACTTCCCAACAGCCGCCCGCCGGGAGAGAGGAAGTGAGGAAGGGAGAGAGACACACCAGACTGGATGGGTGGACGCACAGAGGTAATAATAATAATAATAGTAATAATTGGTATTTGTTAAGTGCTTACTATGTGGAAAGCACTGTTTTAAGCGCTGGGGAGGATACAGAGTGATCAGGTTGTCCCACCTGGGGCTCACAGTCTTCACCCCCATTTTACAGATGAGGGAACTGAGGCTCAGAGAAGTTAAGTGACTTGCCCAAGATCATGCAGCAGACATGTGGCGGAGCCGGGATTCGAACCCATGACCTCTGACTCCAAAGCCCGGGCTCTTTCCACTGAGCCACGGTCGGAATCCTGTCCTTTGGGAAGGAACCTAGGGATAAGTCAATCCACAAGTCGAAGTGCGGCCCCTGAGCCTCTCCGGGGAATCAATCAATCGTATTTATTGAGCGCTTACTGTGTGCAGAGCACTGTACTAAGCGCTTGGGAAGTACAAGTTGGCAACATCTAGAGACGGTCCCTACCCGACAGCGGGCTCACAGTCTAGAAGGGGGAGACAGAGAACAAAACAAAACACATTAACAAAATAAAATAAATAGAATAGATATGTACAAGTAAAATAAATAGAGTAATAAATCTGTACAAACATCTATACAGGTGCTGTGGGGAAGGGAAGGAGGTAAGATGGGGGGGATGGAGAGGGGGACGAGGGGGAGAGGAAGGAAGGGGCTCAGTCTGGGAAGGCCTCCTGGAGGAGGTACGAACCCCAAATCCCACATCGGGCCTGGGAGCTGAGATTGAACAAGTGTCATCACCCCAGTCTTGCTCAGGAATCAGGGCAGGGGCGTCATCTAAATAGGCCCCAAAGCTCGACTGAGGAGGTGCTTTGCTCCTTGAGGCCAGGGATCACATGATCACATTACTCTATTTATTTTACTCGTACATATTTACTATTCTATTTATTTTATTTGGTTAATATGTTCTGTTTTGTTGTCTGCCTCCCCCTTCTAGACTGTGAGCCCGCTGTTGGGTAGGGACCGTCTCTAGATGTTGCCAACTTGTACCTCCCAAGCGCTTAGTACAGTGCTCTGCAAACAGTAAGCGCTCAATAAATGCCACTGAATGAATGAATGGTCCAGCTTGAGTGTACTTTCCCTGGTGCTCAGCACAGTGTTAAGCACCCAGTAAGCGCTCAATAAATACTACTGGATGAACTGAATGAATGAGGCACTCAATAAATACTACTCTGGACTTCTATCCTACCAAAGGGACCCCCGCCACCACACCCGCCGCCTACTAGAGAAGCAGCGTGGCTCAGTGGAAAGAGCACGGGCTCGGGTGTCAGAGGTCGTGGGTTCTAATCCCGGCTCCGCCGCTTGTCAGCTGTGTGACTTTGGGCAAGTCACTTAGCTTCTCTGTGCTTCAGTGACCTCATCTGTAAAATGGGGATTAAGACTGTGAGCCCCGCATGTGGGACAACCTGATCACCTTGTAACCTCCCCAGCGCTTAGAACAGTGCTTTGCACATAGTAAGTGCTTAATAAATGCCGTCATTATTATTATTGTACATAGTAAGTGCTTAACAAATACCACTATTATTATTATTAGGATGAGAAAGTTAATTTTCCCATTTCTGGAACACACCACTTCCTCCTCCCGTAACGGCCTCCCACCCCACAAAGTCCAGTGAATTCTCTGCTCTCAGAGCAGCTGGCCGACTAGCCGGCCAACGGAGCCGGGATTCGGCCGATGTTCAGAGGAAAATTCCTCCCCTCCACGATCTCCCCCAGCCCAGCGGAGCCTGGAAAAACTGGTGCTGCCCCCGGGACGGGATATCCCGGAGCAATAAGGGCCAGCACTTAGCACAGTGCAACGGGCCCGCTGGGCGCTCAGTAAATAACACTATTACTACTCTACTATCAATCAATCGTATTTATTGAGCGCTTACTGTGTGCAGAGCACTGTACTAAGCGCTTGGGAAGTACAAATTGGCAACATATACAGACAGTCCCTACCCAACAGTGGGCTCACAGTCTAAAAGGGGGAGACAGAGAACAAAATCAAACATACTAACAAAATAAAATAAATAGAATAGATATGTACAAGTAAAATAAATAAATGAATAAATAGAGTATTAAATATGTACAAACATATATACATATATACAGGTGCTGTGGGGAAGGGAACTACTACTGCTGCTAGAGAAGCAGCGTGGCTCAGTGGAAAGAGCCCGGGCTCGGGAGCCAGAGGTCATGGGTTCAAATCCCGGCTCCGCCACTTGTCAGCTGGGTGACTTTGGGCAAGTCATCATCATCATCAATCGCATTTATTGAGCGCTTACTGTGTGCAGAGCACTGTACTAAGCGCTTGGGAAGTACAAATTGGCAACATATACAGACAGTCCCTACCCAACAGTGGGCTCACAGTCTAAAAGGGGGAGACAGAGAACAAAACCAACCATACTAACAAAATAAAATAAATAGAATAGATATGTACAAGTAAAATAAATAAATGAATAGAGTAATAAATATGTACAAACATATATACAGGTGCTGTGGGGAAGGGAACTACTACTGCTGCTAGAGAAGCAGCGTGGCTCAGTGGAAAGAGCCCGGGCTTGGGAGCCAGAGGTCATGGGTTCAAATCACGGCTCCGCCACTTGTCAGCTGTGTGACTTTGGGCAAGTCATCATCATCATCATCAATAGCATTTATTGAGCGCTTACTGTGTGCAGAGCACTGTACTAAGCGCTTGGGAAGTACAAATTGGCAACATATAGAGACAGTCCCTACCCAACAATGGGCTCACAGTTTAAAAGGGGGAGACAGAGAACAAAACCAACCATACTAACAAAAAAAAATAAATAGAATAGATATGTACAAGTAAAATAAATAAATGGAGTAATAAATATGTACAAACATATATACATATATACAGGTGCTGTGGGGAAGGGAACTACTACTGCTGCTAGAGAAGCAGCGTGGCTCAGTGGAAAGAGCCCGGGCTCGGGAGCCAGAGGTCATGGGTTCAAATCCCGGCTCCGCCACTTGTCAGCTGGGTGACTTTGGGCAAGTCATCATCATCATCAATCGCATTTATTGAGAGCTTACTGTGTGCAGAGCACTGTACTAAGCGCTTGGGAAGTACAAATTGGCAACATATACAGACAGTCCCTACCCAACAGTGGGCTCACAGTCTAAAAGGGGGAGACAGAGAACAAAACCAACCATACTAACAAAATAAAATAAATAGAATAGATATGTACAAGTAAAATAAATAAATGAATAGAGTAATAAATATGTACAAACATATATACATATATACAGGTGCTGTGGGGAAGGGAACTACTACTGCTGCTAGAGAAGCAGCGTGGCTCAGTGGAAAGAGCCCGGGCTTGGGAGCCAGAGGTCATGGGTTCAAATCACGGCTCCGCCACTTGTCAGCTGTGTGACTTTGGGCAAGTCATCATCATCATCAATCGCATTTACTGAGCGCTTACTGTGTGCAGAGCACTGTACTAAGCGCTTGGGAAGTCCAAATTGGCAACACATACAGACAGTCCCTACCCAACAGTGGGCTCGCAGTCTGAAAGGGGGAGACAAAACCAAACATACTAACAAAATAAAATAAATAGAATAAATAGAATAGATATGTACAAGTAAAATAAATAAATAAATAAATAGAGTAATAAATATGTACAAACATATATACATATATGCAGGTATATATATATATATATATATATATACAAGTCACTTAACTTCTCTGGGCCTCAGTTACCTCATCTGCCAAATGGGGATTAAGACTGTGAGCGCCCTGGGGGACAACCTGATCACCTTGTAACCTCCCCTGTGCTTAGAACAGTGCTTTGCATGTAGTAAGCGCTTAATAAATGACAGAATAATTATTATTATTACTCTTACTTCTCCTGCTACTATCTTCCCCTCCTAGACTGTTCACCCGCTGTTGGGTAGGGACCGTCTCCCTACGTTGCCAACTTGGACTTCCCATGCGCTTAGTCCAGTGCTCAAGCGCTTAGTCCAGTGCTCAAGTGCTTAGTCCAGTGCTCTGCACATAGTAAGCGCTCAATAAATACGATTGATTGATTAGTCCAGTGCTCTGCACACAGTAAGCGCTCAATCAATACGACTGAATGAGTGACCGCCCACCTCCAGGAGAGCGGCACTGACCCGTGCTTACCTGGAGGAACTTCATGCTGATGATGTCCACCCCACACTTCTTGCCTCGCTCCACGATGTCGACGTCAAAGGAGTCCATGAGGACGATGGTTTTGAGGACGGGAGTGAGCTTCTTCTCCACCCCGTCCAGCAACACCTTGGCCTTGTCCGGCTTATCACAGAAAATCAGGGAGAGCTCGGCTGGAGGGGAAAGGAGAGAAGCGGGCAGGTGATTTCCGAACGACACGGGGTCGGCCCGTTCGCGACGGCGAGAACCCGGGGGTGAGGGTGGTGCTCACGACAGCGTCGCCAGGCGCGTTCTTCCATCTTTGGGTCTTTAAAGGCTCCTGGAAATGGGCTACTGGGGGATCCCCGAGCGGCCCAGGGTGGGCAAAGGGGATGGGTGGGGGGCCTCGACCCACCTTTGGTGACGATGAACGTGATGGCTTCGGTGCCCATGGTGTCGTAGAGGGGCACCACCACCAGCGAGTAGGCGTAGCAGCCCTGTTCGATGACCACCCACTGTCCAGAAGGAGGAAAGGGGAATTAGCCCCAATGGTAGAGCGCTCGCTTAGCACGGGAGAGGTAGCGGGATCGATGCCCGCATTCTCCAAGGCTTCTAAGCGGTGAATTCCAGCGTTTAGAACAGTGCTTTGCACATAGTAAGCGCTTAACAAATACCAACATTATTATTATTATTAAAGGGGACAATGACCGGTCACTCCGTAGGCCACAACATACGGCTGGGAGGTGGGTGAGGGGGGTGCGGGTGCACTGGACGTTGGCGTTTTTAACCGGGGCAATCAATCAATCGTACTTATTGAGCGCTGACTGTGTGCAGAGCACTGGACTAAGTGCTTGGGAAGCGGTGAATTCCAGCGCTTAGAAGAGTGCTTTGCACATAGTAAGCGCTTAACAAATACCAACATTATTATTATTATTAAAGGGGACAATGACCGGTCACTCCGTAGGCCACAACATACGGCTGGGAGGTGGGTGAGGGGGGTGCGGGTGCACTGGACGTTGGCGTTTTTAACCGGGGCAATCAATCAATCGTATTTATTGAGCGCTGACTGTGTGCAGAGCACTGGACTAAGCCCTTGGGAAGTCCAAGTTGGCAACATCAGCCTCATCGATCGTATTTATTGAGCGCTGACTGTGTGCAGAGCACTGGACTAAGCGCTTGGGAAGTCCAAGTTGGCAACATCATCCTCATCGATCGTATTTATTGAGCGCTGACTGTGTGCAGAGCACTGGACTAAGCGCTTGGGAAGTCCAAGTTGGCAACATCGAGAGACGGTCCCAACCCAACAGTGGGCTCACAGTCTAAAAGGGGGAGACAGAACAAAACCAAACCTACTAACAAAATAAAATAGAATAGATATGTACAAGTAATATAAATAAATAGAGTAATAAATATGTACAAACATATATACATATATACAGGTGCAGTGGGGAAGGGAAGGAGGTAAGATGGGGGGGGGATCTCAAGTCGATCTCAAGTCGATCCCCTGGACAAAGAGCAGCTTCGCTCGGTCTCCCCATCGTAAACTTCTCTGTGCCTCAGTTACCTCATCTGTAAAATGGGGATGATGATGATGATAGCATTTGTTAAGCACTTACCATGTGCCAAGCACTGGGGAGGATACAAGATGATCAGGTTGTGGGGCTCCCAGTCTTAATACTCATTTTCCAGATGATGATGATCATCATCATCAATCGTATTTATTGAGCGCTTACTATGTGCAGAGCACTGTACTAAGCGCTTGGGAAGTACAAATTGGCAACATCTAGAGACAGTCCCTACCCAACATTGGGCTCACAGTCTAAAAGGGGGAGACAAAGAACAAAACCAAACATACTAACAAAATAAAATAAATAGAATAGATATGTACAAGTAAAATAAATAAATACATAGAGTAATAAATATGTACAAACATATATACATATATATAGGTGATGATGATGATGATGGTATTTGTTAAGCGCTTACTATGTGCAAAGCACTGTTCTAAGCGCTGGGGGGGAGGGATACAAGGTGATCAGGTTGTCCCACGGGGGGGCTCACAGTCTTAATCCCCACTTTACTGATGAGGGAACTGAGGCCCAGAGAAGTGAAGTGACTTGCCCAAAGTCACACAGCTGACATGTGGCGGAGCCGGGACTTACTCCCTTGGAGGCTGCACCTTCTCAGATAATCTCCAGGCCTCGGTTCGGCCGCCATCATTCATCCACCCGTCGTCAATAACAATAACGATGCCTCTATTAGGTGCTTATTATGCACAGAGCACGGTACTAAACTCTGAGGTGCATACAAGATGCGATTGTATCATCAAGATACGTATTTGTATCATCAAATACGATTGATGATACAAGATAATCCCACCAGATAAAGCCCAACTTGGGGCTCCAGGGAGGTAATCCATCCATTCATTCATTCAATCGTATTTATTGAGCACTTACTGTGCGCAGATTACACTACTACTACTACTACTACTACTACTACTACTACTACTACTACTACTACTAGCATTTATTAAGCGCTTACGCCTGCTGGGCGACCTTGGACAAGTCACTTCACTTCTCTGTGCCTCGGTTATCTCATCTGTAAAGTGGGGATAAGATACCTATTCTTCCTGCCATAGACTGCGTGTCCCATGTGAGACAGGGGCTGTGCCTAATCCAGAGGCTTCTTTCTCAGCCTTTACTACAGTGCTTTGCACACAGAAGGCACCTAATAAGTACTAATGACTACCAGTCGGCTCCATCTGAGGGAGGTTGAGGCTGAAAATCAGAGGGGTCTTCTACAAAGGACCCCCCCCCCGTCACTGAGCAGGAACAAATTTGACCAGAACAACGGCCCAGAGGTGCTTCTGGGCCACCCCCACTTAAGCCTTAGTCAGTCAGTCAATCAATCGTACTTACTGAGCGCTTACTGTGCATGCAGAGCACTGTAGTAAGCACTCAAGCGCCGTACTAAGGCATAGCACAGGCTGCTAAGACTGCACGCTTGTCTCTAATAATACAAATAATTATGGTATTTGTTAGGTGCTTACTATGTGCCAGGCACTGCTCTAAGCACTGGGGGAGATACAAGGGTGATCAGCTTGGACACAGTCCCTGTCCCGCATCGGGCTCGCCGTCTTCATCCCCGTTTGAAGATGCGGGAACTGAGGCACAGAGAAGTTAAGTGACTGGCCTAAGGTCACACAGCAGACGAGCGGAGGAGTCGGGATCAGAACCCACGACCTTCTAACTCACAGGCCCATGCTCTATCCACTAGGCCATACTGCTACAGTCTCTGGACTGCAAGCTCATTGTGGGCAGGGAATGTGTCTGTTTAATAATCATAATAATGATGATAATGACATTTGTTAAGCGCTTACTATGTGCAAAGCACTGTTCTAAGCGCTGGGGGGGGGATGTAAGGTGATCAGGTTGTCCCACGTGGGGCTCACAGCCTTAACCCCCATTTTGCAGATGAGGGAACTGAGGCTCAGAGAAGTGAAGTGACTTGGCCAAGGTCACACAGCAGACATGTGGCAGGGCCGGGATTAGAACCCATGAGCTCTGACTCCCAATAATAATAGTATTAATGATCATCATCATAATCAATCATATTTATTGAGCACTTACTATGTGCAGAGCACTGTACTAAGCGCTTGGGAAGTACAAATTGGCAACATATAGAGACAGACCCTACCCAACAGTGGGCTCACAGTCTAAAAGGGGGACAGAGAACAAAACCAAACATACTAACAAAATAAAATAAATAGAATAGATATGTACAAATAAAATAAATAAATAAATAGAACAATAAATATGTACAAACATATATACATATATACAGGATATACATATATGATGGCATTTGTTAAGCGCTTACTATGTGCCAAGCACTGTTCTAAGCGCTGGGGAGGTAACAAGGTGATCAGGTTGTCCCACGGGGAGGCTCACAGTCTTCATCCCCATTTTCCAGATGAGGGAACTGAGGCCCAGAGAAGTGAAGTGACTTGCCCAAAGCCACACAGCTGACAGTTGGCGGCGGCGGGGGGATTTGAACCCACGACCTCCGACTCCAAAGCCCGGCCTCTTTCCACTGAGCCACGCTGCTTCTTCTCGTTGCACTGTACTTTCCCAAGCACTTAATACAGTGCTCGGCACACAGTTGGCGCTCAGTCAATACGACTAAATTCATTCATTCAATCAATCATATTTACTGAGTGCTTACTTTTATTTATTTATTTATTTATTTTACTTGTACATATCTATTCTATTTATTTTATTTTGTTAATACGTTTGGTTTTGTTCTCTGTCTCCCCCTTTTAGACTGTGAGCCCACTGTTGGGTAGGGACCGTCTCTATATGTTGCCAATTTGTACTTCCCAAGCGCTTAGTCCAGTGCTCTGCACATAGTAAGCGCTCAATAAATACGATTGATGATGATGATGATGATGCAGAGCACTGGACTAAGCGCTTGGGAATGAATGAAGTGGGAGGTGCGGTGGGGAGGGATGGTGGGGAAAGAGGAAGAAACGGAAACAGGATCTCTTCCTTAATCTTTCTGCCTTAATCCCCCAGGGCTGGGTAGAAACCAAGTTGTCCAAACAGGCAGTGTGGACGACACACCCACGTGTGTGTACACGCAGAGGAAAACACACACTCACACCCCTCACACCCCTACCCTGTCCTCTTGTGAGCCCGGCAAATCTAGCCAGGAAGACGGCCAACAAATACTAAAGCCAGAACCCTTGCTGCGGCAGTTCATCCTCATCAGTCGTATTTATTGAGCGCTTATTGTGTGCAGAGCACTGGACTAAGCGCTTGGGAAGTCCAAATTGGCAACATATAGAGACGGTCCCTACCCAACAGTGGGCTTACAATCTAAAAGGGGGAGACAGAGAACAAAACCAAACATACTAACAAAATAAAATCAATAGAATAGATATGTACAAGTAAAATAAAGAGTAATAAATATGTACAAACATATATACATCTATACAGGTGCTGTGGGGAAGGGAAGGAGGTAAGATGGGGGGGATGGAGAGGGGGACGAGGGGGAGAGGAAGGAAGGGGCTGAGTGTGGGAAGGCTTCCTGGAGGAGGTGAGCTCTCAGTAGGGCCTTGAAGGGAGGAAGAGAGCGAGCTTGGCGGATGGGCAGAGGGATTGGGGGCATTCCGGGCCCGGGGGAGGACGTGGGCCGGGGGTCGATGGCGGGACGGGCGAGAACGAGGTACGGAGAGGAGATTAGCGGCGGAGGAGCGGAGGGTGCGGGCTGGGCTGGAGAAGGACAGAAGGGAGGTGAGGTAGGAGGGGGCGAGGGGATGGACGGCCCGGAAGCCCAGGGTGAGGCAGTTGGCTGGCAACGCTGGGCACGGGCAGGCACTTTGTGGTGGCCAAGTGCTCCTCTGCAACCACCCTTCTGGCAAGGAGCTTCGAGGCCTGTCCGGGCTGGGGAGGGCGAAAGGAGCTGACTAGGCTCCACCTTCCCCCCCAAAACTACCCCTCCTGGGTCCCTCCCATCTAATGGCCCCCCTTCCTGACCGAAATCCCGATCGTTCGACGGCTAAAGCCGCGGAGGCGGTACCTCGGGTCGGTTCTGGGCGAAGATGCCAACATACTGCTCCGATCCTGCTTTGAAACCTTTCTGGAGCAGGGCTGAGCCCACACACTCCGCCTGGTCGGCCACCTGAGGGGGAAAAGAGAGAAAAAAACTGAACATCTGACTGGAAAGATGTTTCCCCCTCTCCATCCCCCCCATCATCATCATCATCATCATCAATCGTGTTTATTGAGCGCTTACTGTGTGCAGAGCACTGTACTAAGCGCTTGGGAAGTACAAATTGGCAACATATAGAGACAGTCCCTACCCAACAGTGGGCTCACAGTCTAAAAGGGGGAGACAGAGAACAGAACCAAACATACAAACAAAACCCTTCCCCACACCACCTGTATGTATGTTTGTACATATTTATTACTCGATTTATTTATTTATTTTACTTGTGCATACCTGTTCTATTTATTTTATTTTGTTATTATTTATTTATTTATTTTACTTGTGCATACCTGTTCTATTTATTTTATTTTGTTATTATTTATTTACTTATTTTACTTGTGCATACCTGTTCTATTTATTTTATTTTGTTGTTATTTATTTATTTATTTTACGTGTGCATACCTATTCTATTTATTTTATTTTGTTATTATTTATTTATTTATTTTACCTGTGCATATCTATTCTATTTATTTTATTTTGTTATTATTTATTTATTTTACTCGTACGTATCTATTCTATTTAATTTATTTTGTTAATATGTTTGGTTTTGTTCTCTGTCTCCCCCTTCTAGACCGTGAGCCCACTGTTGGGTAGGGGCCGTCCCTAGATGTTGCCGACTTGGACTTCCCAAGCGCTTAGTCCAGTGCTCTGCACACAGTAAGCGCTCAATAAATACGATTGATTGATTGAGGATTAAGGCTGGGAGCCCCACGTGGGACAACCTGATCACCTTGTTACCTCCCCAGTGCCTAGAACAGTGCTTTGCACATAGTAAGTGCTTAATAAATGCCATTATTGTTATTATTATTATTATTAATCCTGGCTCTGTTACTCTATTTATTACTCTATTTATTTTATTTGTACATATTTATTCTACTTATTTTATTTTGTTAATATGTTTTGTTTCGTTGTCTATCTCCCCCTTCTAGACTGTGAGCCCACTGGTGGGTAGGGACTGTCTCTAGATGTTGCCGACTTGTACTTCCCAAGCGCTTAGTCCAGTGCTCTGCACACAGTAAGCGCTCAATAAATACGACCGAATGAATGAATGAATGGCTCCGCCGCTTGCCCGCTGCGTGACCTTGGGCAAGTGACTTCACTTCTCTGGGTCTCAGTTCCCTCATCTGTAAAATGGGGATTGAGAGTGTGAGCCGCCTGTGGGAGAGGGACTGTGTCCAACCCGATTTGCTTGTATCCACCCCAGCACTTAGTACAGAGCCTGGCACATAGTAAGCGCTTAAAAAATACCACAGTGATTATTTTCACTCTATTTATTTATTTTACTTGTACATATCTACTCTATTTATTTTATTTTGTTAGTATGTTTGGTTTTGTTCTCCGTCTCCCCCTTTTAGACTGTGAGCCCACTGCTGGGTAGGGACCGTCTCTATATGTTGCCAACTTGGACTTCCCAAGCACTTACTACAGTGCTCTGCACACAGTAAGCGCTCAATAAATACGATTGATTGATTGATTTTTAGGAAAGCTCCTGAGGGCAGGGGTCATGTTGGCCTAAACATGACCTCACATTATCATCATCATCATCAATCGTATTTATTGAGCGCTTACTGTGTGCAGAGCACTGTACTGAGCGCTTGGGAAGTACTAGTGTGCCCCTCACGCCCCGGACCCCATCACGAGGCCTGTGAACTCTGGACAGACTCTTGTTTACTGATTGCCAGGGCAGAAGAGAAGCAGCGTGGCTCAGTGCAAAAAGCCCGGGCTTTGGAGTCAGAGGTCATGGGTTCAAATCCCTGCTCCGCCACTTGTCAGCTGTGTGACTTTGGGCAAGTCACTTCACTTCTCTGGGACCTCAGTTCCCCCATCTGTAAAATGGGGATGAAGACTGTGAGCCCCACGTGGGACAACCTGATCACCTTGTAAATTCCCCAGCGCTTAGAACAGCGCTCTGCACATAGTAAGCGCTTAATAAATGCCATTAAAAAAAAAAAAAGAGTTGTCCCAATTGCAAAACCTGACGGGTGAATAAGTCACTAAGGTACCCTTCCCAGAAATAAACACTGTTATCTGCTTTGGCTGGCTTTCCAGTTTGGGGTAAACACAGCCAACCTCGCCTCTACTGAGCTCCTCTGAAGCCAGAGGTTGGGATTTGGAACAGTGCTCAGCGCTTAGAACAGTGCTTTGCACATAGTAAGCGCTTAATAAACGCCATTACTATTATTATTGCTTTTATTATTATTGAAGGTCTGGGCCTAGACTGTGAGCCCACTCTTTTAGACTGTGAGCCCACCGTTGGGTAGGGAATGTCTCTATATGTTGCCAACGTGGACTTCCCAAGCGCTTAGTACAGTGCTCTGCACACAGTAAGCGCTCAATAAATACGATTGATTGATTGATTGATTGATTGATCTTCTCTGCAAGCCTTGCTGAGCCCCTCTGAAACAAGGTCGTAGACTCCGGACCCGTCAGTCTCCCTGGAGGCCCCGGCTCCTGCTTAAATGGAGGCTTCCTGGACAATAATAATAATAATAATAATAATAATAATAATAATTATTATTATTATTATTATTATGGCATTTGTTGAGCGCTTACTATGTGCAAAGCACGGTCCCCTTTCTGTGAGCCCACTGTTGGGTAGGGACCGTCTCTATATGTTGCCAACTTGTACTTCCCAAGCGCTTAGTCCAGTGCTCTGCACACAGTAAGCGCTCAATAAATACGATTGATTGATTGATTGATTCTAAGCGCTGGGGAGGTTAAGCGCTCAATAAATACGACTGATTGATTGATTGATTCTAAGCGCTGGGGAGGTTACAAGGAAATCAGATTGTCCCACGTGGGGCTCACAGTCTTAATCCCCATTTTACAGTTGAGGTAACCGAGGCACAGAGGAGCCAAGTGACTTGCCCAAGGTCACACAGCTGACTATTGGCGGAGCCGGGATTTGAACCCATGACCTCTGCCGCCAAAGCCCGGGCTCTTTCCATTGAGCCACCCTGGACCCCTTCTAGACTTTGAGTCCGCTGTTGGGTAGGGACCGTCTCTAGATGTTGCCGACTTGGACTTCCCAAGCGCTTAGTACAGTGCTCTGAACACAGTAAGCGCTCAATAAATACGACTGAGTGAATGAATGGACCCGCCCGGCCTTCTCCGCTCCCTGAGGGTGGGCCAGACGCTGCTCCCCAGCCTTCCCTCTCCCACTGATGATGACGATGATGATGACGGTGGCATTTGTTAAGCGCTTACTATGTGCCAAGCACTGTTCTAAGCACTGGGGGAGATACAAGGTAATCAAGTTGTCCCACTTGGGGCTCCCAGTCTTCATCCCCGTTTTGCAGATGAGGAAACTGAGGCACAGAGAAGTGAAGTGGCTTGCCCAAGGTCACACAGCAGACAAGCCCGTGCGCTCACCACTATCCTTCTCTAGGTCTTTGCAGGGGATTTTGAACCCCAGGGCTACTTTATGGGGTGGAGGAGCCTTATTAATGATGGCATTTATTAAGCGCTTACTATGCGCAAGGCACTGTTCTAAGCACTGGGGAGGTTACAAGGTGATCAAGTTGTCCCACGGCGGGGGGCTCACAGTCTTAATACCCATTTTCCAGATGAGGGAACTGAGGCACAGAGAAGTGAAGTGACTTGCCCAGAGTCACACAGCTGACAATTGGTGGCGCCGGGATTTGAACCCATGGCCTCTGACTCCCAAGCCTGTGCTCTTTCCATTGAGCCACACTGCTTCTCAATGTGCCTTATTGAAGGCACATCTCCTCGAACCCCATGCCGTTTATGTCCATAGCCATAATTCTTTATTTATATTAATGTCCGTCTCCCCTTGTATTCGCTCAATCATTCAATCGTATTTACTGAGCACTTACTGTGTGCAGAGCGCTGTACTAAGCGCTTGGGAGAGTACACAAGTTAACTGGCTTGGAGACAGTCCCTGTTCCACATGGGACTCCCATTTAAGTAGGAGGGAGTAGAACTGTAATTTCTTTTAATTGATGTAATAATAATAATGATGATAGCATTTATTAAGCACTTACTACGTGCAAAGCACTGTTCTAAGCGCTGGGGAGGTTCCAAGGTGATGGGGTTGTCCCACTGGGGGCTCCCAGTCTTAATCCCCATTTTCCAGATGAGGGAACTGAGGCCCAGGGAAGTGAAGTGACTGGCCCAGAGTCACCCAGCTGACAAGTGGCCGAGGCGGGATTTGAACCCATGACCTCTGACTCCAAAGCCCGGGCTCTTTCCACCGAGCCACGCTGCTTCTCTAAGACTAGTGTTGGCCTCGGTGGCCTCACAATTTGAACGTTGTGAGCAGGATACGAACCGGCGCCGGGAAACCCCATTGGATTTCAATCAATCAATCAATCAATCGTATTTATTGAGCGCTTACTGTGTGCAGAGAACTGTACTAAGCGCTTGGGAAGTACAAGTTGGCAACATATAGAGACGGTCCCTACTCAACAGTGGGCTCACAGTCTAAAAGAGTCCAAAATGTCTGTCTGTCACCCGCCCTAGACGGTAAGCTTAGCAGGGAATGTGTGTGTTTATTATTATATTATACTCTCCCAAGCACTTAGTACAGTGCTCTGCACACAGTAAGCGCTCGATAAATACGCTCTAATGAATGAATGAACTGAATCCCCATTTTACAGATGAGGAAACTCAGGCCCAGAGAAGTGAAGGGACTTGTCCAAGGGCACACAGCAGACACGTGGCAGAGCTGGGATATACGTTTGTACATATTTATTACTCCATTTATTTATTTATTGTACTAGTACATATCTATTCTATTTATTTTATTTTGTTAGTACGTTTGGTTTTGTTCTCTGTCTCCCGCTTTTAGACTGTGAGCCCACTGTTGGGTAGGAACCGTCTCTAGATGTTGCCAATTTGTACTTCCCAAGCGCTTAGTACAGTGCTCTGCACATAGTAAGCGCTCAATAAATATGATTTATTTGTTTATTTATTTATTTTACTTGCACATATCTAATCTACTTTATTTTGTTAGTATGTTTGGTTTTGTCCTCTGTCTCCCCCTTTTCGACCGTGAGCCCGCTGTTGGGTAGGGACTGTCTCTAGATGTTGCCAATTTGGACTTCCCAAGCGCTTAGTCCAGTGCTCTGCACCTAGTAAGCGCTCAATAAATACCATTGATGATGATGATGATGATGAGAACACAGGCTCGCTCCGCCACTTGTCAGCTGTGTGACACTGGGCAAGGCACTTGACTTCTCTGGGCCTCAGTTCCCTCATCTGGAAAATGTGGATGAAGACCGTGAGCCCGCCGGGGGCCAACCCGATCGCCTTGTATCCTCCCCAGAGCTTAGAACAGTGCTTTGCACCAAGTAAGCGCTTAACGAATGCCATTATTATTATTATTATTATTATTATTATTATTATTATTATTATTATTATTATTAACTGGATGCTCACGCACCTCTTTGTAGGAGATCCACTCGTAAGGCTGATTGGGTTTCCGAAAGCCGAGGCAGGGGCCGTTATCTAGAAGAGACGAGAGGACACGTTGGTATCCCGATCCGCCTGGCTCCCGCAGTCCGGCCCAGAGACCCCGGGAGGAGGGAGGCGCTTGGCGATTCATTCATTCCATCGTATTTATTGAGCGCTTACTGTGTGCAGAGCACTGTACTAAGCGCTTGGGAGAGTCCAACAGCACAAGAAACAGACGCATTCCCCGCCCACAACAATCTCCCAGCCTCGAGAGGGGGACGAGCCCACTGTTGGGTAGGAACCGTCTCTATATGTTGCCAACTTGTCCTTCCCAAGCGCTTAGTACAGTGCTCTGCACCCAGTAAGCGCTCAATAAATACGATTGATGACGGACGCTAATATAAATTACTTATATGGACGTAAGTGGTGTGGGGCTGGGATGGGGGGGATGAATAAAGGGAGCAAGCAGCGTGGCTCAGTGGTAAGAGCCCGGGCTTTGGAGTCAGAGGTCACGGGTTCAAATCCCGCCTCGGCCACTTGTCAGCTGGGTGACTTTGGGCAAGTCATTTCACTTCTCTGTGCTTCAGTGACCTCATCGGTAAAATGGGGATGAAGGCTGGGAGCCCCAAGTGGGACAACCTGATCACCTTGTAACCTCCCCAGCGCTTAGAACGGTGCTTTGCGCATAGTGAGCGCTTAATAAATGCCATCGTTATTAATTAAGGCAGGGTGACAGAAGAGAGCGGGAGAAGAGGAAGGGAGGGCTCAGTTCGGGAAGGCCTCTTGGAGGAGATGGGCCTTCAATAAAGCTTTGAAGGTCAGGGAAAAGTCATTGTCTTTGCATTCCCCAAACCCTCCTCGCTGCCCTCTCCTCCAGCACGGGGAGAATAAGCACATAGTAAGCGCTTAATAAATGCCATTATTATTATTATTATTATTATTATTATTATTATTATTATTATTAATATTATTATTATAGTCTTGTGAGGAGAGATGGTGGTGATGGGAAAGTGAGCAGGAGGAAGGGTTTGGGTGGGAAGACACCAAGTTCAGTTTTAGCCTTACTAAATTTGAGGTGACAGGAGGACAGCCAAGAACACATTTTACAGATGAGGTAACTGAGGCACAGAGAGGTAAAGTGACTTGCCCAAGGTCACATAGCAGACAAGCGGCAGAACTGGGATCAGGTCCTCTGACTCTCAGGTATTTGGTATTTCCACTAGGCCTCACTGCTTCTCTACTATGACCTTTGACTCTCAATCAATCGTATTTATTGAGCGCTTACTATGTGCAGAGCACTGTACTAAGCGCTTGGGAAGTACAAATTGGCAACACATAGAGACAGTCCCTACCCAACAGTGGGCTCACAGTCTAAAAGGGGGAGACAGAGAACAAAACCAAACATACTAACAAAATAAAATAAATAGAATAGATGCGTACAAATAAAATAAATAAACAAATAAATAGAGTCTCTCATTTTGTGCTTGGCAGGGCACAAATCCTACTTCATAATTAAGCCATAGCGATCTTTGGCATGTATTTATTACTCTACTTATTTTACTTGTACATATTCTATTTATTATATTTTGTTCACATGTTTGGTTTTGTTCTCTGTCTCCCCCTTCTAGACTGTGAGCCCACTGTTGGGTAGGGACCGTCTCTAGGTGTTGCCAACTTGGACTTCCCAAGCGCTTAGTCCAGTGCTCTGCACACAGTAAGCGCTCAATAAATACGATTGAATGAATGAATATAATAATAATAATAATTATTATTATTATTATTATTAGTACTGAGTGGCTGCCTGTCACGGCTAGCGGCTCAGTCCCTCTCTCCCTGCCTGTTCTCACCCATCAGCCAGCACAGCCACGAGGCAGCCCTTGCTGTCAGACTTTCTGGAGGTCCCTGAGCACAGGGAGGAGCAGAGAAGCGTGCTAGAGAAGCAGCGTGGCTCAGTGGAAAAAGCCCGGGCTTTGGAGTCAGAGGTCATGGGTTCGAATCCCGACTCCGCCTCTTAGCTGTGTGACTTTGGGCCAGTCACTTCACTTCTCGGGGCCTCAGTTCCCTCATCTGGAAAATGGGGATTAAGACTGTGAGCCCCCCGTGGGACAACCTGATCACCTTGTAACCTCCCCAGCGCTTAGAACAGTGCTTTGCACATAGTAAGCGCTTAATAAATGCCACATCTTCCCTTCCTCAAGCCAGGCCCAGATCCTACAAGAGGGCAGGGCTGGAGAACAATGCTCTCTATCACGATCCTACGGTAGATCTTGTGGACTCTTCCTCCTCCTCCCCTTCCCATTCCTCCTCTTCCTCCTCCTTTTCCTGTTCTTCCTCCTTCTCTTTCTCTTCCTGTACCTTTTCCTCCTCCTCCTGTTCCTCCTCTTCCAGAAAGCGCCCGGATATTTTCCTCTGAAATCTCCGGGAGCCCCCACGGGGAGGTAGGTGCCCACTGTTTTGGAACATGGCCAGGGTCACCTTGGGCTGCTCAGCCAGGCCCAATCAATCAATCAATCAATCAATCAATCGTATTTATTGAGCGCTTACTGTGTGCAGAGCACTGTACTAAGCACTTAGGAAGTCCAAGTTGGCAACATATAGAGACAATCCCTACCCAACAGTGGGCTCACAGTCTAAAAGGGGGAGACAGAGAACAAAACCAAACACACTAACAAAATAAAGTAGAATAGATATGTACAAGTAAAATAAATAAATAAATAAAATAGAGTAATAAATCTGTACAAACATATATACAGGTGCTGTGGGGAAGGGAAGGAGGTAAGATGGGGGGGATGGAGAGGGGGACGAGGGGGAGAGGAAGAATCTAGAATCTAGGCCCACCCAGGCCTCCCAAATCCCAATCCATCATCATCAATCGTATTTATTGAGCGCTTACTGTGTGCAGAGCACTGGACTAAGTGCTTGGGAAGTCCAAGTTGGCAACATCTAGAGACAGTCCCTACCCAACAGTGGGCTCACAGTCTAAAAGGGGGAGACAGAGAACAAAACCAAACATACTAACAAAATAAAGTAGGATAGATATGTGCAAGTAAAATAAATAAATAAATAAATAGAGTAATAAATCTGTCCAAACATATATACAGGTGCTGTGGGGAAGGGAAGGAGGTAAGATGGGGGGGATGGAGAGGGGGACGAGGGGGAGAGGAAGAATCTAGAATCTAGGCCCACCCAGGCCTCCCAAATCCCAATCCATCATCATCAATCGTATTTATTGAGTGCTTACTATGTGCAGAGCACTGGACTAAGTGCTTGGGAAGTCCAAGTTGGCAACATCTAGAGACAGTCCCTACCCAACAGTGGGCTCACAGTCTAAAAGGGGGAGATGGAGAACAAAACCAAACATACTAACAAAATAAAGTAGGATAGATATGTGCAAGTAAAATCAATCAATCAATCAATCAATCAATCATATTTATTGAGCACTTACTATGTGCAGAGCACTGTACTAAGCGCTTGGGAAGTACAAATTGGCAACATATAGAGACAGTCCCTACCCAACATGGGCTCACAGTCTAGAAGGGGGAGACAGAGAACAAAACCAAACACACTAACAAAATAAAATCAATAGAATAGATATGTACAAGTAAAATAAATAAATAAATAAATAGAGTAATAAATATGTACAAACATATATACATATATCCAGGTGCTGTGGGGAAGGGAAGGAGGTAAGATGGGGGGGGATGGAGAGGGGGACGAGGGGGAGAGGAAGGAAGGGGCTCAGTCCAAACATATATCCAGGTGCTGTGGGGAAGGGAAGGAGGTAAGATGGGGGGGATGGAGAGGGGGACGAGGGGGAGAGGAAGAATCTAGGCCCACCCAGGCCTCCCAAATCCCAATCCAGTGGTCCAAGCCCGGGCCCTGCTCATTCCAGGCCATCTCCGCGTGATATTGGGCGGCCTGAATTCGGGCGCTTACCGGACACTCGGATGCCCCGCTGGAAGACCTCGTGCAGGGTCCGAATGTCATCGTAGAAGTAGGTCAGGGGCTCGTCGCTCTCCAGCAGCGTGGATCTCCGGGCGCGTTCCCCACCCTGTCCCACACAGAAGGGAGAGTCAGGGAGAGAGAACAGGATCCCCCTTTTAGACTGTGAGCCCACTGCTGGGTAGGGACTGTCTCTAGATGTTGCCAATTTGTACTACCCAAGCGCTTAGTACAGTGCTCTGCACACAGTAAGCGCTCAATAAATACGATTGATGATGATGATGATGATACCCAAGCAAAGCCGAGGACTTGGCAGTCTCTTCCCATCACCTCTCCGCCCCACCACGTTCCTCGCCCTCACGCCAACCACAGGGACCGGCAGGACAGGGCTGCCGTAACCCCATGATGCTCGGAAGCCTGCCGATCATCATCATCATCATCAGTCGTATTTATTGAGCGCTTACTATGTGCAGAGCACTGTACTAAGCGCTTGGGAAGTCCAAGTTGGCAACATCTAGAGACGGTCCCTACCCAACAGTGGGTTCACAGTCTAAAAGGGGGAGGCGGAGAACAAAACCAAACATACTAACAAAATAAAATAAATAGAAAAGATCAATCAATCAATCATATTTATTATCATCATCATCATCAATCGTATTTATTGAGCGCTTACTGTGTGCAGAGCACTGTACTAAGCGCTTGGGAAGTACAAGTTGGCAACATCTAGAGACAGTCCCTACCCAACAGTGGGCGCACAGTCTAAAAGGGGGAGACAGAGAACAAAACCAAACATACTAACAAAATAAAATAAATAGAATAGATATGTACAAGTAAAATAAATAAATGGAGTAATAAATATGTGCAAACATATATACACATATACAGGTATGTACATATATATATATACATAGATATACATATAGACATATACATATATACATATATATATACATATATACAGGTTGCATTGCTCAATATATGTTTTGAGCGCTTCCTGTGTGCAGAGCACTGTACTAAGCGCTTGGGAAGTCCAAGTTGGCAACATCTAGAGACAGTCCCTACCCAACAGTGGGCTCACAGTCTGAATGGGGGAGACGGAGAACAAAACCAAACATACTAACAAAATAAAATAAATAGAATAGATAGGTACAAGCGCTTAGTACAGTGCTCTGCACACAGTAAGCGCTCAATAAATACGACTGAACGAACGGATGAATGAATGAGCTCTCTGGGGGTGGGCTTCCGCTGGGCAGGGACCAGGCCGGGAAATTTTTACTGAACACACGGAAATTCAATTGTCCAGTCAATCGCTTATTCTGACGGCTCTAGGAAAAAATATTTTGGTGTCAGTCTCCCCACTTACAGTAATGATGATGATGATGATGGCATTTATTAAGCGCTTACTATGTGCAAAGCACTGTTCTAAGCACTGGGGTGGTGACAAGGTGATCAGGTTGTCCCACGGGGGGCTCACAGTCTTAATCCCCATTTTACAGATAAGGGAACTGAGGCCCAAGGAAGTGAAGTGACTTGCCCAAAGTCACCCAGCTGACAGTTGGCGGAGCCGGGATTTGAACCCACGACCTCGGACTCCAAAGCCCGGGCTTTTCCCACTGAGCCACGCTGCTTCCAGTAGAGGCTCTTAGAGTAATAACTGGGTATTTGCTAAACGCTTACTATGTTCCGGGGGCTTCCCTGCAATCAGTCGATCAAAAAATCGTCTTTATTGAGCGCTTCCTGTGTGCAGAGCACTGTACTAAGCGCTTGGGAAGTACAAATTGGCAACATATAGAGACAGTCCCTACCCAACAGTGGGCTCACAGGCTAGAAATGGGCTGCACTGTGCTGAGCGCCGGGACTCAGTCAGACACTGTCCCCTGTCCCACAGAGCCATCCATAATCGTAAGGCTTTTCCACCAGGAGCTCGGCATGGTCGCTCGCTGGTGAGTGGGACGGAAGCTCCCTATGTCTCTGGGGAGATGAAAGTGGTATTTGTTAAGCGCTTACTATGTGCCAGGCACTGTTCTAAGCGCTGGGGTCGATAATAATAATAATAATAATAATAATAATAATAATAATAATAATAATCTGTCTCCCCCTTTTAGACTGTGAGCCCACTGTTGGGTAGGGACTGTCTCTAGATGTTGCCAATTTGTACTTCCCAAGCGCTTAGTCCAGTGCTCTGCACATCATCATCATCAATCGTATTTATTGAGCGCTTACTATGTGCAGAGCACTGGACTAAGCGCTTGGGAAGTCCAAATTGGCAACGTATAGAGACAGTCCCTACCCAACAGCGGGCTCACAGTCTAAAAGGGGGGAGACAGAGAACAAAACCAAACATACTCACAAAATAAATAGAATAGATATGTACAAATAAAATAAATAAATAAATAGAGTAATAAATAAATAGAGTAATAGTAAGCACATAGTAAGCGCTCAATAAATACGATTGATGATGATGATTTATTAAGCGCTTACTAGGTGCAAAGCACTGTTCTAAGCGCTGGGGAGGTGACAAGGTGATCAGGTTGTCCCACGTGGGGCTCACAGCAGCGTGGCTCAGTGGGAAAGAGCCTGGGCTTTGGAGTCCGAGGTCGTGGGTTCAAATCCCGGCTCCGCCACTTGTCCACTGGGTGACTTTGGGCAAGTCACTTCACTTCTCTGGGCCTCAGTTCCCTCAACTGGAAAATGGGGATGAAGACTGGGAGCCCCCCGTGGGACAACCTGATTGCCTTGTATCTACCCCAGCGCTTAGAACGGTGCTTTGCACATAGTAGGCGCTTAACAAATACCAACATTATTATTATTATTATTTCCAGATGAGGTCACTGAGGCCCAGAGAAGTGAAGTGACTTGCCCAAAGTCACCCAGCTGACAATTGGCGGAGCCGGGGTAGATTGAAGGTAATCAGGTCCCTGTCCCACGGGGGGCTCACAGTTTCACTCCCCATCTTCCAGACGAGGGAACTGAGGCCCAGAGAAGCCAAGTGACTGGCCCAAGGTCACACAGGAGACACATGACGGGGCGGAATTAGAACCCAGGACCTTCTGACTCCCAAGCCTGGGCTCTATCCACTCTTTCATGCTGCTTCTGGTTCTTAACTTCTCTGTGCCTGTTACCTCATCTGCAGGAAAAGGGGATTGAGACTGTGAGCCCTACGTGGGACAGGGACCTCCTTCCCATCATCATCATCATCATCAATCGTATTTATTGAGCGCTTACTGTGTGCAGAGCACTGTACTAAGCGCTTGGGAAGTAGAAATTGGCAACATATAGAGACAGTCCCTACCCAACAGTGGGCTCACAGTCTTCCCCTCCCCACAGCACCTGTATAGATGTTTGTACAGATTTATTACTCTATTTTACTTGTACATATTTACTATTCTCCTTATTTTATTTTGTTAATATGTTTTGTTTTGTCGTCTGTCTCCCCCTTCTAGACTGGGAGCCTGCTATTGGGTAGGGACTGTCTCTAGATGTAACCAACTTGGACTTCCCAAGCGCTCAGTCCAGTGCTCTGCACACAGTAGGCGCTCAATAAATATGATTGATTGAATGAATGAATGAATGATTAAATGAATGAATGAATGAATGAAGCACATAGTAAGCGCTCAATAAATATGATTGAATGAAGGAGGCTCGCAGTCTAAAGTTCCATTTTGCAGGTGAGAAACTGAGGCCCAGAGAAGCGAGGACGACTTGCCCACAAGGTCCCAATAGCAGCCAACGGGAGAATCAGGATTAGAACCCAGGTCTTCCAATTCCCAGGCTGTTCCCCTTGGTCAGTGTGGGCTAAGGAAAAGGGAACGGGGCCCGGGAATCACGGGACCCTCACTTATCTACCTTGGGCAGGTCACTTCACTTCTCTGGGCCTCAGTTACCTCATCTTTAAAATGGCCACTAAGACTATGAGCTCCACTGTGTCCGACCTTTCTTGTAGAAGCAACGTGGCTCAGTGGAAAGAGCACGGCCTTGGGAGTCTTCTACACTGTGAGCCCGCTGTTGGGTAGGGACCGTCTCTATATGTTGCCAACTTGGACTTCCCAAGCGCTTAGTACAGTGCTCTGCACACAGCAAGCGCTCAATAAATACGATTGATTGATTGATTGAGTCAGAGGTCATGGGTTCCAATCCCGACTCCACCATATGGCTGCTGTGTGACCTTGGGCAAATCACTTAACTTCTCTGGGCCTCAGTTCCCTCACCTGTAAAATGGGGGTTAAGACTGTGAGCCCCACGTGGGACAACCTGATCACCTTGTATCCCCCCCCCAGCGCTTAGAACAGTGCTTTGCACATAGTAAGTGCTTAACAAATACTATCTTACGTGGCTCAGTGGAAAGAGCCCGGGCTTTGGAGTCAGAGGCCATGGGTTCAAATCCCGGCTCCCCCACTTGTCAGCTGTGTGACTTTGGGCACGTCACTTCACTTCTCTGCGCCTCAGTGACCTCATCTGTAAAATGGGGACTAAAACTGTGAGCCCCCCCGTGGGACAGCCTGATCACCTTGTAACCTCCCCAGCGCTTAGAACAGTGCCTTGCACATAGTAAGCGCTTAATAAATGCTATCATTAGTATTATTATTATTATTCTCTGAGCCTCAGTTACCTCATCTGTAAAATGGGGATTGAGACTGTGAGCCCCACGTGGGATAACCTGATCACCTTGTATCCCTTCCAGCGCTTAGAACAGTGGTTGGCACATAGTACATATTTATTACTTACATATTTATTACGCTATTTATTTATTTATTTTACTTGTACATATCTATTCTATTTATTTTATTTTGTTAGTATGTTTGGTTTTGTTCTCTGTCTCCCCCTTTTAGACTGTGAGCCCACTGTTGGGTAGGGACCGTCTCTAGATGTTGCCAATTTGTACTTCCCAAGCGCTTAGTACAGTGCTTTGCACATAGTAAGAGCTCAATAAATACGATTGATGATGATTATGATAGTAAGCACTTAACAAATGCCATCATTACAGCGCTTAGAACAGTGCTTTGCACATGGTAAGCGCTTAACAAATGCCATCATTACAGCGCTTAGAACAGTGCTTTGCACATGGTAAGCGCTTAACAAATGCCATCATTATCATTACCCCAGAGTTTAGTACAGTACCTGGCACATAGTAAGTACATAACAAATATATAACAAAAAACAAAAACGGGGGGGCGGAGGGACTGCGTCTCATAATAATAATAATGTTAGCATTTGTTAAGCACTTACTATGCGCAAAGCACTGTTCTAAGCGCTGGGGGGATACAAGGTGACCAGGTTGTCCCACGTGGGGCTCACAGTTTTAGTCCCCATTTTCCAGCTGAGGGAACTGAGGCCCAGAGAGGCGACTGGCCCAAAGTCACCCAGCTGGCAAGTGGCGGAGCCGGAATTTGAACCCACGACCTCCGAGTCCAAAGCCCGGGCTCTTCCCACTGCGCCACGCGGCTTCTCACGGCCTCGTGCTTCTGAGGGACTTGCCCAGGGACTCCAAAGGGTGCCCTGTACCCAGTGGGCGCTCAATACATTCCACCCTAACCGCTCCTCTGGCTCCACCAGATTCCAGTTGGGGATTAAGGTTAGCCAATCTCCGGGGCCGCGTTTCCTCATTCCCCTCTTGGGCAACATCCCTACGGTCAGGATCAAGGAACGTCTTGGGAGGGAAAGGCGGGGTGAGCGCTCCCCCAGGTCCCCGCCGTGCTCTCCGTTTTCCAGGGGCAGCAGCCTGTGAGTGGTTTGGGCACCTTTTTGAGCCACGCACACATATAATAATAATATTGGCATTGTTCTCTGTCTCCCCCTTTTAGACTGTGAGCCCACTGTTGGGTAGGGACTGTCTCTATATGTTGCCAATTTGTACTTCCCAAGCGCTTAGTCCAGTGCTCTGCACATAGTAAGCGCTCAATAAATACGATTGATGATGATGATGATGATGATTATTCCTTCCTTCCTCTCCCCCTCGTCCCCCTCTCCGTCCCCTCCATCTTACCTCCTTCCCTTCCCCACAGCACCTGGATATATGGATATATGTTTGTACAGATTTATTACTCTATTTATTTATTGATTTATTTTACTTGTACATATCTATTCTATTTATTTTATTTTGTTAGTATGTTTGGTTTTGTTCTCTGTCTCCCCCCTTTTAGACTGTGAGCCCACTGGTGGGTAGGGACTCTTCTGTGTCGCACAGTTTTTGGGGAAGAGAGGAGGGAGATGTTTTGTGGAGAGAGGGGCAGGGAAGGTCATTGTCCACTGGATCATATATCAGCACCTGTATATATGTATATATGTTTGTACAGATTTATTACTCTATTTATTTATTTATTTTACTTGTACATATCTAGTCTATTTATTTTATTTTGTTAGTATGTTTGGTTTCGTTCTCTGTCTTTCCCCCTTTTAGACTGTGAGCCCACTGTTGGGTAGGGACTGTCTCTAGATGTTGCCGATTTGTACTTCCCAAGCGCTTAGTACAGTGCTCTGCACACAGTAAGCGCTCAATAAATACGATCGATGATGATGATGATGATTAAGCGCTTACTATGTGCGCAGCACTGTTCTAAGCACTGGGGTGGAATACAAGATGATCAGGTTGTCCCACGGGGGGCTCACAGTCTTCATCCCCATTTTACAGATGAGGGAACTGAGGCCCAGAGAAGTGAAGTGACTTAATAATAATAATGATGATGGCATTTATTAAGCGCTTACTACATGCAAAGCACCGTTCTAAGCGCTGGGGAGGTTACAAGGAGATCAGGTTGTCCCACGGAGGGCTCACAGTCTTTGACCCCATTTTACAGATGAGGGAACTGAGGCCCAGAGAAGTGTCATCTACCCACTAGGTCTGTGGATAATGATGGTATTTGTTAAGCTCTTACTATGTGCAAAGCACTGTTCAAAGCACTGGCGGGATCCAAGGTGATCGGGTTGTCCCATGTGGGGCTCACAGTCTTCATCCCCATTTTACAGACGAGGGACCTGAGGCCCAGAGAAGTGAAGTGACTTGCCCAAAGTCACCCAGCTGACAGTTGGTGGAGCCGGGATTTGAACCCATGACCTCTGACTCCAAAGCCCGGGCTCTTTCCACTGAGCCACGCTGCTTCTCTACTCAGTTATGACAGGGTGCATCCTGCCAACCCCTCCCCGCCCTCAGGCACGGAAACACGGTGCCAGCACTTAGAACAGTGCTTTGCACATAATAATAATAATAATGATGGCATTTATTAAGTGCTTACTATGTGCAGAGCACTGTTCTAAGCGCTGGGGCGGTTACAAGGTGATCAGGTTGTCCCACAGGGGCTCACAGTCTTAATCCCCATTTTCCAGATGAGGGAACGGAGGCCCAGAGAAGTGAACTGACTTGCCCAAAGTCCCACAGCCGACAGTTGGCGGAGCCGGGATTTGAACCCATGACCTCTGACTCCAAAGCCCGGGCTCTTTCCACTGAGCCACACTGCCCATAGTAAGCACTTAATAAATACTGTTTTTAGACTGTGAGCACACTGTTTTTAGACTGTGAGCCTACTGTTTATAGACTGTGAGCCCACTGTTTTTAGACTGTGAGCCCACTGTTGGGTAGGGACTGTCTCTATATGTTGCCAATTTGTACTTCCCAAGCGCTTAGTACAGTGCTCTGCACATAGTAAGCGCTCAATAAATATGATTGATGATGATGATACTGTTATAAAACAGGGCGGGAGGGTCGGGGAGGGGGTCAGCCTTCACGCTCTGGCAGCGGGAGGAGCTCAGCCGCTCTGCTGACCCAGCTCATTCATTCAGTCGCATTTATTGAGCGCTTACTGTGTGCAGAGCACTGTACTAAGCGCTTGGGAAGTCCAAGTTGGCAATGTATAGAGACAGTCCCTACCCAACAGCGGGCTCACAGTCTAGCTCAGGGCTGGCCCGGCCTCCGGGGAGCCAGACAATTCATTGCCAGGCTGCAATCCTAACTGGGTTTAGGAATCAATCAATCAATCAATCAAATCGTATTTATTGAGCGCTTACTGTGTGCAGAGCACTGGACTAAGCGCTTGGGAAGTCATCATCATCATCATCAATCGTATTTATTGAGCGCTTACCGTGTGCAGAGCACTGGACTAAGCGCTTGGGAAGTCCAAGTTGGCAACGTATAGAGACGGTCCCTACCCAACAGTGGGCTCACAGTCTAGAAGGGGGAGACACAGAACAAAACATATTAACAAAATAAAATAAATAGAATAAATATGTACAAGTAAAATAGAGTAATTAATACGTACAAACATATATCCATATATACAGGTGCTGTGGGGAGGGGAAGGAGGTAAGGCCGGGGGGATGGGGAGGGAGAGGAAGGAGGGGGCTCAGTAGCATCAAAACAGATCAATAGCATCAAAATAAACAGAATTATAGATTCCATAATCAATCAATCAATCAATCGCATTTATTGAGCGCTTACTGTGTGCACAGCACTGGACTAAGCGCTTGGGAAGTCCAAGTTGGCAACGTACAGAGACGGTCCCTACCCAACAGTGGGCTCACAGTCTAGAAGGGGGAGACACAGAACAAAACATATTAACAAAATAAAATAAATAGAATAAATATCTACAAGTAAAATAGAGTAATTAATACGTACAAACATATATACATCTATACAGGTGCTGTGGGGAGGGGAAGGAGGTAAGGCGGGGGGATGGGGAGGGAGAGGAAGGAGGGGGTCAGTAGCATCAAAACAGATCAATAGCATCAAAATAGATAAACAGAATTATAGATACCGTAATCAATCAATCAATCGTATTTATTGAGCACTTACTGTGTGCAGAGCACTGGACTAAGCGCTTGGGAAGTCCAAGTTGGCAACGTATAGAGACGGTCCCTACCCAACAGTGGGCTCACAGTCTAGAAGAGGGAGACAGAGAACAAAACCAAACATACTAACCAAATAAAATAAATAGAATAGATAGGTACAAGTAAAATAAATAAATAGAGTAATAAATATGTACAAACATATAGACATACATACAGGTTTGACACATTAGGAACTGGTTTGACACATTACAGAACCAAACCCACGTTGAATGCGGGGGCCGGACAACAAGTCTGAACAAAGGGCGGTTTGATGGGACTGTAAGCGGAGCCGCAATTTCACACGCCATTAATCGGGAGCTTCCCGCCTCGGGCTGGAGTTGAGGAAATAATAATAATAATGGCATTTCTTAAGCGCTTACTATGTGCAAAGCACTGTTCTAAGCACTGCGGAGGTTACAAGGCGATCAGGTTGTCCCACATGGAGCTCACGGTCTTCATCCCCATTTTCCAGATGAGGTCGCTGAGGCCCAGAGAAGTGAAGTGACTTGCCCCAAGTCACACAGCTGACAATCAGTGGGGCTGGGATTTGAACCCATGACCTCTGACTCAATCAATCAATCGTATTTATTGAGCGCCTACTGTGTGCAGAGCACTGTACTAAGCGCTTGGGAAGTACAAGTTGGCAACATACAGAGACAGTCCCTACCCAACAGCGGGCTCACGGTCTAGAAGGGGGAGACAGAGAACAAAACCAAACATACTAACAAAATAAAATAGAATAGTAAATATGCACAAGTAGAATAAATAAGAGTAATAAATCTGTACAAACATATATACAGGGGCTGTGGGGAGGGGAAGGAGGTGAGGTGGGGGATTCATTCATTCATTCGTTCATTCAATCGCATTTATTGAGCGCTTACTGTGTGCACAGCACTGTACTAAGCGCTTGGGAAGTCCAAGTTGGCAACATCTAGAGACAGTCCCTACCCAACAGTGGGCTCACAGTCTACAAGGGGGGAGACAGACAACAAAACAAAGCATATTAACAAAATAAAATAAATAGAATAGTAAATATGTACAATTAAATAAATAAGAGTATTAAATCTGTGCAAACATGTATACAGGGGCTGTGGGGAGGGGAAGGAGGTGAGGCGGGGGGGATTCATTCATTCATTCAAGAGTATTTATTGAGCACTTACTGTGTGCAGATACTGTACTAGGCGCTTGGGAAGAACAGTACTAAGCACATAGTAAGAAATGCCATTATTATTCTTATTATTATTATTATTATTATTATTATTGTTATTACTAACTCCAAAGCCCGGGCTCTTTCCATTGAGCCACGCTGCTTCCCTTGAGGAAATCCCAAGACGGGAGCGGTGGGATTAGCTCCCGCGGACCTCTTCAGGCAAGCTGATGGGCAGGAAATTGAAGAGGAGCAGGGTGGCTTAGTACATATCTATTCTATTTATTTTATTTTGTCAATATCATCATCAATCGTATTTATTGAGCGCTTACTATGTGCAGAGCACTGGACTAAGCGCTTGGGAAGTACAAATTGGCAATATATAGAGACAGTCCCTACCCAACAGTGGGCTCACGGTCTAAAAGGGGGAGACAGAGAACAAAACCAAACATACTAACAAAAAATAAAATAAATAGAATAGATATGTACAAGTTAAATAAATAAATAGAGTAATAAATATGTACAAACATATATACATATATACAAACATTAATATGTTTGGTTTTGTTGTCTGTCTCCTCCTTCTAGACTGTGAGCCCGCTGTTGGGTAGGGACCGTCTCTACATGTTGCCAACTTGTGCTTCTCAAGCGCTTAGTACAGTGCTCTGCACACAGTAAGCGCTCAATAAATACGATTGATTGATTGATTTTGTTCTCTTGTCTCCCCCCTTCTAGACTGTGAGCCCACTGTTGGGTAGGGACCGTCTCTATACGTTGCCAACTTGTGCTTCCCAAGCGCTTAGTACAGTGCTCTGCACACAGTAAGCGCTCAATAAATACGATTGATTGATTGATTGATAGTGAATACAGCACAGGCCAGGGAGTTAGGAGGACCTGGGTTCTAATCCCAGCTCTGTCACACGTCTGCTCCGTGACCATGGGAAAGTGACTTCACTTCTCGGCGCCTCAGTTACATAACCTGGAAAATGGGGATTAAGAGGGTGAGCCCCATCTGCTCTGTGACCTTGGGCAAGTGACTTCACTTCTCTGCGCCTCAGTTACCTCATCTGGAAAATGGGGATTAAGAGAGTGAGCCCCATCTGCTCTGTGACCTCGGGCAAGTGACTTCACTTCTCTGCGCCTCAGTTACCTCATCTGGAAAATGGGGATTAAGAGTGTGAGCCCCATCTGCTCTGTGACCTTGGGCAAGTGACTTCACCTCTCTGCGCCTCAGTTACCTCACCTGGAAAACGGGGATTAAGAGTGTGAGCCCCATCCGCTCTGTGACCTTGGGCAAGTGACTTCACCTCTCTGCGCCTCAGTTACCTCATCTGGAAAATGGGGATTAAGAGGGTGAGCCCCATCTGCTCTGTGACCTTGGGCAAGTGACTTCACTTCTTGGCACCTCAGTTATCTCATCTGGAAAATGGGGATTAAGAGTGTGAGCCCCATCCGCTCTGTGACCTTGGGCAAGTGACTTCACTGCTCTGCGCCTCAGTTACCTCACCTGGAAAATGGGGATTAAGAGTGTGAGCCCCATCCGCTCTGTGACCTTGGGCAAGTGACTTCACTTCTCGGCGCCTCAGTTACCTCATCTGGAATATGGGGTTAAGAGTGTGAGCCCCATCTGCTCTGTGACCTTGGGCAAGTGACTTCACTTCTCTGTGCCTCAGTTACCTCACCTGGAAAATGGGGATTAAGAGGGTGAGCCCCATCTGCTCTGTGACCTTGGGCAAGTGACTTCACTGCTCTGCGCCTCAGTTACCTCATCTGGAAAATGGGGATGACAACTGTGAGCCCTCCGTGGGAAAACCTGATCACCTTGTCACCTCCCCAAGGGCTTTTAAACCATTTCCAACATGAAGGGGGAAATCCAACAGAGCACGGACACGGGAAATCCACCGCTTGACTGCTCCGCGACCTTGGGCAAGTTCACCTCTCTGGGCCTAAATAACATCATCATCAATCGTATTTATTGAGCGCTTACTGTGTGCAGAGCACTGTACTAGGCGCTTGGGTAGTACAAATTGGCAACATATAGAGACAGTCCCTACCCAACAGTGGGCTCACAGTCTAAAACGGGGAGACAGAGAAGAAAACCAAACATACTAACAAAATAAAATAAATAGAATAGCTATGTACAAGTAAAATAAATAAATAGAGTAATAAATATGTACAAACATATATACATATATACAGGTGCTGTGGGGAAGGGAAGGAGGTAAGATAGGGGGAGGGAGAGGGAACAACCTCAGCTATAATGATAATAATTGTGGAATTAGTTAAGCGCTTACTATGCGTCAAGCGCTGTTCTAGATAGAAGAAAATCAGGTCGGACACAGTCCCTGTCCCACATGGGGCCAGAGTCTTAATCCGCATTTTCCAGATGAGATAACGAACAGAGAAGTTAAGTAACTTGCCCAGGGGCGCACAGCCGGCGAGTGTGTGGGATTTAGGCTGGAACCCAGGTCCTCTGATTCCCCGAGCTGTGTTCTTTCCACTAGGCCTCACTGATTCTTGCTTCTTCATCTGGAAAATGCCAGTTCAAAATCTATACACCCTCCTACTTAGACAGGGAGCTCCGTGTGAGGCAGGGACCGTGCCTGATTTGGTAATAATAATAATAATAATAATAATAATAATAATAATAATAATAATAATTGGCATTTGTTAAGCGCTTACTATGTGCCAAGCACCGTTCTCACCTCCTCCAGGAGGCCTTCCCAGACTGAGCCCCTTCCTTTCTCTCCCCCTCGTCCCCCTCTCCATCCCCCCATCTTACCTCCTTCCCTTCCCCACAGCACCTGTAGATATGTATATATGTTTGTACATATTCATTACTCTATTTATTTTATTTATTTTACTTGTACATATCTATTCTATTTATTTTATTTTGTTAGTATGTTTGGTTTTGTTCTCTGTCTCCCCCTTTTAGACTGTGAGCCCACTGTTGGGTAGGGATTGTCTCTATATGTTGCCAATTTGTACTTCCCAAGCGCTTAGTCCAGTGCTCTGCACACAGTAAGTGCTCAATAAATACGATTGATTGATTGACTGATTGATTCTAAGCGCTGAGTACTGTTAATAATGATGGCATTTATTAAGGGCTTACTACGTGCAAAGCACTGTTCCAAGCGCTGGGGAGGATACAGGGTGATCAGGTTGTCCCACGTGGGGCTCACAGTCTTAATCCCCATTTTCCAGATGAGGTAACTGAGGCCCAGAGAAGTGAAGTGACTTGCCCAAGATCACACAGCAGACATGTGGCGGAGCGGAATTCGAACCCACGACCTCTGACTCCAAAGCCCGGGCTCTTTCCACTGAGCTCGGTATGCAGCGCAGCTCAGTGGAAAGAGCCCGGGCTTTGGAGTCAGAGGTCGTGGGTTCAAATCCCGGCTCCGCCACTTGTCAGCTGTGTGACTTTGGGCAAGTCACTTCAATGGGTCTCAGTTACCTCATCTGAAAAATGGGGATTAAGACCGTGAGCCCCCCGTGGGACAACCTGATCGCCTTGTAAACTCCCCAGCACTTGGAACAGTGCTTTGCACATAGTAAGCACTTCATAAATGCTATCATTATTATTATTATTATTATAGTGCTTGGCATACAGTAAGCACTTAAATACCCCAACAACAATGATGATTAGGACTTTCTTAGACTGTGAGCCCACTGTTGGGTAGGGACTGTCTCTCTATGTTGCCAGCTTGTCCTTCCCAAAGCGCTTAGTACAGTGCTCTGCACACCGTAAGCGCTCAATAAATACGATTGATGATGATGATGATGATGACTGTCTCTATATGTTGCCAACTTGTCCTTCCCAAGCGCTTAGTCCAGTGCTCTGCACACAGTAAGCGCTCCATAAATACGATTGATGATGATGATGATGACTGTCTCTATATGTTGCCAACTTGTCCTTCCCAAGCGCTTAGTCCAGTGCTCTGCACACAGTAAGCGCTCAACAAATACGATTGATGATGATGACGATGACTGTCTCTATATGTTGCCAACTTGTCCTTCCCAAGCGCTTAGTCCAGTGCTCTGCACACAGGAAGCGCTCAACAAATACGATTGATGATGATGACGATGATGATGACTGTCTCTATATGTTGCCAACTTGTCCTTCCCAAGCGCTTAGTCCAGTGCTCTGCACACCGTGAGCGCTCAATAAATACGATTGATGATGATTCGGACGAAGATGAGGAAGGAGCCGACAGTGTGATTTAGGACTGGAGGGTGGAATGGCTGGTGAAGGTCTGAATTTGTCTGCAAAACAAATGTCCTCCTCCTCATCTTCCTCCCCCCCCCCTTCTCATCCTCTTCCTCCTCCTCCTCCTCCTCCAGGCAGCCCAACCAGGAGCAGCCCACTGACCACTACCGACCCTGGAAGTGTGCAATGGTTCATTCGTCCCGGGCGACTTTTTCTTTGGGAATCTGCCTGTCCCAGATGGCAAGCTCCCAAATGCCCGGGACTATGTCTTAGACTCCCTTTGTGATGCCCAGCCCCTCACCCAACCCTCCCTAGGCCTCGCCAGCATTCCGCTCATGGTACCGGGGGGGAAAATGAGGGAGTGTCAAGGAACACTGCTGGCCGATTGACAGACTGATACGAGCCCGGGAGAGTGAGCTTCTGGTTCAGTTGGGGCACACCTTAGAACAAGGCTGCTCGCCGCTCCCTGGGGCCCAATCAATCAATCAATCAATCAATCAATCGTATTTATTGAGCGCTTCCTGTGTGCAGAGCACTGGACTAAGCGCTTGGGAAGTCCAAGTCGGCAACACATAGAGACAGTCCCTACCCAACAGACAGTCCCTACCCACTGGAGAGACCCCCAGGCCTAGGAGACAGGAGGCCCTGAGTTCTAATCCCGGCTCTGCCACTTGTCTGCTGTGTGACCTTGGGCAATAATAATAATAATGACGGCATTTATTAAGCCCTTACTATGTGCCAAGCACCGTTCTAAGTGCTGGGGAGGTTACAAGGTGATCAGGTTGTCCCACGGGGGGGCTCACAGTTTTAATCCCCATTTTACAGATGAGGTAACTGAGGCCCAGAGAAGTGAAGTGACTTGCCCAAAGTCACCCAGCTGACAGTCGGCGGAGCCGGGATTTGAACCCATGACCTCGGACTCCAAAGCCCGGGCTCTTGCCACTGAGCCACTCTGCTATACTTCACTTCTGTGGGCTTAGTTCCCTCACCTGTAAAATAGGAATTGAGACTGTGGGCTCTGTGTGGGACAGGGACTGTGTCCAATATGATTATCTTGTAACCCCAGCGGTTAGTACACTGCCTGGCATATAATAATAATAATTATAATGATGGTATTTGCTAAGCGCTTACTATGTGCAAAGCACTGTTCTAAGCGCTGGGGAGGTTACAAGGTGATCAGGTTGTCCCACAGGGGGGCCTCAAAGTCTTCATCCCCATTTTACAGATGAGGTAACTGAGGTCCAGAGAAGAGAGCCTGTGAGCCCACAGTGGGGTAGGGACTGTCTCTATATGTTGCCAATTTGTACTTCCCAAGCGCTTAGTACAGCGCTCTGCACATAGTAAGCGCTCAATAAATACGATTGATGATGATGATGATGTTGCCAATTTGTACTTCCCAAGCGCTTAGTACAGTGCTCTGCACACAGTAAGCGCTCAATAAATACGACTGATTGATTGATTGATTGAAGTGACTTGCCCAAAGTCACTCAGCTGACAGTCGGCGGAGACGGAATTCGAACCCATGACCTCCGACTCCAAAGCCCGGGCTCTTTCCACTGAGCCACGCTGCTTCACTTCACTTCTGTGGGCTTAATTCCCTCGCCTGTAAAATAGGAATTGAGACTGTGGGCTCTATGTGGGACGGGGACTGTGTCCAATATGATGATCTTGTAACCCCAGCGCATAGTACACTGCCTGGCATAGAGTAATAATAATTATAATGACAGTATTTGTTAAGCGCTTACTATGTGCAAAGCACCGTTCTAAGCGCTGGGGAGGTTACAAGGTGATCAGGTTGTCCCACGGGGGGGCCTCAAAGTCTTCATCCCCATTTTACAGATGAGGTAACTGAGGTCCAGAGAAGTGAGCCTGTGAGCCCACTGTGGGGTAGGGACTGTCTCTATATGTTGCCAATTTGTACTTCCCAAGCGCTTAGTACAGCGCTCTGCACATAGTAAGCGCTCAATAAATACGATTGATGATGATGATGATGTTGCCAATTTGTACTTCCCAAGCACTTAGTACAGTGCTCTGCACACAGTAAGCGCTCAATAAATACGACTGATTGATTGATTGATTGAAGTGACTTGCCCAAAGTCACTCAGCTGACAGTTGGCAGAGCCAGGATTTGAACCCATGACCTCCGACTCCAAAGCCCGGGCTCTTTCCACTGAGCCACTCTGCTTCACTTCACTTCTCTGGGCTTAATTCCCTCGCCTGTAAAATAGGAATTGAGACTGTGGGCTATATGTGGGACGGGGACTGTGTCCAATATGATTATCTTGTAACCCCAGCGGTTAGTACACTGCCTGGCATATAATAATAATAATTATAATGATGGTATTTGCAAAGCGCTTACTATGTGCAAAGCACCGTTCTAAGCGCTGGGGAGGTTACAAGGTGATCAGGTTGTCCCACGGGGGGCCTCAAAGTCTTCATCCCCATTTTACAGATGAGGTAACTGAGGTCCAGAGAAGTGAGCCTGTGAGCCCACTGTGGGGTAGGGACTGTCTCTATATGTTGCCAATTTGTACTTCCCAAGCGCTTAGTACAGTGCTCTGCACATAGTAAGTGCTCAATAAATACGATTGATGATGATGATGACGTTGCCAATTTGTACTTCCCAAGCGCTTAGTACAGTGCTCTGCACACAGTAAGTGCTCAATAAATACGACTGATTGATTGATTGATTGATTGATTGAAGTGACTTGCCCAAAGTCACTCAGAAGACAGTTGGCGGAGCCGGGATTCGAACTCATGACCACCGACTCCAAAGCCCAGGCTCTTTCCACTGAGCCACGCTGCTTCACTTCACTTCTGTGGGCTCAGTTCCCTCGCCTGTAAAATAGGAATTGAGACTGTGGGCTCTATGTGGGATGGGGACTGTGTCCAATACAATTATCTTGTAACCCCAGCGCTTAGTACACTGCCTGGCATAGAGTAATAATAATTATAATGACGGTATTTGTTAAGCGCTTACTACGTGCAAAGCACTGTTCTAAGCACTGGGGAGGTTACAAGGTGATCAGGTTGTCCCACGTGGGGGGTTCACAGTTTTAATCCAGGTAACTGAGGCCCAGAGAAGTGAAGTGACTTGCCCAAAGTCACACAGCTGACAGTCGGAGGAGCCGGGATTTGAACCCATGACCTCCGACTCCAAAGCCCGGGCTCTTTCCACTGAGCCACTCTGCTATATTTCACTTCTGTGGGCTTAGTTCCCTCGCCTGTAAAATAGGAATTGAGACTGTGGGCTCTGTGTGGGACAGGGACTGTGTCCAATATGATTATCTTGTAACCCCAGCGGTTAGTACACTGCCTGGCATATAATAATAATAATTATAATGATGGTATTTGCTAAGCGCTTACTATGTGCAAAGCACTGTTCTAAGCGCTGGGGAGGTTACAAGGTGATCAGGTTGCCCCACAGGGGGGCCTCAAAGTCTTCATCCCCATTTTATAGATGAGGTAACTGAGGTCCAGAGAAGTGAGCCTGTGAGCTCACTGTGGGGTAGGGACTGTCTCTATATGTTGCCAATTTGTACTTCCCAAGCGCTTAGTACAGCGCTCTGCACGCAGTAAGCGCTCAATAAATACGACTGATTGATTGATTGACTGATTGACTGAAGTGACTTGCCCAAAGTCACTCAGCTGACAGTCGGCGGAGCCGGGATTCGAACCCATGACCTCTGACTCCAAAGCCCGGGCTCTATCCACTGAGCCACGCTGCTTCACTTCACTTCTGTGGGCTTAGTTCCCTCTCTTGTAAAATAGGAATTGAGACTGTGGGTTCTATGTGGGACAGGGACTGTGTCCAATATGATTATCTTGTAAACCCAGCGGTTAGTACACTGCCTGGCATATAATAATAATAATTATAATGATGGTATTTGCTAAGCGCTTACTATGTGCAAAGCACCATTCTAAGCGCTGGGGAGGTTACAAGGTGATCAAGTTGTCCCACGGGGGGGGTTCACAGTTTTAATCCAGGTAACTGAGGCCCAGAGAAGTGAAGTGACTAGCCCAAAGTCACACAGCTGACAGTTGGCGGAGCCGGGATTTGAACCCATGACCTCCGACTCCAAAGCCCGGGCTCTTTCCACTGAGCCACACTGCTTCACTTCTGTGGGCTCAGTTCCCTCGCCTGTAAAATAGGAATTGAGACTGTGGGCTCTATGTGGGACGGGGACTGTGTCCAATATGATTATCTTGTAACCGCAGCGCTTAGTACACTGCCTGGCATAGAGTAATAACAATTATAATGACGGTATTTGTTAAGCGCTTACTATGTGCAAAGCACTGTTCTAAGCGCTGGGGAGGTTACAAGGTGATCAGGTTGTCCCACGGGGGGCTCACAGTTTTAATCCAGGTAACTGAGGCCCAGAGAAGTGAAGTGACTAACCCAAAGTCACACAGCTGACAGTCGGCGGAGCCGGGATTTGAACCCATGACCTCCGACTCCAAAGCGCGGGATCTTTCCACTGAGCCACACTGCTTCACTTCTGTGGGCTCAGTTCCCTCGCCTGTAAAATAGGAATTGAGACTGTGGGCTCTATGTGGGACGGGGACTGTGTCCAATATGATTATCTTGTAACCGCAGCGCTTAGTACACTGCCTGGCATATAGTAAACGCATTGCACCATAATTTAAAAAAAAAAAAGGGAGCCACCGCATCCTACCGGGACCAACATGATCCGGACAAGCTGCCCCGGCTGCCGTCCAGGAACTGCCGAGAAACCGGCGGAGTCACACCACCCTGGCCGCGCTGTAGACGGAAACCGGGCCCGTCCCTCACAACTTTTTTTTTTTAATGACATTTATTATGCACTTACTATGACTCACTCACTGTTCTAGGTGCCGGAGTGGATACGAGTTAATCAGGTCCGACACGGTCCCTGTCCCACGTGGAGCTCACAGTCTCGGGAGAAGAGGTGAGTGAAGCCCATTTTACAGTTGAGGAAACTGAGGCGCAGGGAAGTGACTTTTTTCTGCAGCAGGAAAGTGGTGGACCCCCGGGCCTGTACATTATTAGGCCACACTGCTCCCCGAGAAGGAGAAGGATGACACCTGAGCGGGGCTTAATCCCCAAACTGAAGCAGCGTGGTTTAGCAGTTAGAGCCTCAGCCTGGGAGTCGGGGGAGCTGGGTTCTAATCCTGTTCCACCACATCTGCTGTGTGACCTTGGGCAAGCAAGTCACTTCACTTCTCTGTGCCTCAGTTCCCTCATCTGTAAAATGAGGATTAAAACTGTAAGCCCCCCTGTGGGACAACCTGATCGCCTTGTAACCTCCCCAGCGCTTAGAACGGTGCTTTGCACATAGTAAGCGCTTAACAAATACCATCATTATAACTATTATTACTCTATGCCAGGCAGTGTACTAACCGCTGGGGTTACAAGATCATCATATTGGACACAGTCCCCGTCCCACATAGAGCCCACAGTCTCAATTTTACAGGCGAGGGAACTGAGCCCAGAGAAGTGAAGCAGCGTGGCTCAGTGGAAAGAGCCCGGGCTTTGGAGTCAGAGGTCATGGGTTCAAATTCTGGCTCCGCCGACTGTCAGCTGTGTGATTAATAATAACGGGATTAATAATAACTGTAATGATAATAATGGTATCTGTTAAGCGCTTGCACATATTTCCTAAGCGCTTAGTACAGTGCTAAGCGCTTAGTACAGTGCTATGCACACAGTAAGCGCTCAATAAATACGATTGAATTTACTATTCTATTTTGTTAATGATTCATTCATTCATTCATTCAATCATATTTACTGAGCGCTTACTGTGTGCGGAGCACTGTGCTAAGCGCTTGGGAATTACAAGTTGGCAACATTCATTCATTCATTCAATCGTATTTATTGAGCGCTTACTGTGTGCAGAGCACTGTGCTAAGCGCTTGGGAATTACAAGTTGGCAATATTCATTCATTCATTCATTCAATCGTATTTATTGAGCGCTTACTGTGTGCAGAGCACTGCACTAATCAATCAATCAATCGTATTTATTGAGCGCTTACTGTGTGCAGAGCACTGTACTAAGCGCTTGGGAAGCCCAAGATGGCAACATATAGAGACAGTCCCTACCCAGCAGCGGGCTCACAGTCTAGAAGGGGGAGACAGAGAACAAAACATATTAACAAAATAAAATAAATAGAATAAATATGTACAAATAAAAAAAATAGAGTAATAAATACGTACAAACATATATACATATATACAGGTGCTGTGGGGAGGGGAAGGAGGTAAGGTGGGGGGGATGGGGAGGGAATAATAATGGTATTTGTTAAGCGCTTAGTATGTGCAAAGCACTGTTCTAAGCGCTGGGGCGGTTACAAGGTGATCAGGTTGTTCCACGGGGAGCTCACAGTTTTTTTAAAACCCATTTTCCAGATGAGGTAACTGAGGCCCAGAGAAGTGAAGTGACTTGCCCAAAGTCGCAGAGCTGACAAGTGGCGGAGCCGGGATTTGAACCCTTGACCTCTGACTCCCAAGCCCGGGCTCTTTCCACTGAGCCACGGTGGGAGCTTTAGTAGTCAGAGCCTTGGCCTGAGGGTCAGGAGGTGCTGGGTTCTAATTCCGTTCCACCACGTCTGCTGTGTGACCTTGGGCAAGTACCATAATTATTATTCTAGACTGTCTATTCTAGACTTCTAGACTGTGAGCCCACTGTTGGGTAGGGACCGTCTCTAGATGTTGCCAACTTGGACTTCCCAAGCGCTTAGTCCAGTGCTCTGCACACAGTAAGCGCTCAATAAATACGATTGATTGATTGATTTGTACGTATTTATTACTCTATTTATTTTACTTGCACATATTCTATTTATTATTATTACTTATAAATTATTTATTTATTTATTTCATTTATTAGAATAAATATTCTATTTATTCTATTTATTTTATTCTGTTAATACGTTTTGTTTTGATCTCTGTCTCCCCCTTCTAGACTGTGAGCCCGCTGTTGGGTCGGGACCGTCTCTAGATGTTGACGACTTGGACTTCCCAAGCGCTTAGTACAGTGCTCTGCACACAGTAATCACTCAATAAATACGACTGATTGACTGATTGATTTGTATGTATTTATTACTCTATTTTCTTTGTACATATTTATTCTATTCACTTTATTCTGTTAATACGTTTTGTTTTGATCTCTGTCTCCCCCTTCTAGACTGTGAGCCCACTGTTGGGTAGGGACCGTCTCCAGATGCTGCCAACTTGGACTTCCCAAGCGCTTAGTCCAGTGCTCTGCACACAGTAAGTGCTCAATAAATACGATTGATGGATTGATTTGTACGTATTTATTACTCTATTTTCTTTGTACATATTTATTCTATTCATTTTATTCTGTTAATATGTTTTGATCTCTGTCTCCCCCTTCTAGACTGTGAGCCCGCTGTTGGGTAGGGACTGTCTCTAGATGTTGCCAACTTGGACTTCCCAAGTGCTTAGTCCAGTGCTCTGCACACAGTAAGCGCTCAATAAATACGATTGATTGATTGATTTGTACGTATTTATTACTCTATTTTCTTTGTACATATTTATTCTATTCATTTTATTCTGTTAGTATGTTTGGTTTTGTTCTCTGTCTCCCCCTTCTAGACTGTGAGCCCACTGTTGGGTAGGGACCGTCTCTAGATGTTGCCAACTTGGACTTCCCAAGCGCTTAGTCCAGTGCTCTGCACACAGTAAGCGCTCAATAAATACAACTGGTTGACTGATTGATTTGTATGTATTACTCTATTTTCTTTGTACATATTTATTCTATTCATTTTATTCTGTTAATATGTTTTGTTTTGTTGTCTGTCTCTCCCTTCTAGACCGTGAGCCTGCTGTTGGGTAGGGACCGTCTCTAGATGTTGCCAACTTGTTCTTCCCAAGCGCTTAGTCCAGTGCTCTGCACACAGTAAGTACTCAATAAATACGATTGATTGATTGATTTGTACGTATTTATTACTCTATTTTCTTTGTACATATTTATTCTATTCATTTTATTTTGTTAGTATGTTTGGTTTTGTTCTCTGTCTCCCCCTTCTAGACTGTGAGCCCGCCGTTGGGTAGGGACCGTCTCTATATGTTGCCAGCTTGGACTTCCCAAGCACTTAGTCCAGTGCTCTGCACGCAGTAAGCGCTCAATAAATACGATTGATTGATTGATTGATTTGTATGTATTTATTACTCTATTTTCTTTGTACATATTTATTCTATTCATTTTATTCTGTTAATATGTTTTGATCTCCGTCTCCCCCTTCTAGACCGTGAGCCCGCCGTTGGGTAGGGACCGTCTCCAGATGTTGCCAACTTGGACTTCCCAAGCGCTCAGTCCAGTGCTCCGCACGCAGTAAGTGCTCCATAAACACGACCGAATGAATGAATTAGCTGGGTCAGACCCGGGATTTTCCCGGGCGCTCCATAGATACGACCGAAAGAATTAGCTGGGTGAGACCCGGGATTTTCCCGGAGGGGTGGGCGACACGGGAGGCCCGCCGCCCCCTCAGCGACCCACCCGCCGATGCCCGGGCCCTAGCCCGCGCTCTACCTCGATCTCCACGGACTGCATGGCCAGGTCGCAGGGCGGTTTGATGGCCTTGGGCCTGGTGGCGTACCAGAAGGTGGTGAGGGCGGCGAAGGCCCCGAAGCCCATGAGCGTGTTGGCGGGGATGCCGCGCAAGTACTGCCGCAGGTCTTCCAGCTCCGGCAGCCGCACATGGCGGAACAGCTCGTGGGCCTGCATGGTCCCCGCGGGCACGGTGGGCCGCCCGCCCGATCCTCGGCGCGCTCTGCGGAGACAACAGGGTTGGCGTGAGAGACGAGGCCGGAGTGGGCACACGGCGGGCAGGACCCTGCTTCAACCCCTCCCCACGCCTCCCTGCCCATCCAAACCAGCCTGACGCCGGGCATTCGTTCATTTAATCGTAATTATTGAGCGCTTACTGTGTGCGGAGCACCTTGGCAATCAATCATATTTACCGAGCGCTTACTGTGTGCAGAGCACCTTGGCAATCAATCAATCGTATTTATCGAGCACTTACTGTGTGCAGAGCACCTTGGCAATCAATCATATTTACCGAGCGCTTACTGTGTGCAGAGCACCTTGGCAATCAATCAATCGTATTTATCGAGCACTTACTGTGTGCAGAGCACCTTGGCAATCAATCAATCGTATTTATTGAGCGCTTACTGTGTGCGGAGCACCTTGGCAATCATTCGTATTTATCGAGCACTTACTGTGTGCGGAGCACCTTGGCAATCAATCATATTTACCGAGCGCTTACTGTGTGCGGAGCACCCTGGCAATCAATCAATCGTATTTATCGAGCGCTTACTGTGTGCAGAGCACCTTGGCAATCAATCAATCATATTTATCGAGCGCTTACTGTGTGCGGAGCACCCTGGCAATCAATCAATCGTATTTATTGAGCGCTTACTGTGTGCGGAGCACCTTGGCAATCAATCAATCGTATTTATCGAGCGCTTACTGTTTGCGGAGCACCCTGGCAATCAATCAATCGTATTTATCGAGCGCTTACTGTGTGCGGAGCACCTTGGCAATCATTCGTATTTATCGAGCACTTACTGTGTGCGGAGCACCTTGGCAATCAATCATATTTACCGAGCGCTTACTGTGTGCGGAGCACCTTGGCAATCAATCAATCGTATTTATCGAGCGCTTACTGTGTGCGGAGCACCCTGGCAATCAATCAATCATATTTATCGAGCGCTTACTGTGTGCGGAGCACCCTGGCAATCAATCAATCGTATTTATTGAGCGCTTACTGTGTGCGGAGCACCTTGGCAATCAATCAATCGTATTTATCGAGCGCTTACTGTGTGCGGAGCACCTTGGCAATCAATCAATCGTATTTATCGAGCGCTTACTGTGTGCGGAGCACCCTGGCAATCAATCAATCGTATTTATCGAGCGCTTACTGTGTGCGGAGCACCCTGGCAATCAATCAATCGTATTTATCGAGCGCTTACTGTGTGCGGAGCACCCTGGCAATCAATCAATCGTATTTATCGAGCGCTTACTGTGTGCGGAGCACCCTGGCAAGCAATCAATCGTATTTATTGAGCGCTTACTGTGTGCGGAGCACCTTGGCAATCAATCAATCGTATTTATCGAGCGCTTACTGTGTGCGGAGCACCTTGGCAATCAATCAATCGTATTTATCGAGCGCTTACTGTGTGCGGAGCACCTTGGCAATCAATCAATCGTATTTATCGAGCGCTTACTGTGTGCGGAGCACCTTGGCAATCAATCAATCGTATTTATCAAGCGCTTACTGTGTGCGGAGCACCTTGGCAATCAATCAGTCGTATTTATGGAGAGCTTACTGTGTGCAGAGCACTGTACGACAATGAATGAATGAATGTTTGTACAGATTTATTATAATAATAATGATAGCATTTATTAAGCGCTTACTATGTGCAAAGCACTGTTCTAAGCGCTGGGGAGGTTACAAGGTGATCACTGTTTATTTTACTTGTACATATTTACTAGTCTACCTATTTTATTTTGTTAATATGTTTTGTTTGGTTGCCTGTCTCCCCCTTCTAGACCGTGAGCCCGCTGTTGGGTAGGGACCGTCTCTAGATGTTGCCAGCTTGGACTTCCCAAGCGCTTAGTACAGTGCTCTGCACACAGTCAACACTCAAGAAATACGATTGAGTGAATGAATGAATGAATATGTATATATGTTTGTACGTATTTATTACTCTTATTTGTCCATATTTATTCTATTTCTTTTATTTTGTTAATATGTTTTGTTATGTTGTCTGTCTCCCCCTTCTAGACTGTGAGCCTGCTGTTGGGTAGCGACCGTCTCTAGATGTTGCCAACTTGGACTTTCCAAGCAGTTAGTACAGTGCTCTGCACACAGTAAGCGCTCAATGAATACGACTGAATGAATGAATGAATGAATATGTATACATGTTTGTACATATTTATTACTCTATTTCATTTGTACATATTTATTCTATTTTATTTTGTTACTATGTTTTGTTTTGTTGTCTGTCCCCCCCTTCTAGACTGTGAGCCCGCTGGTGGGTAGGGACCGTCTCTAGATGTTGCCAACTTGGACTTCCCAAGCGCTGAGTCCAGTGCTCTGCACACAGTAAGCGCTCAATGAATACGATTGAATGAATGAATGAATATGTATATATATTTGTACGTATTTATTACTCTATTTTCCTCGTCCATATTTATTCTATTTATTTTATTTTGTGAATATGTTTTGTTTTGTCGTCTGTCTCCCCCTTCTAGACTGTGAGCCCGCTGTTGGGTAGGGACCGTCTCTGTATGTTGCCAACTTGTACTTCCCAAGCACTTAGTACAGTGCTCTGCACACAGTAAGCGCTCCATGAATACGATAGAGTGAATGAATGAATATGTGTGTATATGTTTGTACGTATTTATTGCTCTATTTTATTTGTCCATATTTATTCTATTTATTTTATTTTGTTAATATGTTTTGTTTTCCTGTATGTCTCCCCCTTCTAGTCTGTGAGCCCGCTGTTGGGTAGGGCCCATCTCTATATGTTGCCAACTTGGACTTCCCAAGCGCTTAGTCCAGTGCTCTGCACCCAGTAAGCGCTCAATGAATACGATTGAATGAATGAATGAATATGTATATATGTTTGTACATATTTATTACTCTATTTCATTTGTACATATTTATTCTATTTATTTTATTTTGTTAATATGTTTTGTTTTGTTCTCTGCCTCCCCCTTCTAGACTGTGAGCCCACTGTTGGGTAGGGACCGTCTCTAGATGTTGCCAACTTGGACTTCCCAAGCGCTTAGTACAGTGCTCTGCACCCAGTAAGCGCTCAATGAATACGATTGAATGAATGACTATGTATATATGTATGTATTTATTACTCTATTTTATTTGTACATATTTACTCTATTTTATTTTGTTAATATGTTTGGTTTTGTTGTCTGTCTCCCCCTTCTAGACTGTGAGCCTGCTGTTGGGTAGGGACCATCTCTATATGTTGCCAACTTGGACTTCCCAAGCGCTTAGTACAGTGCTCTGCACACAGTAAGCGCTCAATGAATACGATTGAATGAATGAATATCTATATATGTATGTATTTATTACTCTATTTTATTTGTACATATTTACTCTATTTTATTTTGTTAATATGTTTTGTTTTCCTGTATGTCTCCCCCTTCTAGTCTGTGAGCCCGCTGTTGGGTAGGGCCCATCTCTATGTGTTGCCAACTTGGACTTCCCAAGCGCTTAGTACAGTGCTCTGCACCCAGTAAGCGCTCAACGAATACGATTGAATGAATGAATATGTATATAAGTTTGTACGTATTTATGACTCTATTTTCTTTGTCCATATTTATTCTATTCTATTTTATTTTGTCAACATGTTTGGTTTGGTTGTCTGTCTCCCCCTTCTAGACTGTGAGCCCGCTGTTGGGTAGGGGCCGTCTCTAGATGTTGCCAACTTGGACTTTCCAAGCGCTTAGTCCAGTGCTCCGCACCCGGTAAGCGCTCAATAAATACGACCGAGTGAATGAAAGTAACAGAGGAGCCGGAATGCGTCGTTCCGGTTGGCAACCCGGAGCAGTTTCCACCCCCGCGCCCCTGACAGCTGATGGGCAGGAGGGAGGTTGGGAGGGCGGGTGAGCGGCCCTCCCTGCCAAGGTCCTCGGGGGCGTCCATCACATGCCGAGCCCTGGCGCCGCTGCCCACTGGGTGAAAGGGAACTAGCAGGCACGGTCTGGGGAGGGGAAGGATGGGCCAATGGCAACTGGGAGCCGAGAGTCACCCCACTGCCCCACCCCCGGAGGACCGGAGGCCCTGCCAAGCGGCCTCAGTGGCAACAGCCCGGGCTTTGGGGTCGGAGGTCATGGGTTCAAATCCCGGCTCTGCCACTTGGCAGCTGTGCGACTTTGGGCGAGTCGCTTCACTTCTCTGGGCCTCAGTTCCCTCATCTGGAAAATGGGGATGAAGACTGTAAGCCCCCCCGTGGGACAACCTGATCACCTTGTAACCTCCCCAGCGCTTAGAACAGTGCCTTCTACACAGTAAGCGCTTAATAAATGCCATTATTATTATTATTATTATAACAACCTCTCTATGCCTCAGTTACCTCAACTGTAAAATGGGGATGAAGACTGTAAGCCCCCCCGTGGGACAACCTGATCACCTTGTAACCTCCCCAGCGCTTAGAACAGTGCCTTCTACACAGTAAGCGCTTAATAAATGCCATTATTATTATTATTATTATAACAACTTCTCTATGCCTCAGTTACCTCAACTGTAAAATGGGGATGAAGACTGTAAGCCCCCCCGTGGGACAACCTGATCACCTTGTAACCCCCCGAGCACTTAGAACAGTGCTCTGCACATAGTAAGTGCTTAATAAATGCCATAAAAAGAATAGGGAAGCAGCACGGCCTAATGGATGAAGAAGCAGTGTGGCTCAGTGGAAAGAGCCCGGGCTTTGGAGTCGGAGGTCCTGGGTTCAAATCCCGGCTCCACCACTTGGCAGCTGGGGGACTTTGGGCGAGTTGCTTCACTTCTCTGGGCCTCAGTGACCTCATCTGGAAAATGGGGATGAAGATTGTGACCCCCCCACCCCGTGGGACAACCTCAGAGCTTAGAACAGTGCTCTGCACATAGTAAGTGCTTAATAAACGCCATAAAAAAAATAGGGAAGCGGCACAGCCTAATGGATGAAGAAGCGGCGTGGCTCGGTGGCAAGAGGTCGGAAGCCATGGGGTCGGAAGTCATGGGTTCAAATCCCGGCTCCGCCACTTGGTAGCTGGGGGACTTTGGGCAAGTCGCTTCACTTCTCTGGGCCTCAGTGACCTCATCTGGAAAATGGGGATGAAGACTGGGAGCCCCACGTGGGACAACCTGATCACCTTGTATCCCCCCCAGCGCTTAGAACAGTGCCTTGCACATAGTAAGCGCTTAATAAATGCCTTTATTATTATTATTACTTAACTTCTCTGTGCCTCAGTTACCTCATCTGTAAAATGGGGATGAAGACTGTAAGCCCCCCCGTGGGACAACCTGATCACCTTGTAACCTCCCCAGCGCTTAGAACAGTGCCTTGCACATAGTAAGCGCTTAATAAATGCCATTATTATTATTATTAGTACTTAACTTCTCTGTGCCTCAGTTACCTCATCTGTAAAATGGGGATGAAGACTGTAAGCCCCACCATGGGACAACCTGATCACCTTGCAACCTCCCCAGCACTTAGAACAGTGCCTTGCACAGAGTAAGTACTTAATAAATGCCATAAAAACAAAATAGGGAAGCAGCACAGCCTAATGGATGAAGAAGCAGTGTGGCTCAGTGGAAAGAGCCCGGGCTTTGGAGTCGGAGGTCATGGGTTCAAATCCCGGCTCCGCCACTTGGCAGCTGTGGGACTTTGGGCAAGTCGCTTCACTTCTCTGGGCCTCAGTGACCTCATCTGGAAAATGGGGATGAAGACTGTGAGCCCCCCGTGGGACAACCTGATCACCTTGCAACCTCCCCAGCGCTTAGAACAGTGCCTTGCACATAGTAAGCGCTTAATAAATGCCATTATTATTATTATTAGTACTTAACTTCTCTGTGCCTCAGTTACCTCATCTGTAAAATGGGGATGAAGACTGTAAGCCCCACCATGGGACAACCTGATCACCTTGCAACCTCCCCAGCACTTAGAACAGTGCCTTGCACATAGTAAGTGCTTAATAAATGCCATTATTATTATTATTACTTAACTTCTCTGTGCCTCAGATCCCTCATCTGTAAAATGGGGATGAAGACTGTAAGCCCCCCCGTGGGACAACCTGATCACCTTGTAACCTCCCCAGTGCTTAGAACAGTGCCTTGCACATAGTAAGCGCTTAATAAATGCCATTATTATCATTATTATTATTATTATAACAACTTCTCTGTGCCTCAGTTACCTCAACTGTAAAATGGGGATGAAGACTGTAAGCCCCCCCGTGGGACAACCTGATCACCTTGTAATCTCCCCAGTGCTTAGAACAGTGCCCTGCACATAGTAAGTGCTTAATAAATGCCATAAAAAAAATAGGGAAGCAGCACGGACTAATGGATGAAGAAGCGGTGTGGTTCGGTGGAAAGAGCCCGGGCTTTGGGGTCGGAGGTCATGGGTTCAAATCCTGACTCCGCCAGTTGGCAGCTGTGGGACTTTGGGCAAGTCACTTCACTTCTCTGGGCCTCAGTGACCTCATCTGGAAAATGGGGATGAAGATTGTGACCCCCCCCACCCCAACCCCGTGGGACAACCTCAGCGCTTAGAACAGTGCTCTGCACATAGTAAGTGCTTAATAAATGCCATAAAAAAAATAGGGAAGCGGCACGGCCTAATGGATGAAGAAGCAGTGTGGCTCAGTGGAAAGAGCCTGGGCTTTAGGGTCGGAGGTCATGGGTTCAAATCCTGGCTCCGCCAATTGGCAGCTGTGGGACTTTGGGCCAGTCACTTCACTTCTCTGAGCCTCAGTTCCCTCATCTGGAAAATGGGGATTAAGACTGGGAGCCCCACGTGGGACAACCTGATCACCTTGTAACCTCCCCAGCACTTAGAACAGTGCCTTGAACAAGTAAGCACTTAATAAATGCCATTATTATTATTATTATTATTATTATTATTATTATTAACTTCTCTGTGCCTCAGTTACCTCATCTGTAAAATGGGGATGAAGACTGTACGCCCCGCCATGGGACAACCAGATCACCTTGTAACCTCCCAAGCACTTAGAACAGTGCTTTGCACATAGTAAGTGCTTAATAAATGTCATAAAAAAAATAAGGAAGCAGCATGCCCTAATGGATGAAGAAGCAGCGTGGCTCAGTGGAAAGAGCCCGGGCTTTGGGGTCGGAGGTCATGGGTTCAAATCCCAGCTCCACCAATTGGCAGCTGTGGGACTTTGGGCAAGTCACTTCACTTCTCTGGGCCTCAGTTCCCTCATCTGGAAAATGGGGATTAAGACTGGGAGCCCCACGTGGGACAACCTGATCACCTTGTAACCTCCCCAGCGCTTAGAACAGTGCATTGAACATAGTAAGCACTTAACAAATGCCTTTATTATTATTATTACTTAACTTCTCTGTGCCTCAGTTACCTCATCTGTAAAATGGGGATGAAGACTGTAAGCCCCCCCAAGGGACAACCTGATCACCTTGTAACCTCCCCAGCGCTTAGAACAGTGCCTTGCACATAGTAAGCACTTAATAAATGCCATTATTATTATTATTACTTAACTTCTCTGTGCCTCAGTTACCTCATCTGTAAAATGGGAATTAAGACTGTGAGCCCCAAGTGGAACAACTTGATCACCTTGTAACCTCCCTAGCGCTTAGAACAGTGCCTTGAACATAATAAGCGCTTAATAAATGCCATTATTATTATTATTATTATTATTATTATTATCTTCTCTGTGCCTCAGTTACCTCATCTGTAAAATGGGGATGAAGACTGTAAGCCCCACCATGGGACAACCTGATCACCTTGTAACCACCCCAGCACTTAGAACAGTGCCTTGCACATAGTAAGCGCTTAATAAATGCCATTATTATTATTATTACTTAACTTCTCTGTGCCTCAGTGACCTCATCTGTAAAATGGGGATGAAGACTGTAAGCCCCCCCGTGGGACAACCTGATCACCTTGTAACCTCCCCAGCGCTTAGAACAGTGCCTTGCACATAGTAAGCGCTTAATAAATGTCATCATTATTATTATTATTACTTAACTTCTCTGTGCCTCAGTTACCTCATCTGTAAAATGGGGATTAAGACTGTAAGCCCCACCATGGGACAACCTGATCACCTTGCAACCTCCCCAGCGCTTAGAACAGTGCCTTGCACATAGTAAGCGCTTAATAAATGCCATTATTATTATTATTATTATAACAACTTCTCTGTGCCTCAGTTACCTCATCTGTAAAATGGGGATGAAGACTGTAAGCCCCACCGTGGGACAACCTGATCACCTTGTAACCTCCCCAGTGCTTAGAACAGTGCCTTCTACACAGTAAGCGCTTAATAAATGCCATTATTATGATTATTATTAACTTCTCTGTGCCTCAGTTACCTCATCTGTAAAATGGGGATGAAGACTGTAAGCCCCACCATGGGACAACCTGATCACCTTGTAACCTCCCCAGCACTTAGAACAGTGCCTTGCACATAGTAAGCGCTTAATAAATGCCATTATTATTATTATTACTTAACTTCTCTGTGCCTCAGTTCCCTCATCTGTAAAATGGGGATGAAGACTGTAAACCCCCCATGGGACAACCTGATCACCTTGTAACCTCCCGAGCGCTTAGAACAGTGCCTTGCACATAGTAAGTGCTTAATAAATGCCATAAAAACAAAATAGGGAAGCAGCACGGCCTAATGGATGAAGAAGCAGTGTGGCTCAGTGGAAAGAGCCCGGGCTTTGGAGTCGGAGGTCATGGGTTCAAAACCCGGCTCCGCCAATTGTCAGCTGTGGGACTTTGGGCAAGTCACTTCACTTCTCTGGGCCTCAGTGACCTCATCTGGAAAATGGGGATTAAGACTGTGAGCCCCACCATGGGACACAGTAAGTATAGTAAGAGCCCGGGCTTTGGAGTCGGAGGTCATGGCTTCAAATCCTGGCTCCGCCGATTGTCAGCCGTGTGATTTGGGGCAAGTCACCTCTCTGGGCCTCAGTTCCCTCATCTGTAAAATGGGGATGAAGACTGTGAGCCCCCCCCGTGGGACAACCTGATCACCCTGTAACCTCCCCAGCGCTTAGAACAGTGCTTTGCACATAGTAAGCACTTAATAAATGCCATTATTATTATTATTATTCATTCATTCATTCAATCCTATTTATTGAGTGCTTATTGTTTGCAGAGCATTCATTCAATCATTTATTGAGCGCTTACTGTGTGCACAGCACTGGACTAAGTGCTTGGGAAGTCCAAGTCGGCAACATATAGAGACGGTCCCTACCCAACAGTGGGCACGTGGGGCTCACAGGCTCAATCCCCATTTTCCAGATGAGGTAACGGAGGCACTGAGAATCAATCAATAAATCTATCGTATTTATTGAGCGCTTACTGTGTGCAGAGCACTGTACTAAGCGCTTGGGAAGTACAAGTCGGCAACACACAGAGAGAGTCCCTATCCAAAAGCGGGCACGTGGGGCTCACAGGCTCAATCCCCAATTTCCAGATGAGGTAACTGAGGCACTGAGAATCAATCAATCAATCGCATTTATTGAGCGCTTACTGTGTGCAGAGCACTGTACTAAGCGCTTGGGAAGTACAAGTTGGCAACATAAATGAAGTGACTTGCCCACGGCCCCACAGCAGACATGAGGCGGAGCCGGAATTAGAACCCATGACCTGTGCCGCTTGCCCTGCATAATAACAATAATAACGGCATTTATGAAGCGCTTACTTCGTGCAAAGCACTGTTCTAAGCGCTGGGGAGGTTACAAGGTGATCAGGTGGTCCCACGGGGGGCTCACAGTCTTCATCCCCATTTTCCAGATGAGGGAACTGAGGCAAAGAGAAGTGAAGCGACTTGCCCAAAGTCACCCAGCTGACAGTTGGCGGAGCCGGGATTTGAACCCATGACCTCTGACTCCAAAGCCCGGGCTCTTTCCACTGAGCCACGCTGCTTCTCCAATACTAAGTGGAACCATCCAGAAAGGATGAAGATTCAATCAATCATTGTACTTGTGCAAGTGCTTGACACTTGCCTCTCCACCTGACCGGCCGTGGAGTGGGGAGGAAGTAGGGAGTGGGGGCCCGGAGACCAGGGCGGGCCCGCTCTTGAACCCAGCACCCGATCTAAGAAGGGTGGGCACATCTTAGCAATCTAAGAAAGCTGGGCATCATCATCATCATCATCATCAATCGTATTTATTGAGCGCTTACCGTGTGCAGAGCACTGTACTAAGCGCTTGGGAAGTCCAAGTTGGCAACATATAGAGACAGTCCCTACCCACAAGTGGGCTCACTCTGCCACTTGTCTGCTGCGGACCCAGAACCAAATAATAATAATAATAATAATAATAACAATGATGGCATTTGTTAAGCGCTTACTATGTGCAGAGCACTGTTCTAAGTGCTGGGGAGGTTACAAGGTGATCAGGTGGTCCCACGGGGGGCTCACGGTTTTAATCCCCATTTTACAGATGAGGGAACTGAGGCCCAGAGAAGTGCAGTGACTTGTCCAAAGTCACCCAGCTGACAGGTGGCGGAGCCGGGATTTGAACCCACGACCTCTGACTCCAAAGCCAGGGCTCTTTACTCTGAGCCAGCCCGCTCTGCATTCCAGGTTCATTCATTAGAGAAGCAGCGTGGCTCAGTGGAAAGAGCCCGGGCTTTGGAGTCAGAGGTCATGGGTTCGAGTCCCGGCTCCGCCACATGTCTGCTGTGTGACCTTGGGCAAGTTACTTCACTTCTCTGTGCCTCAGTTACCTCATCTGTAAAATGGGGATGAAAACTGTGAGCCCCTCGTGGGACAACCTGATCACCTTGTAACCTCCCCAGTGCTTAGAACAGCGCTTTGCACATAGTAAGTGCTTGACAAATACCATTATTATTATTATTATTATTCTTGGAGCCTCAGTTACCCCATCAGTAAAATGGGGATGATGACTGTAAGCCCCACGTGGGACAACCTGATCACCTTGTATCTCCCCCCCCCCCAGTGCTTAGAACGGTGCTTTGCACATAGTAAGCGCTTAACAAATGCCATCATTATTATTATTATCATTATTTTTATTCAATCGTATTTATTGAGCGCTTACAGTGTGCAGGACACCGTACTAAGCGCTTGGGAAGTCCAAGTTGGCAACATCTAGAGACGGTCCCTACCCATCAGCGGGCTCACAGTCTAGAGGGGGGAGATGGACAACGAAACTAAACATCTTAACAAAATAAAATAAATAGAATAAATACGTACAAATAAAGCTCAGTGTTCAGTGACGGGACGGGTGGGTGGAAAGTGGAGGGAGTCAAGGTGCCAGGAGGATTTGATTCTAGAGATAAAGGCTTCACACCATCTTCATATTAACAAAATAAAATAAATAGAATAAATACGTACAAATAAAGCTCAGTGCTCGGTGACAGGAGGGGTGGGTGGAAAGTGGAGGGAGTCAAGGTGCCAGGAGGATTTGATTCTAGAGATAAAGGCTTCACACCATCTTCATATTAACAAAATAAAATAAATAGAATAAATACGTACAAATAAAGCTCAGTGCTCGGTGACAGGAGGGGTGGGTGGAAAGTGGAGGGAGTCAAGGTGCCAGGAGGATTTGATTCTAGAGATAAAGGCTTCGCACCATCTTCATATTAACAGAATAAAATAAATAGAATAAATACGTACAAATAAAGCTCAGTGCTCAGTGACAGGAGGGGTGGGTGGAAAGTGGAGGGAGTCAAGGTGCCAGGAGGATTTGATTCTAGAGATAAAGGCTTCACACCATCTTCATATTAATAAAATAAGAGAAATAGAATAAATATGTACAAATAAAGCTCAGTGCTCAGTGATAGGAGGGGTGGGTGGAAAGTGGAGGGAGTCAAGGTGCCAGGAGGATTTGATTCTAGAGATAAAGGCTTCACACCATCTTCATATTAACAAAATAAAATAAATAGAATAAATACGTACAAATAAAGCTCAGTGACAGGAGGGTTGTGAGTGGCCTTGGGTTGGTCGTGGGTTTGCGGGGGCGTGAACCCGTCCTGATAGCCATCCTTGGCCCCGGTGAAGTCCAAGGTTGCACGTATGACAGGGCTACATAAATGACAGGGCCGCTGCATATGTATATATGTTTGTACATATTTATCTTACTTGTACATATTTATTCTACTTATTCTATTTTGTTAGTATGTTTTGTTGTCTTTCACCCCCATCTAGACTGTGAGCCTGCTGTTGGGTAGGGACCGTCTCTAGATGTTGCCAACTTAGACTTCCCAAGCGCTTAGTCCAGTGCTCTGCACACAGTAAGCGCTCAATAAATACGACTGAATGAGTGAATATATGTATATATGTTTGTACACATTTATTTATCTTCTACATATTCTATTTTGTTAATATGTTTTGTTGTCTCTCACCCCCTTCTAGACTGTGGGCCCGCTGTTGGGTAGGGACCATCTCTAGATGTTGCCAACTTGGACTTCCCAAGCGCTTAGTCCAGTGCTCTGCACGCAGTAAGCGCTCAATCAATACGATTGAATGAGTGAATATATGTATATATGTTTGTACACATTTATTTATCTTCTACATATTCTATTTTGTTAATATGTTTTGTTGTCTCTCACCCCCTTCTAGACTGTGAGCCCGCTGTTGGGTGGGGACCGTCTCTAGATGTTGCCAACTTGGACTTCCCAAGCGCTTAGTCCAGTGCTCTGCACGCAGTAAGCGCTCAATCAATATGATTGAATGAGTGAATATATGTATATATGTTTGTACACATTTATTTATCTTCTACATACTTATTCTATTTATTCTATTTTGTTAATATGTTCTGTTGTCTGCCGCCCCCTTCTAGACTGTGAGCCCGCTGTTGGGTGGGGACCGTCTCTATCTGTTGCCAACTTGGACTTCCCAAGCGCTTAGTACAGTGCTCTGCACACAGTAAGCGCTCAATCAATACCATTGAATGAGTGAATATATGTATATATGTTTGTACACATTTATTTATCTTCTACACATTCATTCTATTTATTCTATTTTGTTAATATGTTTTGTTGTCTGCCGCCCCCTTCTAGCCTGTGAGCCCGCTGTCGGGTGGGGACCGTCTCTATCTGTTGCCAACTTGGACTTCCCAAGCGCTTAGTCCAGTGCTCTGCACACAGTAAGCGCTCAATAAATACGATTGAATGAATGGATGAATGAATGGGTTGGGGGTGGGTGGAGAGTGGAGGGAGTCAAGGTGCCAGGAGGATTTGATTCTAGAGATAAAGGCTTCACACCATCTTCCCTGGGGCTCCTACCCCTCCAAGAAATAGAGGGACATGGGGCTGAGGCTTTAATCGCCTGAGGGAGAGGGGTTGGGACAGAGGGCCTTTTGAGAGGTTGGGTTTTTTTGAGGCTATCTGTTAATCAATCAATCAATCAATCGTATTTATTGAGCGCTTACTGTGTGCAGAGCACTGTATTAAGCGCTTGGGAAGTACAAGCTGGCAACATATAGAGACAGTCCCTACCCAACAGTGGGCTCACAGTCTAGAAGGGGGAGACAGAGAACAAAACCAAACATACTAACAAAATAAAAGTTACAAGTAAAATAAATAAATAAATAGAGTAATAAATATGTACCAACATATATACATCTATACAGGTGCTGTGGGGAAGGGAAGGAGGTAAGATGCGGGGGATGGAGAGGGGGACGAGGGGGAGAGGAAGGAAGCACTTACTGTTAAGCACTTACTTCGTGCCAAGCACTGTATTAAGTGCTGGGGTAGATCATCATCAATCGTATTTATTGAGCGCTTACTACGTGCAGAGCACGGTACTAAGCGCTTGGGAAGTGCAAATTGGCAACATCTAGAGACAGTCCCTACCCAACAGTGGGCTCACAGTCTAAAAGGGGGAGACAGAGAACAAAACCAAACATACTAACAAAATAAAATAAATAGAATAGATATGTACAAGTAAAATAAATAAATAGAGTAATGAATATGTGCAAACATATACACATATATACAGGTGCTGTGGGGAAGGGAAGGAGGTAAGATGGGGGGATGGAGAGGGGAACGAGGGGGAGAGGAAGGAAGGGGCTGAGTGTGGGAAGGCCTCCTGGAGGAGGTGAGCTCTCAGTAGGGCCTTGAAGGGAGGAAGAGAGCGAGCTTGGCGGATGGGCAGAGGGATTGGGGGCATTCCAGGCCCGGGGGATGATGGGGACCGGGGGTCGATGGCGGGACGGGCGAGAACGAGGCCTAACGGTGAGGAGATTAGTGGCGGAGGAGCAGAGGGTGCGGGCTGGGCTGCAGAAGGACAGAAGGGAGGTGAGGTAGGAGGGGGCCAGGGGATGGACGGCCTTGAAGCCCAGGGTGAGCAGTTTCTGCCTGATGCGCAGATTGATTGGTAGCCACTGGAGATTTTTGAGGATACAAGCTAGATACAAGCTTATCAAGGTTGGACACAGTCCCTCTCCCACATGGGGCTCATAACCTTAATCCCCATTTTGCAGATGAGGCAACTGAGGCCAAGAGACACGAAGTGACTTGCCCTGAAAGAGTTCCCGCCGATGCCACGCTGCCATTCTTAGGGACGCGACCTGCTGTTTGACCTCCTCTTCCTGCTCCTCCTCCTTGCTGTCCTCCTCATTTGGTCCCGTCTGCCCCAGCCTCTCCCTAGCTCGTGCTGCGGGGAGCAGCAAGGTGGAGTGGGTAAACCATGGGCCTGAGACTCAGAAGGTCATGGGTTCAAATCCCGGCTCTGCCAGCTGTCAGCTGTGTGACTGTGGGCAAGTCACTTCACTTCTCTGGGCCTCGTTTACCTCATCTGCAAAATGGGGATTAAGACTGGGAGCCCCCCGTGGGACAACCTGATCACCTTGTAACCTTCCCAGCGCTTAGAACAGTGCTTTGCACATAGTAAGTGCTTAATAAATGCCATTATTATTATTATTATGATGATGATGAGGCTGGCTGTGACCCACTACCAGCCTCCAGAAGTAGAGGAGGGGCTGAGCACCCCCCTGGTCATTGAAAGCCACACAGGACTGCTTTTTGGTTTGTTTTGGGGGGGGATTTAAGCGCTTACTACTACTACTAATAATAATGATGGCATTTATGAAGCGCTTACTATGTGCAAGGCACTGTTCTAGGCGCTGGGGAGGTTACAAGGTGATCAGGTTGTCCCACGGGGGGCTCACAGTCTTATTCTCCATTTCACTGAAGGCCCATCTCCTCCAAGAAGCCTTCCCAGACTAAGCCCTCCTTTCCTGTTTTTCCATTCTCTTCTGTATATATGTTTGTACATATTTATTACTCTATTTATTTTACTTGTACATATCTATTCTATTTATTTTATTTTATTTTGCTAATATGTTTGGTTTTGTTCTCTGTCTCCCCCTTCTAGACTGTGAGCCCACTGTTGGGTAGGGACCGTCTCTATATGTTGCCAACTTGGACTTCCCAAGAGCTTAGTCCAGTGCTCTGCACACAGTAAGCGCTCAATAAATACGATTGATTGATTGATTGATTCTCTGGGCCGCAGTTACCTCATCTGCAAAATAGGGATTGAGACTGTGAGCCCCATGTGGGACAGGGACTGTGTCCAACCCTTCTTCTAGACTGTGAGCCCACCTTCTAATAATAATAATAATAATAATAATGGCATTTATTAAGCGCTTACTATGTGAAAAGCACTGTTCTAAGCGCTGAGGAGGTCACAAGGTGATTAGGTTGTCCCAAGGGGGCTCACAGTCTTAATCCCCATTTTACAGATGAGGGAACTGAGGCCCAGAGAAGTTAAGTGACTTGCCCAAAGTCACACAGGTTTGGTTTTGTTCTCTGTCTCCCCCTTTTAGACCGTAAGCCCACTGTTGGGTAGGGACTGTCTCTATATGTTGTCAATTTGTACTTCCCAAGCGCTTAGTCCAGTGCTCTGCACATAGTAAGCGCTCAATAAATACGACTGATTGATTGATTGAAGTGGCAGAGCCACTTCTAGACTGTGAGCCCACTGTTGGGTAGGGACCGTCTCTATAGGTTGCCAACTTGGACTTCCCAAGCGCTTAGTCCAGTGCTCTGCACACAGTAAGCGCTCAATAAATACGACTGAATGAATGAACGCACCCGATTAGCGTGTATCCACTTCAGCGCTCAGTACGGTGCCTGAGGAAGCGTTTCGCAAACACCATAATTATGCAGCCTCTCCTCTGGGCCTCGCCCCAGCACCACAGATCTTGTCAAAGCGAGGAAGGGCGTTGAGCGCAACGTGTTTCCGAAGAAGCAGGTGTTAGGCCCTGCCCGGCGCGACAAGGAGAGCCGAGGACAAGAAAAGACACAGTCCCTGTTCACAAGGGACTTTGGGCAAGTCATTTAACTTCTCTGTGCCTCAGTTACCTCATCTGGAAAATGGGGATTAAGACTGTGAGCTCCCTGTGGGACAACCTGATAACCTTGCAACCTCCCCAGCGCTTAGAACAGTGCTTTGCACATAGTAAGTGCTTAATAAATGCCATTATTATCATTATCCTCCTCCAGAAGGTCTTCCCAGACTGAGCCCCTTCCTTCCTCTCCCCCTCGTCCCCCTCTCCATCCCGCCCATCTTACCTCCTTCCCTTCCCCACAGCACCTGCATAGATGTTTGTACAGATTTATTACTCTATTTATTTATTTTACTTGTACATATCTATTCTATTTATTTTATTTTGTTAGTAAGTTTGGTTTTGTTCTCTGTCTCCCCCTTTTAGACTGTGAGCCCGTTGTTGGGTAGGGACTGTCTCTAGATGTTGCCAACTTGGACTTCCCAAGCGCTTAGTACAGTGCTCTGCACACAGTAAGCGCTCAATAAATACGATTGATGATGATGATGATGACAAGGGGCTTCTAATAGGGGAGATGCAAAAATATTTACAGTGATAAAGAGCATAAGATTACGCTACACTCTGAATTCTCTAGTACGTACTAGCCCTAATAATAATTCTATTTACTCTATTGATTTTATTTTGTTAGTACGTTTGGTTTTGTTCTCTGTCTCCCCCTTTTAGACTGTGAGCCCACTGTTGGGTAGGGACCGTCTCTCTACGTTGCCATCTTGTACTTCCCAAGCGCTTAGTCCAGTGCTCTGCGCACAGTAAGCGCTCAATAAATTCGATTGATTGATTGATTGAGAGCGGATCCCAGCGTTCCAGCCGTGGCAGGAAGGGCAGTGGGTGACCCGGCTAAGGAAGTCATCATCATCAATCGTATTTATTGAGCGCTTACTGTGTGCAGAGCACTGGACTAAGCGCTTGGGAAGTCCAAGTTGGCAACACAGAGAGACGGTCCCTACCCAACAGTGGGCTCACAGTCTAAAAGGAGTCTAAAAGGAGTCTGCCGGCCTCCCCCGGGCACGGGCCCTCACTCAGGCTCCCCCATCCTCAGACCTCATCTTCCCCCCTCGACTCTCTCCCCATCCTGTGCGGCCTATTGAACCCCGGCCTCGGAGCCAGAAGGATCTGGGTTCTAATCCCAGCTCCGCCACTTCTCTGTACAGTACAGAGTAGTACGGAGTAGTACTAGTCCAGTGCTCTGCACACAGTAAGCGCTCAATAAATACGACTGATTGACTGATTGATTCTCTGCTGGGTGACCTTGGGCAGGTGGCTTCTCTGGGCCTCAGTTCCCTCGTCTGCAGTGAGAATAATAATAACCGTGCTAATTGTTAATCTCTTACTATGTGCCAAGAACTGTTCTAAGCTGGGGTAGATAGAATCAATCAATCAATCAATCAATCGTATTTATTGAGCGCTTACTGTGGGCAGAGCACTGGACTTAGCGCTTGGGAAGTCCAAGTTGGCAACATATAGAGACGGTCCCTACCCAACGGTGGGCTCACGGTCTAAAAGGGGGAGACGGAGAACAAAACCAAATGTACTAACAAAATAAAATAAATAGAATAGATATGTACAAGTAAAATAAATAAATAAATAGAGTAATAAATATGTACAAACATATATACATATATACAGGTGCTGTGGGGAAGGGAAGGAGGTAAGATGGGGGGGATGGAGAGGGGGACGAGGGGGGATAGAAGATAAGCACGTCCATATAACTAGTCCAATAAGTAGGTCCAAGATAACCCAGTCCCTGTCCCACATGGGGCTCACTGTCTTAATCCCCCTTTTACAGATGAGGTGACTGTAATGATAATAATAATAACTGTGCTAATTGTTAATCTCTTACTATGTGCCAAGAACTGTTCTAAGCTGGGGTAGATAATAATAATAATAATAATGTTGGCATTTGTTAAGCGCTTACTATGCGCAAAGTACTGTTCTAAGCGCTGGGGGGGGATACAAAGTGATCAGGTTGCCCCACGTGGGGCTCACAGTCTTAATCCCCATTTTACAGATGAGGTAACAGGCTCCAAGAAGTTAAGTGACTTGCCGAAGGTCACACAGTAGACATGTGGCGGAGCCAGGATTTGAACCCATGACCTCTTACTCCAAATCCCATGCTCTTTCCACTGAGCGATAAGCACGTCCATATAACAAGTCGAATAAGTAGGTCCAAGATAACACAGTCCCTGCCCCACATGGGGCTCACGGTCTTAATCCCTCTTTTACAGATGAGGTGACTGTAATGATAATAATAATAACAGTGCTAATTGTTAATCTCTTACTATGTGCCAAGAACTGCTCTAAACCGGGGTAGGTAGAAGATAAACCCGTCCATATAAGAAGTCGAATAAGTAGGTCCAAGATAACCCAGTCCCTGTCCCACATGGGGCTCACGGTCTTAATCCCTCTTTTACAGATGAGGTGACTGTAATGATGATAATAATACTAACCGTGCTAATTGTTAATCTCTTACTATGTGCAAAGAACTGTTCTAAGCTGGGGTAGGTAGAAGATAAGCACGTCCATATAACAAGTCGAATAAGTAGGTCCAAGATAACCCAGTCCCTGTCCCACATGGGGCTCACGGTCTTAATCCCCCTTTTACAGATGTGGTGACTGTAATGATAATAATAATAACCGTGCTAATTGTTAATCTCTTACTATATGCCAAGGACTGTTCTAAGATGGGGTAGATAGAAGAATAAATACGATTGATTGATTGATTGATAAGCACGTCCATATAAGTCGAATAAGTAGGTCCAAGATAACCCAGTCCTTGTCCCACATGAGGCTCACGGTCTTAATCCTTCTTTTACAGATGAGGTGACTGTAATGATAATAATAATAACCGTGCTAATTGTTAATCTCACTATGTGTTAAGAGCTGTTCTAAGCTGGGGTAGGTAGAAGATAAGCACGTCCATATAAGTCGAATAAGTAGGTCCAAGACACAGTCCCTGTCCCACATGGGGCTCACGGTCTTAATCCCCCTTTTACAGATGAGGTGACTGTAATGATAATAATAATAACCGTGTGAATTGTTAATCTCTTACTATGTACCAAGGACTGTTCTAAACTGGGGTAGATAGAAGATAAGCACGTCCATATAACAAGTCGAATAAGTAGGTCCAAGATAACCCAGTCCCTGTCCCACATGGGGCTCACGGTCTTAATCCCCCTTTTACAGATGAGGTGACTGAGGCCCAGAGAAGTGAAGTGACTCGTCCAGTGTCACAGGGCAGACAAGTGGTGGAGCCGGAATTAGAACCCATGACCTTCCGTCTCCAGGCCCGTGCCCTGCCCACTAAGCCACGCTGCTTCTCATTATAATTCTCAATCAATCAATCCATCGTATTTACTGAGCGCTTACTGTGTGCAGAACACTGTACTAAGCGCTTGGGAAGTACAAGTTGGCAACATATAGAGACAGTCCCTATCCCACATAGGGCTCACAGTCTTAATCCCTCTTTTACAGATGAGGTGACTGTAATGATAATAATAATCACCACACTAATTGTTAATCTCTTACTATGTGCCAAGAACTGCTCTAAACTGGGGTAGATAGAAGATAAGCACGTCCATATAACAAGTCGAATAAGTAGGTCCAAGATAACCCAGTCCCTGTCCCACATGGGGCTCACGGTCTTAATCCCCCTTTTACAGATGAGGTGACTGAGGCCCAGAGAAGTGAAGTGACACGTCCAGTGTCACACGGCAGACAAGTGGTGGAGCCGGAATTAGAACCCATGACCTTCCGTCTCCAGGCCCGTGCCCTGCCCACTAAGCCACGCTGCTTCTCATTATAATTCTCAATCAATCGATCCATCGTATTTCCTGAGCGCTTACTGTGTGCAGAGCACTGTACTAAGTGCTTGGGAAGTACAAGTTGGCAACATATGGAGACAGTCCCTATCCCACATAGGGCTCACAGTCTTAATCCCTCTTTTACAGATGAGGTGATTGTAATGATAATAATAATAATCATGCTAATTGTTAATCTCTTACTATGTGCCAAGAACTGTTCTAAGCTGGGGTAGATAGAAGATAAGCACGTCCATATAACAAGTCGAATAAGTAGGTCCAAGATAACCCAGTCCCTGTCCCACATGGGGCTTACGGTCTTAATCCCCCTTTTACAGATGAGGTGACTGTAATGATAATAATAATAACTGTGCTAATTGTTAATCTCTTACTATGTGCCAAGAACTGTTCTAAACTGGGGTAGATAGAAGAATAAATATGATTGATTGATTGATTGATTGATAAGCACGTCCTTATAACAAGTCGCATAAGTAGGTCCAAGATAACCCAGTCCCTGTCCCACACGGGGCTCACGGTCTTAATCCCTCTTTTACAGATGAGGTGACTGTAATGATAATAATAATAACTGTGCTAATTGTTAATCTCTTACTATGTGCCAAGGACTGTCCTAAGCTGGGGTAGATAGAAGATAAGCGCGTCCATATAACAAGTCGAATAAGTAGGTCCAAGATAACCCAGTCCCTGTCCCACATGGGGCTCACGGTCTTAATCCCTCTTTTACAGATGAGGTGACTGTAATGATAATAATAATAACCGTGCTAATTGTTTATCTCTTACTATGTGCCAAGGACTGTTCTAAGCTGGGGTAGATAGAAGATAAGCACGTCCATATAAGTCGAATAAGTAGGTCCAAGATAACCTAATCCCTGTCCCACATGGGGCTCACGGTCTTAATCCCCCTTTTACAGATGAGGTGACTGAGGCCCAGAGAAGTGAAGTGAGTCGTCCAGTGTCACACGGCAGACAAGTGGTGGAGCCGGAATTAGAACCCATTACCTTCCATCTCCAGGCCCGTGCCCTGCCCAGTAAGCCATGCTGCTTCTCATTATAATTCTCAATCAATCCGTCGTATTTACTGAGCGCTTACTGTGTGCAGAGCACTGTACTAAGCGCTTGGGAAGGCCAAGTTGGCAACATATAGAGACGGTCCCTACCCAACAGCGGGCTCACAGTCTAAAATTCTCCTAATAATAATAATTATTATTACTTAAGGCCGTGCCAGCCAAGCCGGGCAGAGCTCCCCGATGGGCACCCAGGCCCTGTAGCCTCCACCCGAGCGGCTGGCAGGGAATTCCGGCCCGCTCTTCCAAGTCGCCGGCCAAGTTGGCACGGTCCGGCTAGTCCGCCGGGCTCCGCCTCCCGCCCGCTGCACACAAGGGACCTTTGACGGAGAGCTGAAAGCCGCCCCATTGTCCAGCCCTGGCCGGGCAGGGCCCGAGCGTCCGGGGGAACGGGGGACCAGCAGGCGGGCACACTCGAAGGACGGCAGACAACACGCCGGGGCCAGTCCGGCCTGCTCCCTCGCCCCGCCGTCGAGCGGGCACGCGACCGAGAGAGAGGGGCTGCCTGGCGCGGAGCGGGAGCGGGCACGGATAATAATAATAAAATAATGATGGCATTTATTAAGCGCTTACTATGTGCCCAGCACTGTTCTAAGCGCTGGGGGGGATACAAGGTCGTGAGGTTGTCCCACATGGGGCTCACGGTCCTCATCCCCGTTTTCCAGATGAGGGAGCTGAGGCCCAGAGAGGTGAAGTGACTTGCCCAACGTCACACGGCTGACAAGTGCGGGAGCCAGGATTTGAACCCATGCCCTCTGACTCCAAAGCCCGGGCTCTTTTCCACTGAGCCACGCTGCTATGCCCATGCCCTGAGGCAGGGGGAAGGAACTGGGGAAGGAAACGTTAGAGCTCGAACTCGAGCCCTTCAAGGCCCTACTGAGAGCTCACCTCCTCCGGGAGGCCTTCCCACACTCAGCCCCCGCCTTCCTCTCCCCCGCCTTACCTCCTTCCCTTCCCCACAGCACCTGTATATATGTATATATGTTTGTACATATTCATTACTCTATTTATATATATATATAATTATATATATAACATTATATAAATTATATAAAATTTATATATTTTACTTGTAGATGTCTATTCTATTTATTTTACTTTGTTAACATGTTTGGTTTTGTTCTCTGTCTCCCCCTTCTAGACTGTGGGCCCGCTGTTGGGTAGGGACCGTCCCTAGATGTTTCCTGGGACTTGGACTCCCCAAGCGCTTAGTACAGTGCTCTGCACACAGTAAGCGCTCAATAAATACGATTGATTGATGATTGATTGATGGATGAAGCCGGGTGCCCAAGGGGGCAGGCGGACAGAAAGCGGGAGGACCCTGGGGGCTGTGGCCAGTTCTGTTCTCTCCTCTTGGGGTTGAGGCGAGAATCATCATCATCATCATCGTCAATCGTATTTATTGAGCGCTTACTATGTGCAGAGCACTGTACTAAGCGCTTGGGAAGTACAAATTGGCAACATATAGAGACAGTCCCTACCCAACAGTGGGCTCACAGTCTAAAAGAGAAGACACCATAGAGGCCATTACGATCTCTCTTCGGGCACGGACTCGAAGGTCACAGCCATCGCCAAGACACTGAAGTGTTTCTCTGCCCTCTGAGCGACTTTTCAATGGTATTTGTTAAGTGCTTACTATGTGCCAGGCACTGTACTAAGCTCTGGGGTAGACACAGATCAATCAATCGTATTTATCGAGCGCTTACTGTGTGCAGAGCACTGGACTAAGCGCTTGGGAAGTCCAAGTTGGCAACATAGAGAGACGGTCCCTACCCAACATCATCATCATCAATCGTATTTATTGAGCGCTTACTGTGTGCAGAGCAGTGGACTAAGCGCTTGAGAAGTCCAAGTTGGCAACATAGAGAGACGGTCCCTACCCAACATCATCATCAATCGTATGTATTGAGCGCTTACTGTGTGCAGAGCACTGGACTAAGCGCTTGGGAAGTCCAAGTTGGCAACACATAGAAACGGTCCCGACCCAACAATAGGCTCACAGTCTAGAAGCAGCGCGGCTCAGTGGAAAGAGCCCGGGCTTTGGAGTCCGAGGTCACGGGTTCAAATTCCGGCTCCGCCCGTTGTCAGCTGTGTGACGTTGGGCCAGTCACTTCACTTCACTTAGAAGCAGCGTGGCTCAGTGGAAAGAGCACGGGCTTTGGAGTCAGAGTTCATGGGTTCGAATCCCGGCTCCGCCACACGTCTGCTGTGTGACCTTGGGCAAGTCACTTAACTTCTCTGTCCCTCAGTTCCCTCATCTGTAAAATGGGGATGAAGACTGTGAGCCCCACGTGGGACAACCTGATCACCTTGTATCCCCCCCAGCGCTTAGAACAGTGCTTTGCACATAGTAAGTGCTTAACAAATGTCATTATTATTATTCACGTCTCTGGGCCTCGGTTCCCTCATCTGGAAAATGGGGATGAAGACGGGGAGCCCCAAATGGGACAGCCTCATCACCTTGCATCCTCCCCAGTGCATCTCCCTCTCTAGACGGTAAGCTCACTATGGGCAGACAATGTGTCTGTTTGTTCTTCTAGCGTACTCTTCCAAGCGCTTAGTACAATGCTCGGCACACAGTAGGCGCTCCATAAATATGATTGAATGAGTGACCGAATGGAAGAGAGGTTGATTCAGGCCAACCTGATCCGATCTCTTCGGGGTGGAGCCCAACGCGGTGGGGTTTCCACAGGTCAAAATTCCCCGCTGGCGACCTTTGAGCTGAGTGTGGCAACCGGGATTTATTAGCCCACGGAAACTCATGACTTCTTTCAGCACCTCGTGGGTCGGTCTACCGGGGGCATTGGGCAACTGGCGCGGAGCCTGTTATCAATCAATCAATCAATCAATCAATCGTATTTATTGAGCGCTTACTGTGTGCACAGCACTGGACTAAGCGCTTGGGAAGTCCAAGTTGGCAACATCTAGGGACGGTCCCTACCCAACGGTGGGCTCACGGTCTAGAAGGGGGTGACAATAACGGTGGCATTTGTTAAGAGCTTAATGATGGCATTGATTAAGCGCTTACTATGTGCAACGCACTGTTCTAAGCGCTGGGGAGGTTACAAGGTGATCAGGTTGTCCCACGGAGGGATCACAGTCTTAATCCCCATTTTCCGGATGAGGTAACTGAGGCCCAGAGAAGTGAAGTGACTTGCCCAAAGTCACCCAGCTGACAAGTGGCGGAGCCGGGATTTGAACCCATGACCTCTGACTCCAAAGCCCGGGCTCTTTCCACTGAGCCACGCTGCTTCTCCATATGTACAAGTAGAATAAATAAATAGAGTAATAAATATATAAGCCCACTGTTGGGTAGGGACTGTCTCTATATGTTGCCAATTTGTACTTCCCAAGCGCTTAGTACAGTGCTCTGCACATAGTAAGCGCTCAATAAATACGATTGATGATGATGATATATGTTGCCAACTTGTACTTCCCAAGCGCTTAGTACAGTGCTCTGCACACAGTAAGCGCTTAATAAATATGATTGATGATGATGTACCAAGCACTGTTCTAAGCGCTGGGGTAGATACAAGGCGATCAGGTTATCCCACGTGGGGCTCACAGTCTTCAGCCCCATTTTTTTTTTAACAGATGAGGTCACTGAGGCCCGGAGAAGTGAAGTGACTTGCCCAAGGTCACACAGCTGACAAGTGACGGAGCCGGGATTAGAACCCACGACCTCCGTCTCGCAAGCCTGTGCTCTTTCCACTGAGCCACGCTGCTCCCTCCTCCATCTCCAAGGACCTCGTCTCTGGCGGCCTGGGAATCGATCAGCCAAGGCATTTGACGGTCAACATGGTGAGATTCGCATCATCATCATCATCAATCGTATTTATTGAGCGCTTACTGTGTGCACAGCACTGTACTAAGCGCTTGGGAAGTACAAACTGGCAACATATAGAGGCAGTCCCTACCCAACAGTGGGCTCACAGTCTAAAAGGGGGAGACGGAGAACAAAACCAAACATACTAACAAAATAAAATAAATAGAATAGATAGGTACAAGCTAAATAAATAAATAAATAAAGTAATAAATATGTACAAACATATATCCATATATACAGGTGCTGTGGGGAAGGGAAGGAGGTAAGGCGGGGGGGATGGAGAGGGGGACGAGGGGAGAGGAAGGAAGGGGCTCAGTCTCATATATATATATGTATACACACACACATATATATGTGTATATATATACACACATATATATGCATATATGTATATACATATATGTATATATGTATGCATATATGTATATATATGTATATATACATATATGCATATATATACATATATACATACATATATATGCATATATACACACATATATACATACATATATACATATATGTATATATACATATATGTATATATGTATATACATATATATGCATATATGTATGTATATATATGTATATATACATATATGCATATATATACATATATACATACATATATATGCATATACACACACATATATACATACATATATATACACACATATATATACATATATACGTATATATATACATATATACGTGTGTATATATATATATATATATATAAGCAAAAAATGAACACATAAATGAACAAATAAACTTCGGTCACCCTGAAGGGTGATCTGCCAGGGAAGGAAAGGAGATTTTTCAGCAGGCTTGGAGGTTTGGCGGGCAAGTCACTTAACTTCTCCGGCCCTCAGTTCCCTCATCTATAAAAAAAAAAATGGGAATTAAGACTGTGAGCCCCCCGTGGGACAACCTCATCACCCTGTAACCTCCCCAGCACTTAGAACAGTGCTTTGCATATAGTAAGCGCTTCATAAATGCTATCATTATTATTATTATTATTATAGGGGGAGGGAAGGGAAGGTGTGAGAGTGTTTAATTTGGGGGCAGGGAGAGTTCAATGGGTCGGTGACTCCTTGAAGTTTTATGCCTTTATTTGAGCAGGTCTCCCTGCCTTGGCAATCCACTCAGTCCTATTTACTGAGCGCTTACCGTGAGCAGAGGACTGTAGTAATAATAATAATAATGATGATGATGATGGCATTTATTAAGCGCTTACTATCTGCAAAGCACTGTTCTAAGCGCTGGGGAGGTTCCAAGGTGATCAGGCTGTCCCACGGGGGGCTCACAGTCTTCACCCCCATTTTACAGATGAGGGAACTGAGGCCCAGAGAATAATAATAATAATAATAATAATGGTATTTGTTAAGCACTTACTATCTGCAAAGCACTGATCTAAGCGCTGGGGAGGATACAAGGTGATCAGGTTGTCCCATGGGGGGCTCACAGTCTTCATCCCCATTTTACAGATGAGGGAACTGAGGCCCAGAGAATAATAATAATAATAATAGTAATAATAATAATAATAATGGCATTTGTTAAGCGCTTACTATCTGCAAAGCACTGTTCTAAGTGCTGGAGAGGATACAAGGTGATCAGGTTGTCCCACGGGGGGCTCACAGTCTTCATCCCCATTTTCCAGATGAGGGAACTGAGGCCCAGGGAATAATAATAATAATAATAATAATAATAATAATAATGGTATTTGTTAAGCGCTTACTATCTGCAAAGCACTGTTCTAAGCACTGGGGAGGTTACAAGATGATCAGGATGTCCCACGGGGGCTCACAGTCTTAATCCCCATTTTACAGATGAGGGAACTGAGGTACAGAGAAGTTAAGCGACTTGCCCAAAGTCACACAGCTGCCAAGCGGCAGAGTCGGGATTAGAAGTGAAGTGACTTGCCCAAAGTCACCCAGCTGACAAGTGGCGGAGCCGGGATTTGAACCCATGACCTCTGACTCCAAAGCCCGGGCCCTTTCCACTGAGCCACGCTGCTTCTCTGAGCGCTTGGAGAGTACAAAACAACAATAAACCCGGTCTTCTAGACTGTGAGCCCGTTGTTGGGTAGGGACCGTCTCTAGATGTTGCCAACTTGGACTTCCCAAGCGCTTAGTCCAGTGCTCTGCACACAGTAAGCGCTCAATAAATACGATTGATTGATTGATTGATTGATTGATTCCACTCCTAGCTTGGCCAGCGGCTAGCGGGTGGAAGGCCATCGGCTACAAGTCAAAACCCACCTGTGCCGGGCAGCCTCGGCACGGGAGGGAGTCGAGGGCGGAAACTCAAGGTGACCCGCGTGGAAGGAGGCCGGGATAAACCGCTTTGGGATTTTTACCGAGAAAATTCCAGGGATCCACTACAGGATGACCGCAGGTGGAGGTGGGGCGTTCTGGGAGAGACGTGTGTCCACGGCGTCGCTACGGGACGGAAACGACTCGACGGCGTAACAACGTGCCCCAAACCATAAATTACAGGAGTAGAGACAGCTCAGTGGAAAGAGCCCGGGCTTTGGAGTCAGAGATCATGGGTTCGAATCCCGGCCCTGCCAAATGCCAGCTGTGTGACTTTGGGCGAGCCACTTCACTTCTCTGGGCCTCGGTTCCCTCATCTGGAAAATGGGGATGAAGACTGTGAGCCCCTCATGGGACAGCCTGATCGCCTTGTAACCTGCCCAGTGCTTAGAACAGTGCTTTGCACATAGTAAGCGCTTAATAAATGCCATCATTATTATATGGGGTTAGAAGGAGACAGACAACAAAACAAAACATGTGGACAGGTGTCAAGTCATCAGAATAAACAGAAATAAAGCTAGATGTTTCCACCTGCCCTCTCCCTCCACCAGCTGGATGAATAATAACAATTGCGGTATCTGTTAAGTGCTTACTATGTGCCAGGCACTATACTAAGCGCCCGGGGTAGATACACGGTCATTGGGTTGGACAAAGTCCCTGTTCCACACAGGGCTCACAGTCTTAATCCCCATTTTCCAGATGAGAAACCTGAAGCCCGGAGAAGCGAAGCAACTAACCCCAGGCCACGCAACAGACACTTGTGATTGAGAAGCAACGTGGCTCGGTGGAAAGAGCCCGGGCTTCGGAGTCAGAGGTCATGGGTTCAAATCCCGGCTCCGCCCCTTGTTCGCAGTCTTAACCCCCATTTTCCAGATGAGAAACCTGAAGCCCGGAGAAGTGAAGCAACTAACCCCAGGCCACACAACAGACACTTGTGATTGAGAAGCAACGTGGCTCGGGGGAAAGAGCCCGGGCTTCGGAGTCAGAGGTCATGGGTTCAAATCCCCGCTCCACCACTTGTCAGCTGTGTGACGTTGGGCAAGTCACTTCACTTCTCTGGGCCTCAGTGACCTCAGCTGGAAAATGGGGATTAAGGTTGGGTAGGGACTGTCTCTATATGTTGCCAACTTGGACTTCCCAAGCGCTTAGTACAGTGCTCTGCACACAGTAAGCGCTCAATAAATACGATTGATGATGATGATGATGATCACCTTGTAACCTCCCCAGGGCTTAGAACAGTGCTTTGCATAGAGTAAGCGCTTAATAAATGAGGAAGCAGCTGTAAAATGGGGATAAAGACAGTAAGCCCTCTGTGGGACAGCCTGATCACCTTGTAACCTCCCCAGCGCTTAGAACAGTGCTTTTCACATAGTAAGCGCTTAACAAATGCCATCATCATCATTATTATTATTATTATAAATGCCATCATTATTATTATTGTTATTATTTGGGCGAGCCGGGATTTAAACCCAGGTGCTACCAACCCCCAAGCCGGTGTGCTATGCACTAAGCAACGCTGTTTCTCTTCCCGTCGTCGGAAGTTGTCCCAACTCTCCGCCTCGGGCCCCAGGGAATTCTGGAATTCTGGAAGCCACCGACCTGTTTGGACTCCCTTTTCAGGTTCAAATCCCACGTGGGCGAACGGAGGCTGGCCTCCATTCGGGAAGCGCTCCCTGACCCGGGAATTTTCTACCTCTCCAGTGTCCTTCCTCCAAGCAGCTCATGTTGCCAACCTGTACTTCCCAAGCGCTTAGTACAGTGCTCTGCGCACAGTAAGCGCTCAATAAATACGATTGATTGATTGATTTTGACTCCAACAGAGTTGGGCGAAGGCTGCTGTCATTTTCAGGCCCAGGCACCGGTCAGCTGGGATTTAAGAGGCTGATTACAGAGTGACTGGTCAAGTTCCCCGATTTGCAAATGAAAGCGCAGAAATACCATTATTATTATTATTAATCATAAATCCTATTCACAGCATCAATCAATCGTATTTACTGAGCACTTCCTGTGTGCAGAGCACTGTACTAAGCGCTTGGGAAGTACAAGTTGGCCACATATAGTTGCCAATCAACTGAAATAGTTGATTCCGATTTCACCACTACTAATAATAATAATGATAATTGTGGTATTTGTGAAGCGCTTACTATTTGCCGGGCACCTTATTAAGCGCTGAGGTAGATAGAAGGTAATCGCTACACGGGGCTCCCAGTCTCAATCCCCACTTACAGATGAGGTTTTTAGACTGTGAGCCCACTGTTGGGTAGGGACTGTCTCTATACGTCGCCAATTTGTACTTCCCAAGCGCTTAGTACAGTGCTCTGCACATAGTAAGCGCTCAATAAATATGATTGATGATGATGATGATGAGGTTACTGAGACACAGGGAAGTGAAGTGACTTGCCTAGACTGCGAGCCCGCTGTTGGGTAGGGGCCGTCTCTATATGTTGCCAACTTGTACTTCCCAAGCGCTTAGTACAGTGCTCTGCACCCAGTAAGCGCTCAATAAATACGATTGAATGAATGAATGAAGACAGCAGACAAGTGGTGGAGCCGGGATTAGAACCCAAGTCCCCTTCCGGCTCTGCCGCTGTTTCTACATATTTCTCGGTCTCCCACGCTTAAGTGGAATAATAATGACATTTATTAAGCGCTTACTATGTGCAAAGCACTGTTCTAAGCACTGGGGAGGTTACAAGGAGATCAGGTTGCCCGCGGGGGGCTCACAGTCTTCATCCCCATTTTACAGATGAGGGAACTGCGGCCCAGAGAAGTGAAGTGACTTGTCCAAAGTCACACGGCTGACAATTGGCGGGGCCGGGATTTGAACCCATGACCTCGGACTCCAAAGCCCGGGCTCTTTCCACTGAGCCACGCAGCTTCTCTGGAAGCTCCTTTTTAGGCAGGAAACGTATCCCGTGCCTCTGTCATACTCTCCCAAGCCGTTAGTAGTAGCGCATCCACTCGGGAGACGCTCAGTAAATACCATTACTCTTACTTTCCGTGCCCAGTGACCAAGCGGATTGAGTGGAAGTCTCTTCCGAGAGCTTCCGCCAGGGTTTTCCGATTCAGAAGCAATCCCATCTCTCAGGTTGGAGCAGCACGGTCTAGCGGAAGGGCGCCAGGGGACCTGGGTTCTAATCCTGACTCTCCCGCTTGGCTGCTGGGTAACCTCGGGCAGGTCGCTTCACTTCCCCTTCTAGACCGTGAGCCTCCTGTTGGGTAGGGACCGTCTCTATATAATAATAATGGCATTTATTCAGCGCTTACGATGTGCAGAGCACTGTTCTAAGCGCTGGGGAATTTACAAGGTGACCAGGTTGTCCCACGGGGGGCTCACAGTCTTCATCCCCATTTTACAGATGAGGGAACTGAGGCCCAGAGAAGTGAAGTGACTTGCCCGAAGTCACACAGTTGACAAGTGGTGGAGCCGGGATTTGAACCCATGACCTCTGACTCCAAAGCCCGGGCTTTTTCCACTGAGCCACGCTGCTTCTCTATATGTTGCCAACTTGGACTTCCCAAGCGCTTAGTCCAGTGCTCTGCACACAGTAAGCGCTCAATAAATACGGTTGATTCCCCGGCCATCAGTTTCATCCTCTGTGAAAGGGGGATCCAATTGGTAGCTCTCTTCCTCCCTTCAAGGCCCTACTGAGAGCTCACCTCCTCCAGGAGGCCTTCCCAGACTGAGCCCCTTCCTTCCTCTCCCCCTCGTCCCCCTCTCCATCCCCCGCATCTTACCTCCTTCCCTTCCCCACAGCACCTGTATATCAATCGTATTTATTGAGCGCTTCCTATGTGCAGAGCACTGTACTAAGCGCTTGGGCAGTACAAATTGGCAACATATAGAGACAGTCCCTACCCAACAGTGGGCTCACAGTCTAAAAGTCTCTCTCTCTCTCTCTCTCTCTCTCTCTCTCTCTATATATATATGTTTGGACATATTTATTACTCTACTCTATTACTCTATTACTCTATTTATTACTCTATTTATTTATTTTACTTGTACCTATCTATTCCATTTATTTTATTTTGTTAGTATGTTTAGTTTTGTTGTCTGTCTCCCCCTTCTAGACTGTGAGCCCACTGTTGGGTAGGGACCGTCTCTAGATGTTGCGAGCTTGTCCTTCCCAAGCGCTTAGTACAGCGCTCTGCACACAGTAAGCGCTCAATATATACGATTGATTGATAGGGACCGTCTATGTTGCCGACTTGTACTTCCCAAGCGCTTAGTCCAGTGCTCTGCACACAGTAAGCGCTCAATAAATACGATTGACTGATAGGGGCCGTCTCTATATGTTGCCGACTTGTACTTCCCAAGCGCTTAGTCCAGCGCTCTGCACACAGTAAGCGCTCAATAAATACGATTGATTGATAGGGACCGTCTCTATACGTTGCCGACTTGTACTTCCCAAGCGCTTAATCCAGCGCTCTGCACATAGTAAACGCTCAATAAATACAATTGATTGATAGGGACTGTATCTATATGCTGCCGACTTGTACTTCCCAAGCATTTAGTCCAGTGCTCTGTACACAGTAAACGCTCAATAAATACGATTGAATGAATGAATGAATTTCTGTTCTCCCTCCAATGTAGTCTGTGGGCCCCGCAGGGGACAGGGATTATTATACGGTGTCTCCCCCTGGGCTTATCAAAACACCACAGTTGTTACCATAGTAATTATTACAAGTTTACTCCGTGGCCGTAGGCAGGTGGCCAGGAAACAGGCCTGGAAAACAAAACAATGGTGCCCGGCTTCTCCTGCCCATCCCATCACTCAGCAAGAACCCCCCGCCCTCCGTGGTGTCGGGAATGGGCGCTCCCTTCCATGGGATGGGAAGGCTGGGCCGCCCCACGGACACCGATTCCAGTTTCACGTGCCATGGCAAGCCCCCCCACCTTCCTCCCTTCAAGGCCCTACTGAGAGCTCACCTCCTCCAGGAGGCCTTCCCACACTGAGCCCCTTCCTTCCTCTCCCCCTCGTCCCCCTCTCCATCCCCCCATCTTACCTCCTTCCCTTCCCCACAGCACCTGTATAGATGTTTGTATATATTTATTACTCTTTATTTATTTATTTTACTTGTACATATCTATTCTATTGATTTTATTTTGTTAGTATGTTTGGTTTCGTTCTCTGTCTCCCCCTTTAAGACTGTGAGCCCACTGTTTGGGTAGGGACTGTCTCGATATGTTGCCAACTTGGACTTCCCAAGCGCTTAGTCCAGTGCTCTGCACACAGTAAGCGCTCAATTAATATGATTGATTGATTGATTGAGATGATTCGACTCTCTGGTGTGTCCTCTTTCAGCTCCTCTCAGGTTCCCCATCTACACACACACACAGACTTGAGACGCCTAAACAGCTCCCCAAATCCACCCAATCTACTTATCTCCACCCAAGGGCCTGGGGCCGCTCCACTTTCGTTCTGCCCACCCCGACGGGCTCACGCTGGCCCGCTGAGATGACGATGATGGCATTTATTAAGCGCTTACTATGTGCCAAGCACTGTTCTAAGCGCTGGGGAGGTTACAAGGTGATCATGTTGTCCCACGGGGGGCTCACAGTCTTCATCCCCACTTTCCAGATGAGGGAACTAAGGCCAGGAGAAGTGAAGTGACTTGCCCAAAGTCACCCAGCTGACCGGTGGTGGAGCCGGAATTCGAACCCACGACCTCTGACTCCAAAGCCCGGGCTCTTTCCGCTGAGCCGCGCCGCTGAGACGGTGGCAGACTGGTTAAACGTCTAAGAATTTCCCCTACTACAGGCCTGCAGCCCACACCCTGAATCAATCAATCAATCAATCGTATTTATTGAGCACTTACTGTGTGCAGAGCACTGGACTAAGCGCTTGGGAAGTACAAGATGGCAACACATAGAGACAGTCCCTACCCAACAGCGGGCTCACAGTCTAGAAGGGGGAGACAGACAACAAAACAAAACATATTAACAAAATAAAATAAATAGAATAAATAAGTACAAATAAAATAAAATAAATAAATAGAGTAATAAGTCCGTACAAGCATAGATGCATATATACAGGTGTTGTGGGGAGGGGAAGGAGGTAAGGTGGGGGGGATTCATTCATTCATTCATTCATTCAATCGTATTTATTGAGTGCTTACTGTGTGCAGAGCACTGGACTAAGCGCTTGGGAAGTCCAAGCTGGCAACATCTAGAGACGGTCCCTACCCAACAGCAGGCTCACAGTCTAGAAGGGGGGGACAGACAACAAAACCAAACATATTAACAAAATAAAATAAATAGAATAAATATGTATAAGTAAAATAGAGTAATAAATACATACAAACATATATACAGGTGCTGTGGGGAAGGGAAGGAGGGGGAGAGGAAATAATAATAATAATAATAATGGCATTTGTTATACATATATACAGGTGCTGTGGGGAGGGGAAGGAGGTAAGGTGGGGGGGATGGGGAGGGGAAGGAGGGGGCTCAGTCTGGGGCCACTCAGATTCCTAGTGTACTTCAATCAATCAATCAATCATATTTACTGAGCGCTTACTGTGTGCAGAGCACTGTACTAAGCGCTTGGGAAGTACAAGTTGGCAACATCTAGAGACGGGCCCTACCCAACAGTGGGCTCCCAGTCTAAAAGACTTCTGCATTAACCATCTTATTTTATCCCCATCACATCCTGAGAGCTAGGGAGGGGCAGGTACTCTTACCTCCAATTTGCTCATAATAATAATAATAATAATAATGATGGCATTTATTAAGCGCTTACTATGTGCCAAGCACTGTTCTAAGCGCTGGGGAGGTTCCAAGGAGATCAGGTTGTCCCACGGGGGGCTCACAGTCTTAATCCCCATTTGAAAGATGGGGCAAGTGAAGTGACTTGCCCAAAGTCACCCAGCTGACAATTGGCGGAGCGGGGATTCGAACCCATGACCTCTGACTCCAAAGCCCGGGCTCTTTCCACTGAGCCGCGCTGCTCTCGTGGGGAAACTGAAGCCGGGGAAGTCGATCCATCAACGCTATTCGATCGCCTACCGCGTGCGGAGCACTGAACTAAGTGCTGGGGAAAGTACAACCCAACGGAGTCGGCAGGCGCGATCCCTACCCGCAAGGAGCTTCCAATCAATCAATCAATCAATCGTATTTATTGAGCGCTTACTGCGTGAAAAGCACTGGACTAAGCGCTTGGGAAGTACAAGTTGGCAACATGTTGGACTCAGAAGATCATGGGTTCTAATCCCGGCTCCACCACGTGTCTCCTGTGTGACCTTGGGCAAGTCACTTCACTTCCCTGTGCCTCGGTGAACTCGTCTGTAAAATGGGGATTGAGACCGGAAGCCCCGCGGGGGGAAGGGGCTGTGTTCAACTTAATTTGCTTGTATTTGCTTTTAGACTGTGAGCCCACTGTTGGGTAGGGACCGTCTCGATATGTTGCCAACTTGGACTTCCCAAGCGCTTAGTACAGTGCTCTGCACACAGTAAGCGCTCAATAAATACGATTGATGATGATGATGTGGGGCAGGGACTGTGTCCAATCTGATTAGCTTGTACGTACTCCAACACTTCATACAGTGACTGGCATAAAGTGCTTAACAAATATCACAATTATTACTATTATAATAGTATATAATTAATATATATTAGTATATATTATATATATTAGTATAATATATATAATAGTAATATATATTACTATTATTATTTGACCACAGTCAAAGCCAAGCCCCCAGATGAGCTAAGAGCACAATCTAAAGAGACACGGTGTGATCTAGTGGAAGGAGTACAGGCCTAGGGAGTCGGAGGGACTGGGTTCTAATCCTCGCTCTGCCTCTGGCCAGCTGTGTGACCTTGGGAAAGTCACGTAACTACCCGGTGCCTCAGTTTCCCCATCTTATAAAATGCTACGCAACCCCCCCCGATATTTTTTTCATCATCAATCGTATTTATTGAGCGCTTACTGTGTGCAGAGCACTGTACTGAGCGCTTGGGAAGTATAAGTTGGCAACATATATTTATATATTTATTACTCTATTTATTTATTCTACTTGTACATATGGAGAAGCAGCGTGGCTCAGTGGAAAGAGCCTGGGCTTTGGAGTCAGAGGTCATGGGTTCAAATCCCAGCTCCGCCACTTGTCAGCTGTGTGACTTTGGGCAAGTCACTTCACTTCTCTGGGCCTCAGTTACCTCATCTGGAAAATGGGGATTAAGATTGTGATCCCTCCGTGGGACAACCTGGTCACCTTGTAACCTCCCCAGTGCTTAGAACAGTGCTTTGCACATAGTAAGCGCTTAATCAATGCCATCATTATTATTATTATTTATATCTATTCTATTTATTTTATTTTGTTACTATGTTTTGTTCTCTGTCTCCCCCTTCTAGACTGTGAGCCTGCTGTTGGTAGGGACCATCTCTATATGTTGCCAACTTGTACTTCCCAAGCGCTTCGTCCAGTGCTCTGCACACAGTAAGCGCTCAATAAATACGATTGAATGAATGAATGAATATGTTTGTACGTATTTACCGGCCTATTTATTTATTTTATGTTTATACATATTTATTACTCTATTTATTTATTTATTTTACTTGTACATATCTATTCTATTTATTTTATTTTGTTAGTATGTTTGGTTTTGTTCTCTGTCTCCCCCTTCTAGCCTGTGAGCCCACTGTTGGGTAGGGACCGTCTCTAGATGTTGCCAACTCGGACTTCCCAAGCGCTTAGTCCAGTGCTCTGCACACAGTAAGCGCTCAATAAATACAATTGATTGATTGATTGATTGATAAAATGGGGATTCCATACCTGTTCTCCCTCCCCTTTAGACGGTGAGCTGCATGAGGGATAGGAATTGTGTCCAACCGGATTATTTAATACCTACCCCAGGGCTCTCAGTTCAGTACTTGGCAAATAAGAAGCACTTGACAAATACCAATCTCACCACCACCAACAGGTGAGGACAACCTCTTTTCCCAAACTGTAGCGAGGTCAAAGTGCGGGGGGAAAAAATTTCTCCCGCCAGACGGCTTGGGCAGTGGCCGTGCCACAATTCCCAACGGGAAATCCAAGGAGGAGAACGGCCAGGGGTTTAAAAAATGACCAAGGCAGGGTGAGGTCCGCAAAGGGGGCCGCGGCGTGCCCGGGGAACACTGGACTGCGGATGTGGAAAAAGAGTCGGGCTTGGAATTAAGGACCCGCAGGCCTGCTGTATGTTTGGTTTTGTATGGTTTTTTTTGTTTGGTTTTGTTCTAGTATGTTTGGTTTTGTTCTCCGTCTCCCCCTTTTAGACCGTGAGCCCACTGTCTCTATATGTTGCCAACTTGTACTTCCCAAGCGCTTAGTACAGTGCCCTGCACACAGTAAGCGCTCAATAAATATGATTAAGTGGAAAACTTTTCCCTAAACTTCTCCCTATTGTCATACGGTATCTATAATTCTGTTTATCTATTTTGATGCTATTGATGCCTGTCTACTTGTTTAGGTTTGTTGTCTGTCTTTCCTGTGAGCCTGTTGTTGAGTAGGGCTGGTCTCTGTCTGTTGCTGAATTGTACTTTCCAAGTGCTTAGTACAGTGCTCCGTCTCCCCCTTCTAGACTGTGAGCCCAGTGTTGGGTAGGGACCGTCTCTATATGTTGCCAACTTGTACTTCCCAAGCGCTTAGTACAGTGCTCTGCACACAGTAAGCGCTCAATAAATACGATTGATTGATTGCTGAGCCTAAGAAAGCGGAGGGAGCAAGGGCCGGGGCCAGGGGCGAGTGGCCCCCAGGACTGCCTTGGAACAGGTGAGGGGCGTTTCCTTGGAACCCAACAGGTTTGCTGGAAAGGAGAAAACACTTTGGTTCACATGGGAATAATAAAGCACGGTGCTTGAATCCATTCTTCGCTAAATACATTTCCTTGTTCTTAAGTTGAAGTGTGATATCAAGTTTGTTGGGGTTTTTTTTTTTTTTTAAAGTGTTGATCTCTTCCTGCTATTTCATATCACTTGGTTTTCCCCCTCCCCCCTCCTTCCAACCGTTTTTTATTTTCCACACTTGCCCTGAATGCTCGGTCTGTCTAAAGCTTTACATTTTTATCTCGTGGTCAGGACTCGGGGGTGTCCTTTTTGATGGATCTGACTGTTGCCACTGACAATCAGCTACCTATTTATTCATTCATGCTCTCAACTGTATTTATTCATTCATTCAATCGTATTTATTGAGCGCTTACTGTGTGCAGAGCACTGTACTAAGCGCTTGGGAAGTACAAGTTGGCAACATATAGAGACAGTCCCTACCCAACACCAACAGAAACAGAATTATAGAATAATATCAATCAATTATTGATTGATTGATAGATACCGTATGACAATAGGGAAAAGTTTAGGGAAAAGTTTTCCACTTAATCAATCAATCAGATTTATTGAGCGCTTACTGTGTGCAGGGCACTGTACTAAGCGCTTGGGAAGTACAAGTCGGCAACACATAAAGACAGTCCCTACCCTACAGCGGGCTCACAGTCTAGAAGGGGGAGACAGAGAACAAAACCAAACATACAAACAAAATAAAATAAATAGAATAGATATGTACAAGTAAGATAAATAAATAGAGTAATAAATATGTACAAACATATATACATATATATATATATATATATATATATATAATCAACATTAATCTTATGTCAGGATGTGTCAGAGGTAAAGGATGAGAGCCCGAACTCCTAAAATACCCTTTCCAAAAGTTCCCTGGGGCCTCAACCAGTTTTCTAGGAGGAGAGAGGGTAAGATCAATCAATCAATCGTATTTATTGAGCGCTTACTGTGTGCGGAGCACTGTACTAAGCGCTTGGGAAGTACAAGTTGGCAACATCTAGAGACAGTCCCTACCCAACAGTGGGCTCACAGTCTAAAAGGGGGAGACAGAGAACAAAACCAAACATACTAACAAAATAAAATAAAACTTAAACCCAGCGACTGCTACCTAACGTCCGAAAAGCAGCCACCGCTTTCAGGGAGCAGGAAGGTCCGCACCTCTCACAGAGGCTCTAATAATAATAACTGTGGTATTTGTTACGCACTTATGTACCGGGCACTATTCTAACGCTGGGGAGGACACAAGCAAATCGGCGGGTTGGACACGGTCCCCGTCCCGTGTGGGGTTCACAGTGTTGCAGATGAGAGAACGGAGGTGGAGAGAGATGAAGTGACCAAAGTCACGCGGCGGACTCGTGGTGCTCCCAGGTCCGTGCTCGATCTCAGCCTCGACCTACCTCCTGGGCTCCCCCTCCACCCACCCCGTCCCTCTCCCCGAGTGGCCTCCCACCCACTCGCTCCGCTCCGCTCATTCCTACGGTCAAGCCGTGCAAAACGGCCTTCGAGGGCTCCCCAAGCCCCTCCGGGGCGCCAAATGTCCTTGAAGGTCACCTTCCTCCTCCCCACCCCCTGCGGCCCACCGGTCATATGATGACCGATCATCCGGCCTCGGCCTTTCCAGAGGGAACGGCCTTTCCAGAGGGAAGGCTTCAGGGAGGACTTCAAGACACCGACTGGCACTGCTCCCCTGTCCCAAACGGGGCCCTTCCTGGAACCCGCTGCAGCTCGGAAGAAACCAGAATCCCACCCCAAATCATCATCACCATCAATCGTATTTACTGAGCGCTTACTATGTGCAGAGCACTGTACGAGTTGGCAACATAGAGAGACAGTCCCTACCCAACAGTGGGCTCACAGTCTAAAAGGGGGAGACAGAGAACAAAACCAAACGTACTAACAAAATAAAATAAATAGAATAGATATGTACAAGTAAAATAAATAAATAAATAGAGTAATAAATATGTACAAATCCCAAATCCCATCTCCTCTCCGAACAAAGCCTCTGGGGGCAAAACTGTGGGCCTGAGTGAAAAGAAGAGACCAGAAATAAAGAAACAAAACCACCTCCAGGACACACCGTCCCAAGTTTCTCAACTTTGGCAAAGAGGAGCCAGTCTGACCAGAGTCCCGAAGAGTGCTCTCCTTGGGGCAGGCCCAGGCTCCCTTTCCTGGGGCGGGACAGATCATCCTCCCCCTGGAGCACCACTTGATCTCCCCGGCTGAACGACAGAGGCCACGGGGGGGAACATCGATCACGACTCTATTTATTACTCTATTACTCTATTTATTTATTTATTTTGCTTGTACATATCTATTCTATTCATTTTATTAGTATGTTTGGTTTTGTTCTCTGTCTCCCCCTTTTAGACTGTGAGCCCACTGCTGGGTAGGGGCTGTCTCTAGATGTTGCCAATTTGGACTTCCCAAGCGCTTAGTCCAGTGCTCTGCACATAGTAAGCGCTCAATAAATACGATTGATGATGATGATGCTGACTATTTATTTATTACTCTATTACTCTATTTATTTATTTATTTTGCTTGTACATATCTATTCTATTTATTTTATTTTGTTAGTATGTTTGGTTTTGTTCTCTGTCTCCCCCTTTTAGACTGTGAGCCCACTGTTGGGTAGGGGCTGTCTCTAGATGTTGCCAATTTGGACTTCCCAAGCGCTTAGTACAGTGCTCTGCACATAGTAAGTCCTCAATAAATACGATTGATGATGATGATGATGATGACTCTATTTATTACTCTATTACTCAATTTATTTATTTATTTATTTTGCTTGTACATATCTATTCTATTTATTTTATTTTGTTAGTATGTTTGGTTTTGTTCTCTGTCTCCCCCTCTTAGACTGTGAGCCCACTGTTAGGTAGGGACTGTCTCTATATGTTGCCAACTTGGACTTCCCAAGTGCTTAGTACCTCTGCACATAGTAAGCGCTCAATAAATACGATTGATGATGATGATGATGACTCAAAACCCTCCTAGACGCAAACAGGGGGTTGACGGGCGCAACTTTTACCCTGCCCATTCCACGCTCGCAACTTGGCCCGCGGAGACTCGTCAGCCAAGGCCACTTGGACTGCCCCTATCTGATGCCAACTACCTGCTGTCACAACGTCACAGGGTCTTTTGGGGGACTCTGCTCTTTGAACCCATGAGATTTGAACCCATGACCTCTGACTCCAAAGCCCGTGCTCTTTCCAACTAGAAGAAAGGAATCAACCAACTCTTTGACGGACAGAAGCAATGTGGCCCGGTGGCTAGAGCCCAGGCCTGGAGTCGGAAGGACTTCATTCATTCATTCGATCGTATTTATTGAGCGCTTACTGGGTGCAGGCGACTTGGGTTCTAATCCCGGCTCCACCACTTTTCTGCTGGGGGACCTTGGGCAAGTCACTCGGCTTCTCTGGGCCTCAGTTCCCTCAATTGGCTTAAAACCGTGAGCTGCACGCAAGGCAGGGTCTGGGTCCAACCTGATTAGCTTGTATCTACCCCAGTAACAATAATAATGGCTTTTATTAAGCACTTACTATGTGCAAAGCACTGTTCTAAGCGCTGAGGAGGTTACAAAGCGATCAGATTGTCCCACATAGGGCTCACGGTCTTCATCCCCATTTTACAGATGAGGTAACTGAGGCCCAGAGAATGATGATGATGATGATGGCATTTATTAAGCGCTTACTATGTGCAAAGCACTGTTCTAAGCGCTGAGGAGGTTACAAGGTGATCAGGTTGCCCCACGGGGGGCTCACAGTCTTCATCCCTGTTTTACAGATGAGGTAACTGAGGCCCAGAGAATGATGATGATGATGATGATGGCATTTATTAAGCGCTTACTATGTGCAAAGCACTGGTCTAAGCGCTGAGGAGGTTACAAGGTGATCAGGTTGTCCCACGGGGGGCTCACAGTCTTCATCCCCGTTTTACAGATGAGGTAACTGAGGCCCAGAGAAGTGAAGGGACTTGCCCGAAGTCACACAGCTGACAGTTGGCGGAGCTGGGATTTGAACCCATGACCTCTGACTCCAAAGCCCGGGCTCTTTTCCACTGAGCCACGCTGCTTCCCGGTACTTAGTACAGGGCCTGGCATTCGTTCATTCATTCGTATTTATTGCGCGCTTACCGTGTGCCAAGCACTGTACTAAGCTCAGTGTAGGTCCTGGCACGTAGTAAGCACCGATTACCACAAAAATCTCAGGTTACCCTGGACTCGGGCAGCAGATAAAAATATTCCGCATGGATTCCTATCTTCTAGTTGGAAAGGGCACGGGCTTTGGAGTCAGAGGTCATGGGTTCAAATCTCCGCCAATTGTCAGCTGTGTGACCCTGGGCAAGTCACTTCACTTCTCTGGGCCTCAGTTCCCTCACCTGTAAAATGGGGATTAAGACTGTGAGCCCCCACCATGGGACAACCTGATCACCTTGTCACCTCCCCAGCGGTTAGAACAGTGCTTTGCGCATAGTAAGTGCTTAATAAACGCCATCATTAGTTCCAGACTGAAATGACAGAATCAATCAATCAATCAATCGTATTTATTGAGCGCTTACTATGTGCAGAGCACTGTACTAAGCGCTTGGGAAGTACAAATTGGCAGAATGTGACAGAATGTCACAGCTCCTTTAAAAAACAGGGCAAACTCCCTGCTCCAGCGACCCGAGACAAACACGCACACGCGTCCGGCACAGTGGTCAAGGTCACAAAACGAAACGACTCAGGGGACTGCAAACCCGGGGCTGACGGGATCCAGAGCTGTCGGTACTTCTCATTTGATTTTCTCGGGGAAAGAATCGACAAGCCGTTTCGATTTGGGGCATCGCAGGAGGTAGTCTAATTAAATTTGAGTGTTGAGGCTTCTTTCTCGCGAGCAAAATGCGATCAATAAAGGGCAGGGGGGATTTGGTGTTTCTCCCCCTTTTAGACTGTGAGCCCGCTGTTGGGTAGGGACTGTCTCTAGATGTTGCCAACTTGGACTTCCCAAGCGCTTAGTCCAGTGCTCTGCACACAGTAAGCGCTCAATAAATACGATTGATTGATTGATTAATGAATTTGGAGGGTGGGGTGGGGCTCCCTATTTACAGTCCCCGGACCAGATTGAAACTGTTGTCCCTGAGGACTGTAAGCTCACTGTGGGCCGGGAACGTGTCTATCAACTTTGTTGTGCTGTGCTTTGGGCAACGTTCTGTACCCGCTAAGTGCTCAGTAAATACGACCGACGGATAGTTAAGGAAATGGAAATCGAATATCATCATCAATCGTATTTATTGAGCGCTTACTGTGTGCAGAGCACTGTACTAAGCGCTTGGGAAGTACAAATTGGCAACATATAGGGACAGTCCCTACCCAACAGTGGGCTCACAGTCTAAAAAGTATGCCAACAGAAAAGTAATAAAGTAGGAGGGCCCTCCCCGCCCTGCTTAAAAAAAAAAAAAAAACCAAAACAGAAAAAACCAACAACCAAATAACCAAAATATCATCAATATATATAATCACTGATTGAATATCATCAAGCCAAACCTCTCATAAACACCATAAATAGGTAACCTCCCCTCTACCAGCCTCTTTCCAAGCGTCTCGTCGGGACGGTGCTCGGCCCGCCGTCTTGGATATGTGTCCTTCCTTTCCCCCTCCTTTGTACATATTTATTCTATTTATTTTATTTTGTTTGTTTATTTTATTTGTACATATTTATTCTATTTATTTTATTCTATTAATATGTTTTGTTTTGTTCTTTGTCTCCCCCTTCTAGACCGTGAGCCCGCTGTTGGGTAGGGACCGTCTCTAGATGTTGCCAACTTGTACTTCCCAAGCGCTTAGCACAGTGCTCTGCACACAGTAAGTGCTCAATAAATACGACTGAATGAATGAGTCTCATTCTCACATTCAAATTATCACCCAGTGCTTATACCCCTCTAGACTGTAAGCTCGTTGTGGGCAGGGAACGAACGTGCCCACCAACTCTGTTACGTTGTACTCTCCCGAGCAGTGAGCGCAGTGCCCTGCACACAGTTAAGCGCTCAATACAACCGCTTGATTAGTACAGTGCTCTGCACACATTAGGCGCTCAATAAATTGCCAACTTGTACTTCCCAAGCGCTTAGTACAGTGCTCTGCACACAGTAAGCACTCAATAAATATGATTGAATGAATGAATCTCTCTCCCCCCACTCTCATCTTTCTCCCCCTCTCATCTCCCGTTGTTGGGTAGGGACCGTCTCTATATGTTGCCAACTTGTCCTTCCCAAGCGCTTAGTACAGTGCTCTGCACACAATAAGCGCTCAATAAATACGATTAAATGAATCTCTCTCCCCCCCCCATCTCTTTTCTCTCTCCCCTCTCTCATCAGTTTCTCTGCCCCCTCTCCCTTCTAGACCGTGAGCCCGTTGTTGGGTAGGGACCGTCTCTATCGGTTGCCAAATTGTACTTTCCAAGCGCTTAGTACAGTGCTCTGCACACAGTAAGCGCTCAATAAATACGATTGAATGAATGAATAAATATTACTAGAGCGTAGATCGATTGCTTAGACTGTAAGCTCGTCATGGGTAATAATAATAATAATAACGATGGCGTTTGTTAAGCGCTTACTATGTGCCAAGCACTGTTCTAAGCGCTGGGGAGGTTACAAGGTGAACAGGTTGTCCCACAGGGGGGCTCACAGTCTTCATCCCCATTTTCCAGATGAGGGAACTGAGGCCCAGAGAAGTGAAGTGACTTGCCCAAAGTCACACAGCCGACAATTGGCGGGGCCGGGATTTAGACCCAAAGCCCGGGCTCCTTCCACTGAGCCACGCTGCTTCATTCATTCATTCATTCATTCAATCGTATTTATTGAGCGCTTACTGTGTGCAGAGCACTGTACTAAGCGCTTGGGAAGTACAAGTGGCTTCCCCTAGGGAATGTGTAGGGTGGGGGGGGGGGGGGTTCTATTTACTGTTGTATTGTACTCTCCCAAGTGCTTAGGACAGCTTGGCCTAGTGGAAAGAACACAAGTGTGGAAGTCAGAGGATATGGGTTCGAATTCTGCCTCTGACACAGGTCTGCTGTGTGACCTTGGGTGAATCAGTTTGCTTCCCCGGGGGGCTTCAGGCACCTCATCTATAAAATGGGGATTATAACTGTGAGCCCCACGAGACAGAGGAATTGTGTCCGACCTGATTACCGTGTATTACCTACCCCGGAGCTCAGAACAGTACTTGGCACGTAGTAAGCATTTAGAAAAGTGCCTGGCGCGGTGCTCAACGAATACTTTGTGGAAAGAGCACGGGCTTGGGAGTCGGAGGATCTGGGTTCTAATCCCGCCTTCGCCACCTGTCTGCTGTGTGACCTTGGGCGGGCCACTTCACTTCTCTGGGCCTCGGTTACCTCATCTGGAAAATGGGGATTCAAAGCATGAGGCCCACGTGGGCCAACCTTCTAGACTGTCGCTTAGTACGGTGCTCTGCACACAGTAAGCGCTCAAGAAATACGATTGAATGAATGAATGAATGACAACATGATTACCCTGTATTCGCCCCAGCGCTCAGAACAGTGCTTGTTGGCACACAGTAGGTGCTTCAATACCCTAATTATTATTATTATTATTTACTACAGTGCACACAGAAAACCCTCAAGAAACACGATTGAATGAATGAATGACAACCCGATTACCCTGTATTCGCCCCAGCGCTCAGAACAGTGCTTGGCACATAGTAGGTGCTTCAATACCCTAATTATTATTATTACTTATTACAGTGCACACAGAAAGCCCTCAAGAAATATGATTGAATGAATGAATGACAACCTGATTACCCTGTATTCGCCCCAGCGCTCAGAACAGTGCTTGGCACATAGTAGGTGCTTCAATACCCTAATTATTATTATTACTTATTACAGTGCACATAGAAAGCCCTCAAGAAATATGATTGAATGAACGAATGACAACCTGATTACCCTGTATTCGCCCCAGCGCTCAGAACAGTGCTTGGCACATAGTAGGTGCTTCAATACCCTAATTATTATTATTTATTACAGTGCACACAGAAAGCCCTCAAGAAATACGATTGAATGAATGAATGACAACCTGATTACCCTGTATTCACCCCAGCGCTCAGAACAGTGCTTGGCACATAGTAGGTGCTTCAATACCCTAATTATTATTATTATTTATTACAGTGCACACAGAAAGCCCTCAAGAAATACGATTGAATGAATGAATGACAACCTGATTACCCAGTATTCGCCCCAGCGCTCAGAACAGTGCTTGGCACATAGTAGGTGGTTCAATACCCTAATTATTATTATTATTACTTATTACAGTGCACACAGAAAGCCCTCAAGAAATACGATTGAATGAATGAATGACAACCTGATTACCCAGTATTCGCCCCAGCGCTCAGAACAGTGCTTGGCACATAGTAGGTGCTTCAATACCCTAATTATTATGATTATTTATTACAGTGCACACAGAAAGCCCTCAAGAAATACGATTGAATGAATGAATGACAGACAACCTGATTACCCTGTATTCGCCCCAGCACTCAGAACAGTGCTTGGCACATAGTAGGTGCTTCAATACCCTAATTATCATGATTACTTATTACAGTGCACACAGAAAGCCCTCAAGAAATACGATTGATTGAATGAATGAATGAATGACAACCTGATTACCCCGTATTCGCCCCAGCGCTCAGAACAGTGCTTGGCACATAGTAGGTGCTTCAATACCCTAATTATTATCATCACTTATTACAGTGCACACAGAAAGCCCTCAAGAAATACGATTGAATGAATGAATGAATGAATGACAACCTGATTACCCTGTATTCGCCCCAACGCTCAGAACTGTGCTTGGCACATAGTAGGTGGTTCAATACCCTAATTATTATTATTATTACTTATTACAGTGCACACAGAAAGCCCTCAAGAAATACGATTGAATGAATGAATGACAACCTGATTACCCTGTATTCGCCCCAGCGCTCAGAACAGTGCTCGGCACATGGTAGGTGCTTCAATACCCTAATTATTATTATTACTTATTACAGTGCACACAGAAAACCCTCAAGAAATACGATTGAATGAATGAATGAATGAATGACAACCTGATTACCCTGTATTCGCCCCAGCGCTCAGAACAGTGCTTGGCACATAGTAGGTGCTTCAATACCCTAATTATTATTATTTATTACAGTGCACACAGAAAGCCCTCAAGAAATACGACTGAATGAATGAATGACAGACAACCTGATTACCCTGTATTCACCCCAGTGCTCAGAACAGTGCTTGGCACATAGTAGGTGCTTCAATACCCTAATTATTATTATTATTACTTATTACAGTGCACACAGAAAGCCCTCAAGAAACACGACTGAATGAATGAATGACAACCTGATTACCCCGTATTCGCCCCAGCGCTCAGAACAGTGCTTGGCACATAGCAGGTGCTTCAATACCCTAATTATTATGATTAGTTATTACGGCGCACACAGAAAGCCCTCAATAAATATGACTGACTTGCCGTTAATCTACCCGATCTGAAATTAGCCCCACCACGGGGTGGCTGGGGATCCTTTCCTGTTTTTGACCTCGGTAGAACCCTAATGGCTTTATCATATGGATTCTCTACAGAGATCCATCTAAGATGCTCTTAAAAAAAATAAATAAAAGAACCCCCCCCCACCGACCTATCCTGTATTTTCTCAGCTGAGTCTCCACCCTGCCTTCTTCCAGATCGAGTCCAGAGTGTTTGGATACCAGATCGTTGAGTGGCTAAGAGAGATTTAATGTCCTACCGTAGGGCTTCGAGGGCCCGCCGGCCAGCCGGCCAGCCCATCTGCTCCCTGTTAAACCTGCCACTGTCCCGGCGGCGCTTCCTCCGGACACTGTCTCTCTACTCCTCACCCATGGACACTGTCCCCTCTTCCTCCTGGGCCTCTGACCCACGGACACTGTCCCCTCTTCCTCCTGGACCTCTGATCCACGGACACTGTCCCCTCTTCCTCCTGGACCTCTGATCCACGGACACTGTCCCCTCTTCCTCCTGGACCTCTGACCCACGGACACTGTCCCCTCGTCCTCCCTGGACCTCTGACCCACGGACACTGTCCCCTCTTCCTCCTGGACCTCTGACCCACGGACCCTGTCCCCTCGTCCTCCCTGGGCCGCTGACCCACGGAGGACCCTGTCCCCTCGTCCTCCCTGGACCTCTGACCCACGGACACTGTCCCCTCTTCCTCCTGGACCTCTGCCCCACGGACCCTGTCCCCTCGTCCTCCCTGGGCCGCTGACCCACGGACACTGCCCCCTCTTCCTCCTGGACCTCTGACCCACGGACACTGTCCCCTCTTCCTCCTGGACCTCTGACCCACGGACACTGTCCCCTCTTCTTCTTGGACCTCTGACCCACGGACACTGTCCCCTCTTGGACCTCTGACCCACGGACACTGTCCCCTCTTCTTCTTGGACCTCTGACCCACGGATACTGTCCCCTCTTGGACCTCTGACCCACGGACACTGTCCCCTCTTCCTCCTGGACCTCTGACCCACGGACACTGTCCCCTCTTCCTCCTGGACCTCTGACCCACGGACACTGTCCCCTCGTCCTCCCTGGACCTCTGACCCACGGACACTGTCCCCTCTTCCTCCTGGACCTCTGACCCACGGACCCTGTCCCCTCGTCCTCCCTGGGCCGCTGACCCACGGACACTGCCCCCTCTTCCTCCTGGACCTCTGACCCACGGACACTGTCCCCTCTTCCTCCTGGACCTCTGACCCACGGACACTGTCCCCTCTTCTTCTTGGACCTCTGACCCACGGATACTGTCCCCTCTTGGACCTCTGACCCACGGACACCGTCCCCTCTTCCTCCTGGCCCTCTGACCCAGGGCCACCGTCCCCTCTTTTTTCCTCCTGGCCCTCTGACCCAGGGCCACCGTCCCCTCTTTTTTCCTCCTGGCCCTCTGAGCCAGGGCCACCGTCCCCTCTTCTTTTTTCCTCCTGGCCCTCTGGCCCACCGTGGCCTGTTTTTTCCTCCGGGCCCTCTGACCCACGGCCACGGTCCCCCGCTTGTTTTCCCTGCCGGGCGGCTGATCCGGACAGAAGGGCTTTCAGGCCCAGGCCGGGCGGGTCCCGGGGCTGGGGCTGGGGCTGGGGCTGGCGGGGTGGGTCCCTCCTCAATGAGGCAGGGGGAGAAAGGGGGCCACACAGCGCCACTCCCGGGGCTGAGACACTCACACCCCCCCCACACACCCCCACACCCACATACACACACACCCCCACCCCCCCACACCCCCATCCACCACACACACACACACACACAAACACGCACGCACACACCCCCCATACACCTCCCCACGCCCACGCCCCCCCACACCCCCCATCCACCACTCACACACACACACACACACACACACCTCCCCACTCCCCCACACACCCCCCCCCACACCCCCATCCACCAGTCACACACCCACACACCCCCCACCCTCCCCCATCCACCCCCCCACACACAGACACACACACACACATCCACCCTCCACTCCGCCCCCACACACGCACACACACAAACACACACACGCCCCGGGCTCCTCAGAGACCTCCCCCCCCCCCCCCCCCCCCGTAGCTGTAGCTGTAGCTGTGCAGAGACCCCCGGCCCGTCCCGGCCCGTCCCGTCCCGCGGCCCCTCGGGGCCTTCCCTTCCCCCCGTTGCCGGAGCCCGCCCCCCCGGGCCGCTCAGAGACCCCCGTTGCCCCGGGATGGTCAGCGGGCGGTGGGGCCGGGAGACCCTCCCTCCTTCCCTCCCTCCCTCCGTCCGTCCCTCACCTCGTCGGCGGGTCCCGCCGCTCCTCCCGCCGCTTCCGCTCCCGCTCCCGCCGCGGCGGCGGCCTTCGGCAGGTCTGAGGGGCCGGGGCCGGGGCCGGGTCCGGGCCCCAACGGAGCCCCGCCCCCCGCCCCGGCCCGCCAATCAGGCTCCGCCCCCCGCCCCGGCTCCGCCCCCTCCCAGACCCGGACCGCCAATCAGGCTCCGCCCCCTCCGCCGGCCCCGCCCTCCGATCAGGCTCCGCCCCCTTCCCCGGCCCCGCCCCCTGCACGGCCCCGCCCTCCAATCAATCAGGCTCCGCCCCCTGCCAGGCCCCCGCCCTCCCATCAGGCTCCTCCCCCTTCCCCCGGCTCCGCCCCCTGCCCGGCCCCCCCGCCCTCCAATCAGGCTCCGCTCCCTCCCAGGCTCCGCCCCTTTCTACCCCGCCCTCCTCCCCTTCCCCAGGCTCCGCCCCTGCCCGGCTCCGCCCACCGACCAGGCTCCGCCCCTGCCCGGCTCTGCCCTCCGACCAGACCCCGCCCCCTTCCCCAGGCTCCGCCCCCTCCCGGCCCCTCCCTCTGATCAGGCTCCGCCCCCTTCCCCAGGCCCCGCCCTCCAATCAGGCTCCGCCCCCTCCCCCGACTCCGCCCCCTGCCCGAACCCCGCCCTCCAATCGGACTCCGCCCCTTCCCCAGGCTCCGCCCCCTTCCAGGCCCCGCCCTCCAATCAGGCTCCGCCCCCTTCCGCAGGCTCCGGGGCCCCCCCCCCGCCCTCCAATCAGGCTCCGTCCCCTTCCCAGACTCCGCCCCTTCCAGGCCCCGCCCTCCCATCAGGCTCCGCCCTTTTCCCTGGCCCCGCCCCTTTCCCCATGCCCCGCCCCCTCACGCTGTCAATCAATCGTATTTATTGAGCGCTTACTGTGTGCAGAGCACTGTACTGAGCGCTTGGGAAGTACAAGTTGGCAACATATAGAGACGGTCCCTACCCAACAGTGGGCTCACTTGCATCACTGGTCAATGTGACATAATAATAATAATGATGGTATTTGTTAAGCTCTTACTATGTTCATTCATTCAGTCGTATTTATTGGGCGCTTACTGTGTGCAAAGCACTGTACTAAGAGCTTGGGAAGTACAAGTCGGCAACATATAGAGACGGTCCCTACCCAACAGTGGGCTCACTTGCATCACCGGTCAATGTGACATAATAATAGTAATAATAATAATAATAATGGTATTTGTTAAGCTCTTACTATGTTCATTCATTCAATCGTATCTATTGAGCGCTTACTGTGTGCAGAGCACCGGACTAAGAGCTCAGGAAGTACAAGTCGGCAACATACCGCTGTTGGGTAGGGACTGTCTCTATATGTTGCCAACTTGGACTTCCCAAGTGCTTAGTACACTGCTCTGCACACAGTAAGCGCTCAATAAATACGATTGAATGAATGAATGAATATATACATATATACAGGTGCTACGGGGAGGGGAAGGAGGTAAGGCGGGGGATGGGAAGGGCACCGTTCTAAGCTCTGGGGAGGATACAAGGTAATTTAGGTTGTCCCACTTGGGGCTCACAGTCTTCATCCCCATTTTACAGATGAGGAAACTGAGGCACAGAGAAGTGAAGTGACTTGCCCAAAGTCCCACCCCTGACAAGTGGCGGAGCGGGATTAGAACCCATGACCTCTGACTCCCAAGCCCGGGCTCTTTCCACCGAGCCACGCTGCTTCTCGACATAGTGGAAAGAGCCCGGGCTTGGGAGTCAGAGGTCATGGGTTCTAGTCCTGTCTCCACACTTGTTCATTCGTCCAATCGTATTTATTGAGCGCTTACTGTGTGCAGACCACTGGACTGAGTGCTTGGGAAGTCCAAGTCGGCACCATCTAGAGACGGTCCCTACCCATCACAGTCTAGAAGGGGGAGACGGACGACAAAACAAAACACGTGGACAGGTGTCAAGTCATCACAATAAATAGAAGTAAAGCTAGATGCACATCATTAACACAATAAATAGAATAGTAAACATGTACAAGTAAAATAAATAGAGTAATAAATCTGTACAAACATCTATACAGGTGCTGTGGGGAGGGGAAGGAGGTAGGGCGGAGGGGATGGGGAGGGGGAGAGGAAAAAGGGGGCTGAGTGTGGGAAGGCCTCCTGGAGGAGGTGAGCTCTCGGGAGGGCTTTGAAGGGAGGAAGAGGGATAGTTTGGAGGATGTGCGGAGGGAGGGCGTTCCGGGCCATGGGGAGGACGTGGGCCGGGGGTTACTTGTCTTCTGGGTGACCCCAGACAAGCCACTTCACTTCTCTGGGCCTCAGTTACCTCAACTGTAAAATTGGGGTTAAGACAACCTGATGACCTTGTATCTACCCCGGTGCTTAGAACAGTGCTTGGTAAGTAATAATAATAATAATGCTGATGGCATTTATTAAGTGCTTACTATGTGCAAAGCACTGTTCTAAGCGCTGGGGAGGTTACAAGGTGATCAGGTTTTCCCACAGGGGGCTCACAGTCTTAATCCCCATTTTCCAGATGAGGTCACTGAGGCCCAGAGAAGTGAGGCGACTTGCCAAAAGTCACACAGCTGCCAATTGGCAGAGCCGGGATTTGAACCCATGAACTCTGACTCCAAAGCCCGGGCTCTTTCCACTGAGCCACGCTGCTTCCCCTGTAAGCGCTTAACAAATGCCACCATTATTATTTATTATTATTCATTCAGTCATTTATTCATTATTCAGAGAAGCAGCGTGGCTCAGTGGAAAGAGCGTGGGCTTTGGGGTCAGAGGTTATAGGTTCGAATCCCGGCTCCGCCACTTGTCATCTGTGTGACCATGGGCAAGCCACTTAACTTCTCTGTGCCTCAGTGACCTCATCTGTAAAATGGGGATGAAGACTGTGAGCCCCTCGTGGGACAACCTGATCACCTTGCGTCCCCCCAGCGCTTAGAACAGTGTTTCGCACTTAGTAAGCGCTTAACAAATACCATCATGATTATTATTATTAGAGAAGCAGCGCGGCTCAGTGGAAAGAGCCCGGGCTTTGGAGTCAGAGGTCGTGGGTTCAAGTCCCGGCTCCGCCACCTGTCGGCTGTGTGACTTTGGGCAGATCACTTGACTTCTCTGTGCCTCCGTTCCCTCATCTGTAAAATGGGCAGTCAGACTGTGAGCCCCCAGTGGGACAACCTGATCACCTTGTAACCTCCCCAGCGCTTAGCACAGTGCTTTGCACATAGTAAGCGCTTAATAAATGCCATCATTATGATTATTATTATTTATTCCACCACCGAGAAGAAGGGATCCTTCCGCTAAACCCTTCCTATAACCCCAAAATAACCAGGGCTCCGTAGCTGCCCTTCCTCCGCCGTGGGGGATTTTACCCCTCGCACCTGCGGCCTCGAGGAGCCAAAGGAAATGGTGCAGAGAAGGGATGGAGGGCTATTCTCCACATGTGGTACTCTTCCCAAGCACTTAGTCGTATTTATTGAGCGCTTACTGTGTGCAGAGCACTGTACTGAGCGCTTGGGAAGTACAATTTGGCAACAAATAGAGACAATCCCTACCCAACAATGGACTCACCATCTAGACAGACACACACAGACACACAAACCCAGTGCTCTGCCCACAGTAGGCCTTCAAGAAATACGACAGAATGAATGAATGTACTAAGCGCTTGGGAGAGTACAATACAACGATAAAGAGATGTGTTCTCTGCCCATAACGAGGTTATAGTCTGGGAAGGGGGAAGACAGACATTAATATCAATAACGAAAATGCTGGGTAGGGATTGTCTCTATATGTTACCAACTTGTACTTCCCAAGCGCTTAGTACAGTGCTCTACACACAGTAAGCGCTCAATAAATACGATTGATGATGATGACGATGACGATAGCTGTATACCAAATCTTGGGGCTAAGAGACCAGGGAGAACAAAGGGAGTAAGTCAGGGCAATGCAGAAGAGAGTGGGAGAAGAGGATAGGGGGATTAGTCAGGGAAGGCTTCTTGGAGGAGATGGGCCTTCAATTTCTGCTCCCAGTAAGCACTCAATAAATACGATTAATGGATTGGTTAAATGATTCTCCAGGCCGCAAGTCAGGGTTGCACTATTGGAAGCAATCCTGCAGGGTTGGCAGAGGGGGTTGGCGTGAACAGATCTTGGCCCAGAAACCCCTTGCAGTGGCTTTCCTGCTGGGAATTTCACCATCCCTCCCTCTTGTCCCCTTTTCCTCTCCGGATTTCACCACCTAACTTGGCCCGCGTAAGACTCGGAGCCCAGCCTGACCGCGAGCGGGACACAGCCTCCATCAATCCGTCAATCAATCGTATTTATTGAGCGCTTATTGTGTGCAGAGCACTGGACTAAGCGCTTGGGAAGTACAAGTTGGCAACATATAGAGACGCTCCCGACCCAACAGTGGGCTCACAGTCTAGAAGGGGGAGACAGATGACAAAACCAAACATACTAACAAAATAAAATAAATAGAATAGATATGTACAAGTAAAATAAATAAATAGAGTAATAAATATGTACAAGCATATGATGATGATGATATACATATATACAGGTAATGTATATAGGGATGATGTTTGTACATATTTATTACTCTATTTATTTATCTTACTTGTACATATCTGTTCTATTTATTTTATTTTGTTAGTATGTTTGGTTTTGTCATCTGTCTCCCCCTTCTAGACTGTGAGCCAGCTGTTGGGTAGGGACCGTCTCTATATGTTGCTGACTTGTACTTCCCAAATACTTAGTACAGTGCTCTGCACACAGTAAGCGCTCAATAAATACGATTGATTGATTGATTGATTGATTGAGAAGGGGAAGTCGGGGTGCTGGGTGGTCTGTCTCTCCAGAGTGGGTGCCAGGAGGGGAACAAACACACGGGTTCTCCATCCATTCATTCATTCATTCAATCGTATTTATTGAGCACTTATTGGGTGCAGAGCACTGGACCAAGTGCTTGGGAAGTCCAAGTTGGCAACATCTAGAGACGGTCCCTACCCAACAATCAATCAATCAATCAATCAATCGTATTTATTGAGCACTTACTGTGTGCAGAGCACTGTACTAAGCGCTTGGGAAGGACAAGCTGGCAACATATAGAGACAGTCCCTACCCAACAATGGACTCACAGTCTAAAAGGGGGAGACAGAGAACAAAACCAAGCATACTAACAAAATAAAATAAATAGAATAGATATGTACAAGTAAAATAAATAAATAGAGTAATAAATATGTACAAACATATATGCATCATCATCATCATCATCAACATCAATCGTATTTATTGAGCGCTTACTGTGTGCAGAGCACTGTACTAAGCGCTTGGGAAGTCCAAGTTGGCCACATATAGAGACAGTCCCTACCCAACAGCGGGCTCACAGTCTAGAAGGGGGAGACAAACGACAAAACAAAACATATATGAATAGAATAGTAAGTGCTTAACGAATACCACACAAAAACAGACTTTCCTCCTCCTTCAGGAGAAATGTGGTTCTATGGCGTGAGACGGCCAAAGTCAGAAATCCACAGTATAATTTCAAAGCAAATGCAGACTATCGGCTCGGATCATTTTCCTAGCAGTGATTTGTCAAGGTGTCGCATCTGGGGCCGCATCAGAAGTTGTGAGGACAAAACTTTCTGCTTGTGTCTGCTTTTTTTCCACCAATAGCCTTGGGAAACCAATGAAGATCTAGAGGATAGATATCTCCAAGGGTCCCGGTACCTCTTCTGGGGGACAAAATCCTAGGCAGGATGAGCAGACGCGGGCAGAGACACCAGATCTGCGTAAAGCGCCTGCGAAAGAAAATAATCTGACCGATCTCAGCCTCTTTTAAAAAGCCTGATGAACCACGAAAGCAGAAGCCAATCTTCCTCATATTGCCAACTTATAATTGACCCCGGCGATAAAAATAGTGTGTTCCACGGGGCCACCTGATTGGGATGAATGAAGCTAATGAGCTGAATTTCTCTAGCCCCCGTGACTTCCTCTCTTTCTTCCATCTGAAACTGGGGTCAGGATCTTATTAGCGGAAATATACGGATTGCTTCTGCCCGCAGTCAGATAATAATAACAATAATAATGATGATGATGCCATTTATGAAGCGCTTACTATGTGCAAAGCAGTGTTCTAAGCACTGGGGAGGTTACAAAGTGATCCGGTTGTCCCAAGGGGGGCTCACAGTCTTCAAGCGCTTAGTACAGTGCTCTGCACACAGTAAGCGCTCAATAAATACGATTGATTGATTGATCCCCATTTTACAGATGAGAGAACTGAGGCCCAGAGAAGTAAGCGCTCAATAAATATGACTGAATGAATACTAGAGCTAGAGAAGCAGTGTGGCTAGAGAAGCAGTGTGGCTCAGTGGAAAGAGCATGGGCTTTGGAGTCAGAGGGCATGGGTTCGAATCCCAGCTCCGCCACATATCTGCTGTGTGACCTTGGGCAAGTCACTTAACTTCTCCGAGCCTCAGTTACCTCATCTGTAAAATGGGGATTAAGACTGTGAGCCCCACATGGGACAACCTGATCACTTTGTATCCCCCCCAGCGCTTAGAACAGTGCTTTGCACATAGTAAGCGCTTAATAAATGCCAACATTATTATTATTAGAGTACTAGAAGAGTAACTAGAGTTAAGGAATACTTGAGCTCTGGAATTCACCATCCACATGTTTAGCTTTGTCATCCGTCTCCCCCTTCTAGACTGTGAGCCCGTTGTTGGGTAGGGACCGTCTCTCTATGTTGCCAACTTGGACTTCCCAAGTGCTTAGTCCAGTGCTCTGCACACAGTAAGCGCTCAATCAATGCGATTGAATGAATGAATGAAGTGATTTGCCCAAAGTCACCCAGCTGACAATTGGCGGAGCTGGGATTTGAACCCATGACCTCCGACTCCAAAGCCCGGGCTCTTTCCGCTGAGCCACGCTGCTTCTCTCAAGTCAGGTGACTTGAGAGATACAGTCAGATGTTTGAAAAGCAACAGAAAGTTATGATCGGATGTCAGGGCGAGTGACGATAAAGGGTTTTAGGAAACTCTCTGTTGCCCCATCCAAGAGGAAGCCCAATGTCGGCCTAACACTTCTCCCCTGTCGGGCTGTAAGTTTTCTGAGGGTAAAGGATGTGTCATCTCCTTTTTCTGTATCTTACCCAAGTACCTTGAGCAATAAAAGCGTCCTCTGATGGGCACTGCTCTGCATAAAGCACTCGGATGATACTCCCTCATTCATTCATTCAATCAATCGTATTTATTGAGCGCTTACTGTGTGCGGAGCACTGTACTAAGCGCTTGGCAAGATATAGAGATGGTCCCTACCCAAAGTGGACTCACAGTCTAGAAGAACCTCCAGTCATTGTCCATCCACCTCCACATCAAATAGAAAGTCCTTACCACTGGTTTTATTCATTCCTTCATTCAATCATATTTATTGAGCGCTTACTGTGTGCGGAGCACTGTACTAAGCACTTGGCAAGATATAGAGACGGTCCCTACCCAACAGTGGGCTCACAGTCTAGAAGTCTAGAAGAACCTCCAGTCATTGTCCATCCACCTCCACATCAAATAGAAAGTCCTTACCACTGGTTTTATTCATTCCTTCATTCAATCATATTTATTGAGTGCTTACTGTGTGTAAAGCACTATACTAAGCGCTTGGCAAGATATAGAGACGGTCCCTACCCAACAGTGGGCTCACAGTCTAGAAGTCTAGAAGAACCTCCAGTCATTGTCCATCCACCTCCGCAGCAAATAGAAAGTCCTTACCATTGGTTTTATTCGTTCCTTCATTCAATCATATTTATTGAGTGCTTACTGTGTGTAAAGCACTGTACTAAGCGCTTGGCAAGATATAGCGACAGTCCCTTCCCAACAGTGGGCTCACAGTCTAGAAGTCTAGAAGAACCTCCAGTCATTGTCCATCCACCTCCACATCAAATAGAAAGTCCTTACCATTGGTTTTATTCGTTCCTTCATTCAATCATATTTATTGAGTGCTTACTGTGTGTAAAGCACTGTACTAAGCGCTTGGCAAGATAGAGAGACGGTCACTACCCAACAGTGGGCTCACAGTCTAGAAGTCTAGAAGAACCTCCAGTCATTGTCCATCCACCTCCACATCAAATAGAAAGTCCTTACCACTGGTTTTATTCATTCCTTCATTCAATCATATTTATTGAGTGCTTACTGTGTGTAAAGCACTGTACTAAGCGCTTGGGAGACTCCAATGTAACAACAAACACATATCCTGCTCACAAGGAGCTCATAGACTAGAGGGGGAGATGGACATTAGCATACATACATAAATAAATAAAGTACTTAAACGTATGTGTCTTATGCTTCTAGACTGTGAGCCCGCAGTTGGGTAGGGACTGTCTCTATATGTTGTCAACCTGTACTTCCCAAGCGCTTAGTACAGTGCTCTGCACACAGTAAGTGCTCAATAAATACGATTGCTTGATTGATTGAGTGATTATGCTGTCAAATTGTCTCCGACCCATAGCGATGCCATGGACACATTCATTCATTCATTCAGTAGTATTTAGTGAGCGCTTATTGTGTGTAGAGCACTGTACTAAGCGCTTGGGAAGTACAAGTCGGCGACATATAGAGACGGTCTCTATCCAACAACGGGCTCACGGTCTAGAAGGGGGAGACAGACAAGAAAACAAAACATGGAGACAGGTGTCAAAGTCGTCAGAGCAAATAGATTTAAAGCTATATTCATTCATTCAATCGTATTTATTGAGCGCTTACTGTGTACAGAGCACTGTACTAAGTGCTTGGGAAGTACAAGTTGGCAGCATATAGAGACGGTCCCTACCCAACAGCGGGCTCACAGTCTATATGCACATCATTAACAAAATAAATAGAATAGTAAATATGTCCAAGTAAAATAAATAGAGTAATAAATCTGTACAAGTATATACAAGTGCAGTTGGGAGGGGAAGGAGGTAGGGAGGTGGTGATGGGGAGGAAAAAGGGGGATCAGTTTGGGAAGGCCTCCTGGAGGAGGTGAGCTCCCTCTCCCCGTTTCTCCCTGAACGCCCCATCTCCATCTGCAATCATTCTGGTAGTGGATCCCGAGAGTTTTATTGGTAAAAATATGGAAATGGTTTACTACTAATAATAATAATGGCATGTGTTAAGCACTTACTATGTAAAAAGCACTCTTCTAAGTACTAGGGAGGATACAGAGTGAGCAGGTTTTCCCACGTGGGGCTCACAGTCTTAATCCCCATTGTCCAGATGAGGTAACTGAGGCACAGAGAGGTTAGGTGACTTGCCCAAAGTCACACCGCAGGAAACTTGAGTCTCCGCCCTCGACTCTCTCCCACGCTGCTGCTGCCCAGCGCAGGGGAATTTTGACTTGGAGCAGATTGCCTTCCACTCGCTAGCCACTGCCCAAGCTCGGGGGAAAGAGCCCGGGCTTTGGAGTCAGAGGTCATGGGTTCGAATCCCGACTCTGCCACCTGTCTGCTGTGTGATCTTGGGCAAGTCACTTCAGTTCTCTGAGCCTCAGTGACCTCATTTGGAAAATGGGGTTTAAGACTGTGAGCCCCACGTGGGACAACCTGATCACCTTGTATCGCCCCCCCCCAGCACTTAGAACAGTGATCTGCGCATAGTAAGCGCTTAACAAATGCCATTATTATTATTATTATTATTATTATTATGAATGGAGTGGATAGGCCTCTGCTAGGCTCTGCCACCGGTAGTGGAAGACTGGTAGAGGACTGAACACTCTCCAGGTACAACCCTGAGAGGAATATTTATACATACAGATACATACATATGTGCTGTGCCGCTGGCAGGGAGGATGAATCAATCAATCAATCAATCAATCGTATTTATTGAGCGCTTACTGTGTGCAGAGCACTGTACTAAGCGCTTGGGAAGTCCAAGTTGGCAACATATATAAAGATAGTCCCTACCCAACAGTGGGCTCACAGTCTAAAAGGGGGAGACAGAGAACAAAACCAAACATACTAACAAAATAAAATAAATAGAATAGATATGGACAAGTAAAATAAATAGAGTAATAAATGTCATCATCACCATCAATCGTTTTTATTGAGCACTTACTGTGTGCAGAGCACTGTACTAAGCACTTGGGAAGTCCAAGCTGGCAACATCTAGAGACAGTCCCTACCCAACAGTGGGCCCACAGTCTACAAGGGGGAGACAGAGAACAAAACCAAACATACTAACAAAATAAAATAAATAGAATAGATATGTACAAGTAAAATAAATAAATAGAGTAATAAATATGTACAAACATCTATACATATATACAGGTGCTGTGGGGAAGGGAAGGAGGTAAGATGGGGGATGGAGAGGGGGACGAGCGGGAGAGGAAGGAAGGCGAATGAAGGGAGCAATTCAGAACGATGCAGAAGGGAGTGTGAGCCCACTGTTGGGTAGGGACTGTCTCTATATGTTGCCAATTTGTACTTCCCAAGCGCTTAGTACAGTGCTCTGCACATAGTAAGCGCTCAATAAATACGATTGATGATGATGAGTGGGAGAAGAGGAGAGGAAGGCTTAGTCAGGGAAGGCTTCTTGGAGGAGACGGGCCTCCCGCTCATCTGAAGTGGGTGAGAGTAATTATCTGTCTGATACGCGGAGGAAGCGTGTTTCAGGCCAGAGGTAGGATGTGGGCGAGAGGTCAGCGGCGAGACAGATGAGATCGCGGCACAGTGAGAAGGTTAGCATTAGGGGAATGAAACGTGCGGGCTGGGTTGGAGTAGGAGGGTAGCGAGGTGAGCCCGTTGTTGGGTAGGGGCCGTCTCTTTCTGTTGCCAACTTGTACTTCCCAAGCGCTTAGTCCAGTGCTCTGCACACAGTAAGCGCTCAATAAATACGAATGAATGAATGAATGAGGGGGCAAGATGACTGACTGCTTTAAAGCCAGTGGTGAGGAGTATTTGTTTGAAGCAGAGGTGGATAATAATAATAATAATAATAATAATAATAATAATAATAATAATAATAATACTGGCATTTACTAAGCACTTACTATATGCAAAGCATTGTTCTTGAAAAAGATCCTCCCTTCAAAGCCCTACTGAGAGCTCACCTCCTCCAGGAGGCCTTCCCACACTGCGCCCCCCTCCTTCCTCTCCCCCTCACCCCCCTCCCCATCCTCCCTGCCTTACCTCCTTCCCCTCCCCACAGCACCTGCATATATGTATATATGTTTGTACATATTTATTACTCTATTTATTTATTTATTTTACTTGTACACATTTATTCTATTTATTTTATTTGGTTTATATGTTTTGTTTTGTTGTCTGTCTCCCCATTCTAGACTGTGAGCCCGCTGTTGGGTAGGGACCGTCTCTAAATGCTGCCGACTTGCATTTCCCAAGCGCTTAGGACAGTGCTCTGCACACAGTAAGCGCTCAATAAATACGATTGAATGAATTGAAGGAACCCTTATTCCTTATTCTCCGTTTGAAGGTGTCCCTCAGTCAATCAAAGTATTCATCAACTCTTACAGTGTAAAATGGGGATTAAGACCCACCTGGGACAACCTGATTACCTTGTATTCATTCGTTCATTCATTCAATCATATTTAGTGAGTGCTTCCTGTGTGTAGACCACTGTACTAAGCGCTTGGTATCTACCCCAGCACTTAGAACAGTGCTTGGCACATATTTGTTCCTTCATTCAATCGTGCTTATTGAGCGCTTATTGTGTGCAGAGCACTGTACTAAGCGCTTGGAAAGGACAAGTCGGCAACGTATCATCATCATCAATCGTATTTATCGAGCGCTTACTGTGTGCAGAGCACTGTACTAAGCACTTGGGAAGGACAAGTCGGCAACATATTGTCATCATCATCAATCGTATTTATCGAGCGCTTACTGTGTGCAGAGCACTGTACTAAACGCTTGGAAAGGACAAGTCGGCAACATATAGAGACGGTCCCTACCCAACAACGGGCTCACAGTCAAGAAGGGGGAGACAGACAACAAAACAAAACATGTGGACAGGTGTCAATCATAGAAACCGCAAGCACATAGTAAGTGCTTAACAAATACCATCATTATTATTGAATCCCTATTTTACATTTGGGGATACTGAGCCACAGAGAAGTAAAGTGACTTGCCCGAGGTCACTCCGCAAGCAACTGACAGAGCTGGGACTAGAACCCAGGCCCTCCGACTTCCGGGGCCGTGCTCTTTCCACGGGGATATGCTGATTCTTGTGAGCGGAAAACTGGCTGCCAAGAGGCCCAGATCCTATTACATAAAAAATCAGGGTGGCCTCACCTCAAGATGCCCTTGAAAAGGCACGTCCCAGAAGCAGCACGGCTTAGTGATAGAGCCCAGGCCTAGGAATCAGGGGGACCTGGGTTCTAATCCCGGCTCCTCCGCTTGCTTGCTGTGTGACTTTGGGCAAGTTACTTCACCTCTCTGTGCCTCAGTTACCTCATCTGGAAAATGGGGATTAAGACTGAGCCTCATGTGGGAGGGACTGTCTCTATATGTTGCTAATTTGTACTTCCCAAGCGCTTAGTACAGTGCTCTGCACATAGTAAGCACTCAATAAATACGATTGATGATGATGATGATGACAAGGACTGTATCCAACCTGATTAGCCTGTATCTACCCCACCGCTTGGAACAGCGCCTGGCGCAGAGTAAGAGCTTAACACTATTCATTCATTCATTCAATCGTATTTATTGAGCGCTTACTGTGTGCAAAGCACTGTACTAAGCACTTGGGAAGTACAAGTTGGCAACATATAGACAGTCCCTACCCAACAGCGGGCTCACAGTCTAGAAGTCACACACACAGTCACACACTATAAAAGCGCTTAGTACAGTGCTCTGCACACAGTAAGTGCTCAATAAATACGATTGATGACTATAAAAAAAACCCCAACGTGGAGAAAATGACTTATGGGAAAGAGAGAGTCTAAAGGAAATGGGGTAAAGGAAGGAGAAATTCTGGAATTTTTCCTGTAATCTCTGTGGCTCAAGCTTCTTCTCTGAAGCGAAGATCTGAGGGGGGAAAATGAAAGCAATAAGGGAAAGACTAAATGTGGTATTTATTAGCACTGCACTCAGCACTGGGACAGATAAAAGATAATAATAATAATGGCATTTATTAAGCACTTACTATGTGCAAAACACTGTTCTAAGCGCTGGGGCGGTTACAAGGTGATCAGGTTGTCCCACGGGGGGGCTCACAGTCTTAATCACCATTTTACAGGTGAGGTAACTGAGGCAGAGAGAAGTTAAGTGACTTGCCCAAAGTCACACAGCTGATAATTGGCAGAGCCGGGATTTGAACCCCTGACCTCTGTCTCCAAAGCCCATGCTCTTTCCACTGAGCCACACTGCCTCTCAGTGCTAATAATAATAATAATAATAATGGTATTTGGACTGTGAGCCCACTATTGGGTAGGAACTGTCTCTATATGTTGCCAACTTGTACTTCCCAAGCGCTTAGTACAGTGCTCTGCACACAGTAAGCGCTCAATAAATACGACTGATGATTTACTATGTGCAAAGCACTGTTCTAAGCGCTGGGGGATCCAAGGTGATGAGATTGTCCCACATGGGGCTCACAGTTTTAATCCCCATTTTACAGATGAGGTAACTGAGGCACAGAGAAGTTAAGTGGCTTGCCCAAGGTCACACAGCTGACAAGTGGTGGGGCCGGGATTCGAACCCATGACCTCTGACTCCAAAGCCCGGGCTCTTTCCACTGAACCACGCGGCTTCTCAGTGCTAATCAAACTGTAATCTAATCAGACGCTGCTAATCGGATTGTACACAGTCCCTGCCCCTTACGGAGCTCACAGTCTCGGAGGGAGGGAGAATAGGGATCTTAAACCTGTTTTCCAGTTGAGGAAACTGAAGCCCAGAGAGGATTCACGACTTATGTGATTTGCCCAAAATCACACAGCAGGCCAATCATTCATTCATTCATTCATTCATTCATTCATTCATTGTATTTATTGAGCGCTTACTGTCATGCAAAACACTGCATTAAGTGCTTGGAAGAGTAATCAATCAATCAATCAATCAATCGTATTTATTGAGCGCTTACTGTGTGCAGAGCACTGGACTAAGCACTTTGGAAGTACAATAAAACAGAGTTGGTAGACACTTTCCTTGCCCACAAGGAGCTTACAGTCTAGATGGGGACACAGACATTAGAACAAATTACAGATATGTGCAAAAGTGCTGTGGGGCTGAGGGTGGAGAATGAATATTAAGTACTGCAAGGGTTCAGATACAAGGCTGCTTTTTTATGTAATTAGATCGTGGTCCGTTGGTGGCCTATTTCCTGCTCACAAGAAGCCTTGCGGTCTAGTGGAAAGAGCACGGTCCTGAGTTCCAATCCCATCTCTGTGATGCAGAAGGGAGAGCAGGAAGGGGAAATGAGGGAAGGCCTCCCGGAGGGGATGTAATTTTAATAAGGCTTTGAAGGCGGGGAGAGCGATCATTTGTCGGACATCATCATCATCAATCGTATTTATTGAGCGCTTACTGTGTGCAGAGCAGTGTACTAAGCGCTTGGGAAGTACAATAAAACAGTGTTGGTAGACACTTTCCTTGCCCACAAGGAGCTTATAGTCTAGATGGGGAGACAGACATTAGAACAAATTACAGGTATGTGCAAAAGTGCTGTGGGGCTGAGGGTGGAGAATGAATATTAAGTACTGCAAGGGTTCAGATACAAGGCTGCTTTTTTATATAATTAGATCGTGGCCCGTTGGTGGCCTATTTCCTGCTCACAAGAAGCCTTGGGGTCTAGTGGAAAGAGCACGGTCCTGAGTTCTAATCCCACCTCTGTGACGCAGAAGGGAGAGCAGGAAGGGGAAACAAGGGAAGGCCTCCCGGAGGGGATGTAATTTTAATAAGGCTTTGAAGGCAGGGAGAGCGATCATTTGTCGGACATGAAGGGGAAGGAAGTACCGGGCCGGAGGGAGATCATGGGAGAGAAGCTGGAGGCAAGAGAGATGAGAATGAGGTACAGTGAGTAGGTCGGGGCAGGTTGGATTGTCGTCGGAGAGCAGTGAGGTTTGATGAGGAAAAAATCTCCAGTGGCTACCAATCAATCTGCGCATCAGGCAGAAACTCCTCACCCTGGGCTTCAAGGCTGTCCATCACCTCGCCCCCTCCTACCTCACCTCCCTTCTCTCCTTGTCCAGCCCAGCCCGCACCCTCCGCTCCTCTGCCGCTAATCTCCTCACCGTACCTCGTTCTCGCCTGTCCCGCCATCGACCCCCGGCCCACGTCCTCCCCCGGGCCTAGAATGCCCCCAATCCCTCTGCCCATCCGCCAAGCTAGCTCTCTTCCTCCCTTCAAGGCCCTGCTGAGAGCTCACCTCCTCCAGGAGGCCTTCCCAGACTGAGCCCCTTCCTTCCTCTCCCCCTCGTCCCCCTCTCCATCCCCCCCATCTTGCCTCCTTCCCTTCCCCACAGCACCTGTATATATGTATATATGTCTGTACATATTTATTACTCCATTTATTTATTTTACTTGTACATATCTATTCTATTGATTTTATTTTGTTAGTATGTTTGGTTTTGTTCTCTGTCTCCCCCTTTTAGACTGTAAGCCCAATGTTGCGTAGGGACTGTCTCTATATGTTGCCAATTTCTACTTCCCAAGCGCTTAGTGCAGTGCTCTGCACATAGTAAGCGCTCAATAAATGCGATTGATGATGAGGAGGAGGAGGAGGAGGTGGATGGGCACCCACTGAGAGCTGGGACTAGATTCCTGGTCTCCCGGCCTCCTGCCCAATACTATTTCCACCAGCCCTCCCTCGGTCAACCTCTGCGGCTTTGCCTCAGTGGATCTGCTTAATTGGGGGTTGTGGTTGCCCGGTGGCAGAACCCAAACTGGTGGCTGAGGAGAAGACCCACCAGATCTAGTTTCCTTAGAATTGGGGAAGCTTAGGGGAAGTTTCCCCAGTTTCTGATGTTTTTCGAAAGACGTGACCGCCGTCCAGAGTTCCGCTTTCCAAAGCCTGCCCTCGGTCTCAAAATAGGACTTCTCTGCTAGTCCTAGAGTTCCCCATTCTGCCACTTATTCATTCGTTCAGTCAATCGTATTTATTGAGCGCTTACTGGGTGCCGAGCCCGTTGTTGGGTAGGGACCGTCTCTCTGCGCTGCCAACTTGGACTTCCCAAGCGCTTAGTCCAGTGCTCTGCACACAGTAAGCGCTCAATAAATACGGTTGATTGATTGATTGTACTAAGCGCTTGGGAAGTCCAAGTTGGCAACATCTAGAGACGGTCCCTACCCAACGGCGGGCTCACAGTCTAGAAGGGGGAGACAGACAACCAAACAAAACACATAAACCAAATAAAATAAATAGAATAAATATGTACAAGTGAAATAAATAGAGTAATAAATATGTACAAACATATATACAGGTATATCACTTCATCATCATCATCATTCGTATTTATTGAGCGCTTACTGTGTGCAGAGCACTGTACTAAGCGCTCGGGAAGTACAAGTTGGCAACATATAGAGACAGTCCCTACCCAATCGTGGGCTCACAGTCTAAAAGCAGATCACTTATCTGCTGAGTGACCTTGGGCAAGTCACTTAAGTTCTCTGTGCCTCAGTTACCTCATCTATAAAATGGAGGTTAAGACTTCAAGCCCTAGGTGAGACAGCAACTATGATCAACAAAATTATCTTGAATCTACCCCAGCACTTAGAACACTGCTTAACAAATACCACTGTTATTATTGATAATAATAACAATGATGGCATTTATTAAGCACTTACTATGTGCAAAGCACTGTTCTAAGCGCTGGGGAGGTTACAAGGTGATCAGGCTGTCCCACGGGGGGCTCACAGTCTTAATCCCCATTTGCCAGATGAGGTAACTGAGGCACAGAGAAGTGAAGTGACTAGCCCAAAGCCACACAGCTGACAATTGGCGGACCTTTAAACCCGTGGATTTTCACCCCTCCTCCATTCCATGGCACTTACATTCATATTCATTCATTCATTCAATCGTATTTATTGAGCGCTTACTGTGTGCAGAGCACTGTACTAAGCGCTTGGGAAGTACAAGTTGGCAACATATAGAGACGGTCCCCACCCAACAACGGGCTCATATCGGTCTGTAATTTATTTTAATGTCTGTCTCCACCTCTAGCCTGTAAATTCCTTGTGGGCAGGGATAATAAGGATAAGAATTGCGGTATTTATTAAGAAGTGCTTACTATGTGCCACACACTGTACTAAGTGCTGGGATGGATACAAGCAAATTGGGTTGGACGCAGTCACTGGCTCACGTGGAGTTCACAGTCTTAATCCCCATTTTACAGATAAGGTCACTGAGGCACAGAGAAGTGAAGTGACTTGTCCAAGGTCACACAGCTGACAAGTGGCAGAACTGGGATTAGAACCCAGGTCATTCTGACTCCCGGGGCTGTGTTCTAACCACTAGGCAAGGCTGCTTTCTCCGTCTACGCTTATTCTTTTTTACTGTACTCTCCTAAAAGCTTAATCCAGTGCTCGGCACTGGACTCAATAAATAGGACTCAATAAAGGACTCAATAAGGACTCAATAAATAGGATTAATAATAATAGTAATATTAATAATAATAACATTTGTTAAGTGCTTATTATGTGCCAGGCACTGTTCTAAGCACTGGGATGGATACAAGCTAATCAGGTTGGACATAGTCACTGTCCCACATGGGGCTCACGGGCTTCATCCCCGTTTTACAGATGAGGTCACTGAGGCACAGAGAAGAGAGGTGACTTGACCAAAGTCACACAGCCGACAAGCGGCGGAGCCAGGATTAAAACTCATTAGAACTCATGAGACGCAGCGTGGCTCAGTGGAAAGAGCCTGGGCTTTGGAGTCAGAGGTCATGGGTTCAAATCCCGGCTCTGCCAATGGTCAGCTGTGTGACTTTGGGCAAGTCACTTCACTTCTCTGAGCCTCAGTTCCCTCATCTGTAAAATGGGGATGAAGACTGTGAGCCCCACAGGGGACAGCCTGATCACCTTGTGCCCCGCCAGTGCTCAGAACAGTGCTTTGCACATAGTAAGTGCTTAACAAATGCCATTATTATTATTATTATTAAGTCACTTAACACAGCCTTTTAGACCGTGAGCCCACTGTTGGGTAGGGACTGTCTCTATATGTTGCCAACTTGTACTTCCCAAGCGCTTAGTACAGTGCTCTGCACACAGTAAGCACTCAATAAATACGATTGATGATGATGATGAACTCCTCTGGTCCTCAGTTACCTCTTCTGTAAATTGGGATTAAGAATGTAAACCCCATGAGAGACAGGGACTATGTCCAACCTGATTAACTTGTATTTACCTGAGTGCTTCGACTAGTGGTTGGCCCGTAGTAAGCATCCAACTTGTACTTCCCAAGCTCTCAGTACAGTGCTCTGCACACAGTAAGCACTCAATAAATACGATTGAATGAATGAATGAACAAGTACTATCATTATTATTAACATCATTTAAAGGAAACCTCTGCCCGAAGGCTCTGCAGGCAAAGCCCCGGCTTGGGGAAGGGCTGAGCCAAAAGGGAGCAGCCTCAGGCTAGCTTCATTCATTCATTCAATCGTATTTATTGAGCGCTTACTGTGCGCAGAGCACTGTACTAAGCGCTTGGGAAGTACAAGTTGGCAACATATAGAGACGGCCCCTACCCAACAACGGGCTCACGGTCTAGAACAGACAACAAAACAAAACATAGAGACAGGTGTCAATCAATCAATCAATCAATCGTATTTATTGAGCGCTTACTGTGTGCAGAGCACTGTACTAAGCGCTTGGGAAGTACAAGTTGGCAACATATAGAGACGGTCCCTACCCAACAGTGGGCTCACAGTCTAAACATGTCAAGTCTTCAGAACAACAGATCCACCCTGGGAATTGCTGAGAAGCTGCTCAGCCTAGCGCAGAAAGCTTGGATCTGGAAGGCAGAAGGACCTGGGTTCTAATCCCGGCTCTGCCTCTTGTCTACTGTGGGACCTTGGGCAAGTCGCTTCACTTCTCTGGGCCTCAGTTCCCTCATCTGTCAAATGGGGATTAAGAGCGTGAGCCCCACGTGGGACATGGACTGTGTTCAGCCCAGTTATCTCGTATCTACCCCATCATCATCATCATCAATCGTATTTATTGAGCGCTTACTGTGCACAGAGCACTGTACTAAGCGCTTGGGAAGTCCAAGTTGGTGACATAAAGAGACAGGCCCTACCCAACAGTGGCCTCACAGTCTAAAATGTGACTAAAATGTAAGTAGCCCAGAGCTTAGAATAGCGCCTGGCATATAATGCCCCTTCCTTCCTCTCCCCCTCGTCCCCCTCTCCATCCCCCCCATCTTGCCGCCTTCCCTTCCCCACAGCACCTGTATATATGTATATATGTTTGTACATATTTATTACTCTATTTATTTATTTATTTATTTTATTTGTCCAGATCTATTCTATTTATTTTATTTTGTTCGTATGTTTGGTTTTGTTCTCTGTCTCCCCCTTTTAGACTGTGAGCCCACTGTTGGGTAGGGACTGTCTCTATATGTTGCCAATTTGTACTTCCCAAGCGCTTAGTACAGTGCTCTGCACATAGTAAGCGCTCAATAAATACGATTGATTGATTGATTGATTGATTCTCTGGGCCTCAGTTCCCTCATCTGTCAAATGGGGATTAAGAGCATGAGCCCCACGTGGGACATGGACTGTGTTCAGCCCAGTTATCTCGTATCTACCCCGTCACCATCATCATCAATCGTATTTATTGAGCGCTTACTGTGTGCAGAGCACTGTACTAAGCGCTTGGGAAGTCCAAGTTGGCAACATATAGAGACAGTCCCTACCCAACAGTGGCCTCACAGTCTAAAATGTGACTAAAATGTAAGTACCCCAGAGCTTAGAATAGTGCCTGGCATATAATGCCCCTTCCTTCCTCTCCCCCTCGTCCCCCTCTCCATCCCCCCCATCTTGCCGCCTTCCCTTCCCCACGCACCTGTATATATGTATATATGTTTGTACATATTTATTACTCTATTTATTTATTTATTTATTTTATTTGTCCAGATCTATTCTATTTATTTTATTTTGTTAGTATGTTTGGTTTTGTTCTCTGTCTCCCCCTTTTAGACTGTGAGCCCACTGTTGGGTAGGGACTGTCTCTATATGTTGCCAATTTGTACTTCCCAAGCGCTTAGTCCAGTGCTCTGCACATAGTAAGCACTCAATAAATACGATTAATGATGATGATGATATAACAAGCGCTTAACCAAAACTATAATAATTATTATTATTATCTTGGATCTTCCCCAGAGTTTAGTACAGTGCCTGGCACATCGCAAGTGTTTAACAAATACCATAAAAAAATACTTTGGGAGTCGCAGTCTGGCCAGTGAGGCTGGGATCTGGGCCCACTACCCACCGGGGCCCAGGGGGAGGAAAAGGAGGGACGAGGGTGGGGATAAAAGTGGGGGACTTTCCCTGCTCCTGTTCTGGGAAATTCCAGATGTTGCAGGAAGCTGGTTTTCCTTCACCTCAGGCCAAAGGCAGCCAAGCTTCCAGAAGTCATCTCGTAAAGATTCAGAAAGCCGCAGCACTAGCTCCACTGCGGCGAGAGGGAAGGGACAGGGATGGGGTACTCAGAGGGTCAGTCCACCCCCTGCCCCGGCCCATTCCAGGGTTCGAATGAGCAGCAGCCCTGTCCTCATCAGTCAGTCAGTCAGTCGTATTTATTGAGCGCTTACCGTGTGCAGAGCACTGTACTAAACGCTTGGGAGAGCAGGGTAGAATAATAAACACACTCCCTGACCACAACGAGCTTCCAGTCCCGCCCTGTCCTCAATCAATCAATCAATCAATCGTATTTATTGAGTGCTTACTATGTGCAGAGCACTGTACTAAGCGCTTGGGAAGTACAAATCGCCTCTTCCACCCGAGTGGGCAGAAGGCCGCAGCTTTATGGAAGCTCGGCTTGCGTTGGCCCGAGGGGAAGGAAATCCAGCCTCATGCAACGACTGGAATTTCCCGGAGCGGGAGTGGAGAAATTGTGCGGTGGCACTCGGGCTCGGGGGCCAGGGTCGCTCCCTCCGGGCCCTGGGTGGATGGGGAAGGAACAGCCGCTGCCGCAGGCCCAGGTTCCCAGAGATCGATCAATCAATCAATCAATCATATTTATTGAGCGCTTACTGTGTGCAGAGCACTGTACTAAGCGCCTGATGCCCCGCGTTGTCCTGGGGGGGACCCTGCTAGAGGTTTATCATCATCATCATCATCAATCGTATTTATTGAGCGCTTACTATGTGCAGAGCACTGTACTAAGCGCTTGGGAAGTACAAATTGGCAACATATAGAGACAGTCCCTACCCAACAGTGGGCTCACAGTCTAAAAGACTGTGCTCTGTACTGTTTATCCCGAGCCTGGTGTTTGCTCTTCAATTTCCAGATCTCCCTCCCCCTTAGCAGATCTCTATTCCTCTTGCCTCCCTCCTTCTCTGCCAGTCTCCCCTAGTAATAATGATGGCATTTGTTAAGCGCTTAGTATGTGCCGAGCACTGTTCTAAGCGCTGGTAGGAGAAGGATCTCCCCCTTTTAGACTGTGAGCCCACTGTTGGGTAGGGACTGTCTCTATATGTTGCCAATTTGTACTTCCCAAGCGCTTAGTACAGTGCTCTGCACATAGTAAGCGCTCAATAAATACGATTGATGATGGAGGAACCACGTAGTCCAACAACATATTTATATTAACGTCTGCCTCCCCTGCTCCAAACTGTGAGCCCCTTTTAAACTGTGAGCCCACTGTTGGGTAGGGACTGTCTCTATATGTTGCCAATTTGTACTTCCCAAGCGCTTAGTACAGTGCTCTGCACATAGTAAGCGCTCAATAAACACGATTGATGATGATGATGATGAGGGAATGTGTCTGTTCACTGTTGTACTCTCCCGAGCACTGAGCACAAAGCCCGGGCTTTGGAGTCAGAGGTCATGGGTTCAAATCCCGGCTCCGCCACATGTCTGCTGTGTGACCTTGGGCAAGTCACTTAACTTCTCTGAGCCTCAGTTACCTCATCTGTAAAATGGGGATTAAGACTGTGAGCCCCACTTGGGACAACTTGATCCTTGTATCCCCCCCAGCGCTTAGAACAGTGCTTTGCACATAGTAAGCGCTTAACAAATGCCATCATAAAAAAAAACTTAGCCCAGTGCTCTGCACACAGTGAGTGCTCAATAAATACGTTTGGATGGCTGAACAACATAACAATCAGAACAGCAAGTTTGTAGACTTGGGTCTAGGCAAGGAGCTGGATACTCTCTTGTTGTCACACAACCTTTTATCAATTGTGGCTCAGTGGAAAGAGCCCGGGCTTGGGAGTCAGAGGTCGTGGGTTCTAATCCCGGCTCCGCCACTCGTCTGCTGTGTGACCTTGGGCAAGTCACTTCACTTCTCTGTGCCTCAGTTCACTCATCTGTAAAATGGGGGGTGAAAACTGTGAGCTCCATGTGGGACAACCTGATGACCTTGTATCTACCTCAGTGCTTAGAACAGTGCTTGGCACATAGGAAGCGCTTAACAAATACCACCATTATTATTATTAATTGTATTTATTGAGCGCTTATGACATGCAGAGTACTGCACTAAGCTCTTGGGAGAGTATAATACAGCAGAATTAGCAGAAACCATCCCTGCCCATAACAATCAATCAATCGTATTTATTGAGCGCTTACTGTGTGCAGAGCACTGTACTAAGCGCTTGGGAAGTACAAGATGGATAACAACATTTTATCCTCTGCTGCAAGCCATGATGGATGTTTGGATTCTGTTTTCCCCCTTTTCGTTTTATCCATGTGTCACCCGAGGACCCTACTGCCTAGGTAGCGGAATTCAGTGGTCGCACTAATCATGTGGCGATAAACAGATGATTACGCCTCTGAGCCACATTCACGAGAAGACACATAAATGATTATTCAGATTTGGCCCAGCACTAGAGTCTAGCAATAAGGCAGAAGAAATCCGGTGGCTTTTAGCAGCCTAGGCCCAGGAAACCATCCCAACCGATCAGTTGATTGTGTTGGTTGATCGTGTTATTATCAAGAGAAGCAGCATGGCTCAGTGGAAAGAGCACAGGCTTTGGAGTCAGAGGTCATGGGTTCGAATCCCACCTCCACCACATCGGCTGTGTGACCTTGGGCAAGTCACTTCACTTCTCTGAGCCTCAGTTACCTCATCTGTAAAATGGGGATTAAGACTGTGAGCCCCCCGTGGGACAACCTGATCACCTTGTATACCCCCCCAGCGCTTAGAACAGTGCTCTGCACATAGTAAGCGCTTAACAAATGCCATTATTATTATTATTATTATTATAATGCTCCTATGTGCAGTGCTTTAGAGTTACAGGATATCTCTGCTGGGAAGGCAGAGAAGCGGTGTGTCCTGGGAATCTGTAGGACCCAGGTTCTAATCCTGGCTTTGTCACTTGTCTCATGTGTGATCTTGGGCAAGTCGTTTCACTTTTCTGTACCTCGGTTACCTCATCTGTAAAATGGGGATTACAACTACGAGCCACTTAACAAATACCACATTTATTATTATTATTATTATTATCCTCCCTCTATCCATTCCCCCCACCCCTCCAGTTTTCGTCTCTCTTACATCCAGCTTTCTTGTGCATCTTCTCTGCAAGTAAGAAATGCATCCGCAACTCAGCACAGGCAAAGTCAACCCCTAGAGATTGGGTTTCCCCTCATCTTTATCTTGGAAAATCAAGCACGGATGCGGCAAGTGCTAGAAGCGCACCGGGATTCCAGGTTCAGAGTGAGCAAAGTCTGGAAAGGCAAACCCTTGTTTTGGGTTTGCCCAGCTTCAACCCCGAAACTATTCTGCAGTGTTTTTAGAGCCCACTTTTAGACTGTGAGCCCACTGTTGGGTAGGGACTGTCTCTATATGTTGCCAATTTGATGGCCCACGTCATCCCACGGGCCTGGAATGCCCCCCAATCCCTCTGCCCATCCGCCCAGCTAGCTCTCTTCCTCCCTTCAAGGCCCTGCTGAGAGCTCACCTCCTCCAGGAGGCCTTCCCAGACTGAGCCCCTTCCTTCCTCTCCCCCTCGTCCCCCTCTCCATCCCCCCCATCTTACCTCCTTCCCTTCCCCACAGCACCTGTATATATGGATATATGTTTGTACATATTTATTACTCTATTTATTTATTTTATTTGTACATATCTATTCTATTTATTTTATTTTGTTAGTATGTTTGGTTCTGTTCTCTGTCTCCCCCTTTTAGACTGTGAGCCCACTGTTGGGTAGGGACTGTCTCTAGATGTTGCCAATTTGTACTTCCCAAGCGCTCTGCACATAGCAAGCGCTCAATAAATGCGATTGATGATGATGATGATTTGTACTTCCCAAGCGCTTAGTACAGTGCTCTGCACACAGTAAGCGCTCAATAAATACGATTGATGATGACAGCGTATGTAGTGAAGGGGAGAGCAAGAGGCAGCACTCGAAAGGGAGAATCGGGCCCACAGATCCCAGGTCGCTGAAACCCGGGGCGGAAACTCCCTCAACCCCCGTGGCACCGCCCTGGGGACAGGAGGAGCTCAGGGTACGGCTCCATGCTGCCCGCCACCTGCTCCCTGCCCTCCTTCTTCCTGGAAGGGCTGGCAGACGGAGCGGGACGTGGCCCGGGCTTGGGATTGCAACAGCAAAGGGTGGGTTGGCAGATCCGAGCAAGATCATCGCTATATGTTGCCAACTTGTACTTCCCAAGCGCTTAGTCCAGTGCGCTGCACACAGTAAGCGCTCAATAAATACGATTGAATGAATGAATGAATCTCTCTTCCTCCCTTCAAAGCCCTATGGAGCGCTCACCTCCTCCAAGAGGCCTTCTCCAAACTGAGCCCCCTTTTCCCTCTCCTCCTCCCCGTCCCCCCGGCCCTACCTCCTTCCTCTCCCCACAGCACCTGTATATATGTTTGTACAGATTTATTACTCTATTTATTTTACTTGTACATATTTACTTTCTATTTTGTTAATGATGTGCATTTAGCTTTAATTCTATTTATTCTAACGACTTGACACCTGTCCACATGTTTTGTTTTGTCGTCTGTCTCCCCCTTCTAGACTGTCAGCCTGTTGTTGGGTAGGGACCATCTCTATATGTCGCCAACATGTACTACCCAAGCGCTTAGTACAGTGCTCTGCACACAGCAAGCGCTCAATAAATATGATTGAATGAATGAATGAATCTGATTCCTGTAGCGTAAACTCATCCTCTAGACTGAAAGTTCCTTGTGGGCAGGGAATGTGTCTGTCTAAAGTGTGCAATAAATACAATTGAATGAACGAATTGTTAACAATAAGAATAATAATAATAATCGTTGTATTTGTTAAGCTCTTACTATGTGCCAAACCCTCTTCTAAAAGCCAGAGTAGATACAGATCGGACACAGTTCCTGTCCCAAATGGGGCTCCCAGTCTTAATCTCCATTTTTACAGCTGAGGTAACTGTGGCACGGAGAAGTTAAGTGACTTGTCCAAGGTCACACAGAGGACATGTGGCAGAGCCGGAATTAGAACCCACATCCTCTGACTTCCAGACTTATAACTGTTTCCACTAGGCCTCCCTGCTTCTCACTAGGCCCTGCTGCTTCTCTACATGCTACAGGACTGTTATATTGTATTCTTCCAAGCGCTTAGTACAGTGCTCTGCACACAGTAAATGCTCAATAAATATGATCGACCGACTGACACATGCCTCTGCAGTCCTCAAAACCTCCCCTGGCTGTTGGTCTTCCCTCCGCATTGAGCCCAAATTCCGGGCCATCGGCTTCAGTCTCCCCCTCTAATCAATCAATCGTATTTATTGAGCGCTTACTGTGTGCAGAACACTGTACTAAGCGCTTGGGAAGTACAAGTTGGCAACGTATAGAGACAGTCCCTACCCAACAGTGGGCTCACAGTCTAAAACGGGGAGACAGAGAACAAAACCAAACATACTAACAAAATAAAATAAGCTCATTGTGGGCAGGGAATCATCATCAATCATATTTATTGAGCGCTTACTATGTGCAGAGCACTGTACTAAGCGCTTGGGAAGTACAAATTGGCAACATATACAGTCCCTACCCAACAGTGGGCTCACAGTCTAAAAGGGAATGTGCCTGTTTGTTGTTATACTGTACTTTCCCAAGCGCTCAGTACAGTGCTCTGCGCACCGTAAGCACTCAATAATTGCGCCTGAATTGAATGAACCAATCGGTGGTATTTATTGGGCGCTTACTGCGTGCAGAGCACTGTGCTAAGCATTTGGGAGCAAACAATACCACAGAGTTGGTAGGCACGTAGGGCAGGGTGTGGGCGGGAAGATATTTTTCTGTCTGTCTCCCGCATTAGAGTGGAAGCTCCTTGTGGGCGGGGAACGGTATCTTGGGCTCTCCTAAGCGATCAGTACAATGGCCTCCACCCGGAGGGCGATCAGTAAATGTGGACTAATTTCGGCTAAATACGGACGCCTTTCGTTTGGGGTGTTGGCGGAAAAATCCAGGCGACGATATCCTGAAGGCAGGAGGAAATGCAAGACTACGGAGACGTCGGGGTTGAATTTGACCCGGGCGGAAAGAGGGCTTGAAGGAAGGTGGGTTAAGGCCTGCGCTTCCCCAGGAGGTCTGGAGACTGGGTACGTCAAAATAATAACAACAACAGACTCTAGACTCTATACTGTAAGCTCATCTCGAGACTGTAAGCTCGCTGTGGGCAAGGAATGTGTTTATTTTCGAGTTGTACTCTCCCAACCGCTTAGTACAGTGGTCTGCATACAGTCTTTTAGACTGTGAGCCCACTGTTGGGTAGGGACTGTCTCTATATGTTGCCAATTTGTACTTCCCAAGCGCTTAGTACAGTGCTCTGCACACAGTAAGCGCTCAATAAATACGACTGATGATGAGTAAACACTCAATAAATATGATTGGATGAATGAATAATAACGACGGTAGATTGTAGACCGTAAGCTCATCTCTAATAATAATAATAATGGCGGTATTTGTTAAGCGCTTACTATGTGCCAAGCACCGTTCTAAGTGCTGGGGGAGGGGGGATACAAGGTGATCAAGATTGTCCCCCGTAGGGCTCACAGTCTTAGTCCTCATTTTCCAGATGAGGGAACTGAGGCCCAGAGAAGTTAAGCGACTTGCCCAAGGTCACACAGCTGACAAGTGGCGGAGCCGGGATTCAAACCCATGACCTCGGAGTCCCAAGCCCCTGCTCTTTCCACTGGGCCACACTGCTCCTCTAGACTGTAAGCTAGTTGAGGGCAGGGAATGCGTCTGTTTACTGTTGTACTACACTCTCCCAAGCACTTAGTACAGTGCTCTGCGCACAGCAAGCGCTCAGTAAATACAATTGAATGAATGAATGAATGAATGAAGAGTATCATTAAGCACTTACTATGTGCCAAGTACTGGGGCAAATACAAGATAATCGGCTGGACACAGTCCCTGTCCAACATGAGGCTCCCAGTCTAAGAAGGAGGGAAAACAGGTACTGAATCCCCATTTTACAGATGAGACAACTGAAATACCAAGAAGTTAAATGAATTACCCAAGGTCACACAACAGGAATCTCCCTCCCTTTAGACTGAGAGCTTCATACGGGATGGGGATCGCCTTTCATACGATTATCTTGTATCGAACCCACCATTTAGTACTGTGCTTGGCAGATAATAAGTGCTCAACAAATATATTATTATTATTATTATTATTATCATCATCATTATCATTATTATTATTATTATTATTCAGAGCTGGGATTAGGATTCAGATTGTCTGCCACCCAAGCCCCGTGCTCTTTTCAGTAAACTACACTTGAGGGTGGGTGAGGGGAAGAGGAACTATTTTTAGCCTCCTGAATTTTGTGGCTGTCCTCAAAGGGACACATGGGATGAAGGGCTGATTCATTCACTCAGTCGTATTTATTGAGCGCTTCCTGTGTGCAGAGCACTGTACTAAGCGCTTGGGAAGTCCAAGTTGGCAACATCTAGAGACGGTCCCTACCCAACAGTGGGCTCACGGTCTAGAAGGGGGAGGCAGAGAACAAAACAAAACATATTAACAAAATAAAATAAATAGAATGAGGGTCACCTCCCCCATCCCCACAACCTCTTTCATTCTTGCTCCTGATTCCGCAGAGCTGTGAGCTTACTGAGTAGACTTGGACCCGCGGACCTGCAGAAGAGGGTAATATTTGTAAATATCAATCAATTGGTGGAATTCGTTGAGCACCTATTGTGGGCAGAGTATTCCACAAAGTGATCAGCTCTGTACTAGATATTTTTCTGTCTGCCTCCCACATTAGAGTGGAAGCTCCTTGTGGGCAGGGAACAGTATCTTGGGCTTCGGCTGTACTTTCCTGAGTGCTCAGTACGGGGTCCTGCACCCAGTGAGCGTTCAGTAAATACTGTCACTGGTGCTACTACCTGTTATCAGGCTGAGTTCTTGAACTTTTAACTGGGTAATGGTGCCTCGATAGAGGGGGAGGAGGCTGCTTGGAAGAACGGGTCTGGAAGTTCGAAAGTGGTAGGTTCTAACCCCGATTCTGCCACTTGTCTGCTGTGTGACCTTGGACAAGTCACTTCACTTCTCTGGGCCTCAGTTCCCTCCTTTGTCAAATGGGAACTGAGAGTCTGAGCCCCACGTGGAACAGGGACTGTGTCCAACCTGATTTGCTTGTATCCACCCCAGCGTTTAGTAATAATAATGGCATTTATTAAGCGCTTACTATGTGCAAAGCACTGTTCTAAGAGCTGGGGAGGATACAAGGTGATCAGGTTGTCCCACGGGGGGCTCACAGTCTTCAGCCCCATTTTACAGATGAGGTAACTGAGGCACAGAGAAGTTAAGTGAGTTGCCCAAAGTCACACAGCTGACAATTGGCGGAGCCGGGATATGAACCCGTGACCTTGGGCTCCAAAGCCCGGGCTCTTTCCACTGAGCCATGCTGCATCTCTGTACAGTACACTATCTGGCGCATAGTAAGTGCTTAACAAATACCACGATTATTATTATTAGCCCCTAGGAGGGAAGGGGTCATATCTGTTTCCGTGAGGGAATAATAATAATAATAATAATAATAATAATAATGGCATTTGTTAAGCGCTTACTATGTGCAAAGCACTGTTCTAAGCGCTGGGGGGATACAATGTGATCAAGTTGTCCCACGTGGGGCTCACAGTCTTAATCCCCATTTTTACAGATGAGGGAACTGAGGCTCAGAGAAGTTAAGTGACTTGCCCAAGGTCACACAGCAGACTTGTGGTGGAGCCGGGATTCGAACCCACGACCTCTGACTCCAAAGCCCGTGCTCTTTCCACTGAGCGACGCTGCTTCTCTAATGGCAATGGAATGGGCAAGGAGGGAGGGCAAGGAGTTAGAACGGAGGGAGAGAAACTTCAAGTTTGGAGAAGGAAGGGATTTCGGACAGGCTGTTCGGATGACGTCCACCTCCTTAGCCGGACGAATTCCCAGAATGTCAGGCCAATGGGCAGGGTTTCCAGGAGTGGGACTTCTGCGGATTGATGACGTCTTTTCGCGACATCTCTCGGGGGTGGGATTAGAACCCCGTGCCTGACTCCCGCTTTGCTCTGGGAGAAAGTGCTTGGCCCCCGGAGATACGGGCAAACGAGCACATGTTTGCTTGGCCTCTGGAGATGTCTGACCTCCCGTGCCCTCTTAGGGAGTCCGACCCTGGGGGTGCCCGGACCGTACGTCCCTCTCAGGGGGGATGTGTGAGACGCTGGTGAAAGGGACAGACAATTTGGCCTCCGAAGATGAGGCCGAACTCTTCTACAGATTAAAAACAAACGTCCACAATGGCTCCATTGTCGGCTGTCGGGGAAGGATGAGGTGCGGCCTGCCCGAAGGCGGAGGGATGGACCGCATGACCTCTCGGGGACCCTTCCTCCCCTGAGATTCTAGGAAGGGTCCACGCGGATGATAAATCCTCTTTTTGAAATAAAAGCCTCTTGTTTGGGCAGACCTTTAAAAACGGGCCAGCGGTAGCAGCATCAGCAACGAGCTGCTGAGGGGACCTGAAATCGGCATCTGAACAACCCCAATTCCAGGAAAGTCCGGCTGGGAATCGAGTTCAGTTCCCCGTCGCTGCCAGAATGACTATTTCTGAAATGTTCCGTTTCTTGCAGGCAGTGGGGAGGAATAATTACACTAGTCTCTCCTCCCCATGTTAGGGGGGAGGAGGAGGAGGCCAAGGCCTGGAAGAGGCTTTGGAATTTTCCAGAGAATCCAGCAAACCTGCATTTAAGAGGATTTGTCCCCCTACCTGGAATTCTTCTGCTGTCTGTCTCCCCTGCTAGACTCTAAGCTCCTTTTAATTCATTCATTCAATCGTATTTATTGAGCGCTGTGTGCAGAGCACTGTACTAAGCGCTTGGGAAGTACGAGTTGGTAACATACAGAGATGGTCCCTACCCAACAGTGGGCTCACAGTCTAGAAGGGAGAGACAGAGAACAAAACAAAACATAGTAACAAAATAAAATAAGTAGAATAAATATGTACACTATTGAGGGCAGGGATAGTGTCTCCCGATTCTCTTGTAGTAGTAATAATAATAATAATGGCATTTATTAAGCACTTACTATGTGCAAAGCACTGTTCTAAGCTCTGGGGTAGATACAAGGTAATCAAGTTGTCCCTCGTGGGGCTCACACACTTAATCCCCATTTTACAGATGAAGTCACTGAGGCCCAGAGAAGTGAAGTGACTTGCCCAAAGTCACACAGCTGACAAGTGGCGGAGCTGGGATGTGAACCCATGACCTCTGACTCCAAAGCCTGGGCTCTTTCCACTGAGCCACACTGCTTCTCTAGTACTCACCCAAGCACTCAATATAGTGCTCTGCACCCAATAAGTGTTCAATAAACATCATTCCTCGTCCAAGTGATTAGTACAGTGCTCTGCACACAGTAAGCGCTCAATAAATACGATTGATTGATTCCTCGTCTGTGATTCCCTCATCTGTAGTCCCCTCATCTGTAAAAAGGGGTTTTACAGATGAGAGAATAGAGACACGGAGAAATTAACTGACTGGCCCGAGGTCCCACGGCAGACAAGTGGCAGCGCGGGATTGGAACCCAGATTCTTCCGAGTCGCAGGCCTGTGCTCTCTATCTGCTACACTGCTGCTTATTGGCCCACAGTAAGCGCTTAATCAATACTACAGTAATTATATCCACTCTCGCTCTGATTTAAGGGCACGGTTTAAAGCCAGTGGATTCTGGTAGGAGGCTGGCTCCAAGGCAGGCCCCACTCCCATTGAAAGCTGGTCCAGCTATTGCGGTGCCCAAGTCCCAGCATTCATTCATTCATTCAATCATATTTATTGAGCGCTTACTATGTGCGGAGCACTGTACTAAGCGCTTGGGAAGTGCAAGTTGGCAACATCTAGAGACGGTCCCTACCCAACAGTGGGCTAGAAGGGGGAAAGCCTCACGTGCCCAAACCCACGGCTAGGCCTCATGGTGCCCGTTCTGGGGCCCTCAAAGGCCGAAGCAGTCGGGTCCGCGCTTCACCCGTGTCCTCCACAACCGGCAAGGTCACCGCCCTGCTGGCAACCGTCCATCATCATCAATCGTATTTATTGAGCGCTTACTATGTGCAGAGCACTGTACTAAGCTGGTCACCATCCAGTGACCGTTGGCACCTTGGGCTTCCAGCTGGGACCAAAATAGGCTTCTCCTCCTTGGTCACGTAAGGGTCGTTGCCCCGTTGTCACCTTGCCTCTCCTCAGACCGGGCTTAGGGTCACTCATCATCATCATCATCAATCGTATTTATTGAGCGCTTACTGTGTGCAGAGCACTGTACTAAGCGCTTGGGAAGTACAAGTCGGCAACATATAGAGACGGTCCCTACCCAACAGTCGGCTCACAGTCTTAAAGGGGTAGACAGAGAACAAAATCAAACACGCTAACAAAATAAAATAAATAGAATAGGTATGTACAAGTAAAATAAATAAATAAATAGAGTAACAAATATGTACAAACATATATCCATATATACAGGTGCTGTGGGGAAGGGAAGGAGGTAAGATGGTGGGGGATGGAGAGGGGGACGAGGGGGAGAGAAAGGAAGGGGCTACAGTCAAAGTCCAGGGAGCAGCAGCAACCCGATTGATCTCATCAAGGACTGAGCTGGGTGTGGGGAGAGGGGCAACAAGGGTATGGAGGGGAGAAACTGAGGGAGAAATTTGTCCTCACTCCTATTGAATAACAATAATAATAATAATAATAATGATGGCATTTATTAAGCGCTTACTGTGTGCCAAGCACTGTTCTAAGCACTGGGGAGGTTACAAGGTGATCAGGTTGTCCCACGGGGAGTTCACAGTCTTCATCCCCATTTTCCAGATGAGGTCACTGAGGCCCAGAGAAGTGAAGTGACTTGCCCAAAGTCCCACAGCTGACAATTGGCAGAGCCGGGATTTGAACCCGTGACCTCTGACTCCAAAGCCCGGGCTCTTTCCTGTGAGCCACGCTAGGCTGCAAGCCCCAAGTACTACGCCCCAGCACTTAATATAGTCCTAGGTACACTTAATATAGTGCTTGTAATTGTACAAATACGACAATTATTATTATTAACAACTGCAGATGATAAAGCCTTGAATTTCTATAGTACTTGTCATTTTCCAAGTACCTTTTTTTTTTTAATGGTGGCTGCTGAGTGCTTGCAATGTGCCAGGCACTGTTCTAAGTGCTGGGGTAGCTAGAGAAGCAGTGTGGCTCAGTGGAAAGAGCACGGGCTTGGGAGTCAGAGGTCATGGGTTCAAATCCCTGCTCCGCCACTTGTCAGCTGTGGGACCTTAGGCAAGCCACTTAACTTCTCTGTGCCTCAGTGACCTCACCTGTCAAATGGGGATTAAGACTGTGAGCCCCATGTGGGACAACCTGATCACCTTGTATCCCCCCCAGCGCTTAGAATAGTGCTTTGTACATAGCGCTTAACAAATACCATTATTATTATTATTATTATTAAAAGGTAATCAGGTGGGGGCACAGTCCATAGCCAACATAGAGCTCACAGTCTTAATCCCTATTTTTTACAGATGAGGTAACTGAGGCCCAGAGAGGTAAAGGGACTTGCCCCAGGGTCGCAACAGACAAGTGGTGACTGGGATTAGAAACCAAATCCCCTGACTCCTAAATCGGTACTCTATCCTCTAGGCCATTCATTCACTCATTCAATCGTATTTATTGAGCGCTTACTGTGTGCAGAGCACTGTACTAAGCACTTGGGAAGTACAAGTTGGCAACATATAGAGACGGCCCCTACCCAACAGTGGGCTCACAGTCTAGAAGTCTCGTTCCCGCCGGTCTCTGGGCATGATGAGCGGGTAGGCGGGCAGAGGGGTGGCACCCGGCGCTTAGAACAGTGCCTGGTACATGGTAAGCGCTTAACAACTACTATTACTACTATCTGGCAAAGTGGAAGTCAGTGGTGTTTCCCTTGTAGTATAAGCCGCTGGCCAAAGTGGCCATGACACAGTCAATAATAATAGTAATTGCGGTATTTGCTGGGTGCTTACTATCCACCAGGCACTGTACTAAGCGCTGGGGTGAAGCCGCATGGCTTAGTGGATAGAGCACGGGCTTAGGAGTCAGAAGGACCTGGGTTCCAATCCCGGCTCTGCCCCTTCTCTGCTGTGCTACTTCTCTGTTTATTGAGTACTTATTCAATCTGTGCAGAGCTCTGTACTGAGTGCTTGGGGAATTACAATAGTAAACATGATCCCAGACAGAAATTATTTACAAAGAGTGGACATAGGAGGAAGACTATGAATGTAGCAACACCCAGCATTTAATATAGTGGTTGACCCATAGGAAGCGAAGAGCAAAGATTATTATTGTTATTGATAACAATAACGATGGTATTTGTCAAGCGCTTACTATGTGCAAAGTGCTGTTCTAAGCGCCGGGGAGGATACAAGGTGATCAGGTTGTCCCGGGGGGGCTCACAGTTTTAATCCCCATTTTAGAGATGAGGTAACTGAGGCCCAGAGAAGTGATGGGGCTTGCCCAAAGTCACACAGCTGACAGTTGGCAGAGCTGGGATTTGAACCCATGACCTCTGACTCCAAAGCCCGGGCTCTTTCCACCGAGCCGCGCTGCTTCACTGATAAGTAACCTCCCCAGCGCTTAGAACAGTGCTTTGCACATAGTAAGCGCTTAATAAATGCCATCATCATCATCATAAGTATATGGAAGTGTGGCCTAGGGGAAAGATCGTGGACCTTGAAGTCAATATCTTGGATTCTATCCTGGCTGCTCCACTTACTTTCAGGGTGACTCTGGGCAAGTCGCTGAACCTCCCGATGACTCAGTTTCCTTATCTGCAAAGTAGAAGTAGGTTAGAATGTGAACCTTTCGTGGGACAGAAATTGTGTTTGACCTTATAATCTCGAATTCACACCATGAGTAATAAATTCACACCACTTATCTCACCATAAGTAATAAATGCCAACCTTATGATTATGTATTACAAATACGATTAATCAATAACTGACTGAGCAAATAAGTATAATAGGCAAATTAAAATGTGCATATATACCTGAGTCTGAGAATGGGAATAGAGCAAATCATCATCAATCGTATTTATTGAGCGCTTACTATGTGCAGAGCACTGTACTAAGCGCTTGGGAAGTACAAATTGGCAACATATAGAGACAGTCCCTACCCAACAGTGGGCTCACAGTCTAAAAATAATAATAATGATAATGTTGGTGTTTGTTAAGCGCTTACTATGCGCCAAGCACTGTTCTAAAGTGCTGCAGGGGGGGAATGCAAGGTAATTAAGGTTGTCCCACGTGAGGCTCACAGTCTTAATCCCCATTTTACAGATGAGGGAACTGAGGCCCAGAGAAGCTAAGTGACTTGCCCAGTCACACAGCTGACAAGCGGTGGAGCCGTGATTCGAACCACGACTTCTGACTCCCAAGTCTGTGCTCTTTCCACTGAGCCATGCTGCTTCTCCTTAGTAAAGAAGAGCTAAGGGTGGGTAGTGGTTTTCTTGAGCGCCCACTGGGAACAAAACACTGTACTAAGCGCTTAGGAAGTACAAAGCAAGCAACCTCCACGTTCCCTGTCCACACGGAGAGTCCGCTCTGAAAGGAGAGGGATGGAAGAGTATCCACAAACCGAGGAAGCAAAATGAATGATTGACCAGTAGAATCAATGGGGATCGATAAGCACTGGGGGGGTTAGGTGATTGCCCTGGTTGAAGGGCAGCCAATAATAATAATAATAATAACAGTGGTATTTGGTAAGCACTTAGAGAAGCAACGTGGCTCAGTGGAAAGAGCCAGGGCTTTGGAGTCAGAGGTCATGGGTTCGAGTTCCGACTCCGCCACATAAGAATAATAATAATAATGGCATTTATTAAGCGCTTACTATATGTAAAGCACTGTTCTAGGCGCTGGGGGGATACAAGGTGATCAGGTTGTCCCACGTGGGGCTCACAGTCTTAATCCCATTTTACAGATGAGGTAACTGAGGCACAGAGTGGCTTGCCCAAGGTCCCACAGCTGACAAGTGGCGGAGCCGGGATTCGAACCCATGACCTCCGACTCCAAAGCCTGTGCTCTTTCCACTGAGCCACGCTTCTTCTTCCCGCGTCTGCTGTGTGATCTTGGGCAAGTCACTTAACTTCTCTGGGCCTCAGTGACCTCATCTGTAAAATGGGGATTAAGACTGTGAGCCCCGCGTGGGACCACCTGATCACCCTGTATCCTCCCCAGCACTTAGAACAGTGCTTTGCACATAGTAAGCGCTTAACAAATGCCAACTGTTATTATTATTACTAGGTGCCAAGCACTATCATTAGCACTGGAGTAGATACAAGCTAATCAGGTTGGACATAGTCACTGTCCACCATGGGGCTCACAGTCTTAATTCCCATTTTACAGAGGAGGAAACTGAGGCCCCGAGATGTGAAGTGACTTCATCATCATCATCATCATCAATCGTATTTATTGAGCGCTTACTGTGTGCAGAGCACTGTACTAAGCGCTTGGGAAGTACCAGCTGGCAACATATAGAGACAGTCCCTACCCAACAGTGGGCTCACAGTCTAAAAGGGGAAGACAGAGAACAAAACTAAACATACTAACAAAATAAAATAAATAGAATAGGTATGTACAAGTAAAATAAATAAAGAGTAATAGATGTGTACAAACATATATACATATATACAGGTGCTGTGGGGAAGGGAAGGAGGTAAGATGGGGGGATGGAGAGGGGGACGAGGGGGAGAGGAAGGAAGGGGATCAGTCTGGGAAGGCCTCCTGGAGGAGGTGAGCTCTCAGTAGGGCCTTGAAGGGAGGAAGAGAGCTAGCTTGGCAGATGGGCAGAGGGAGGGCATTACAGGCCCGGGGGAGGACGTGGGCCGGGGGTCGATGGCGGGACGGGCGAGAACGAGGTACGGGGAGGAGATTAGTGGTGGCAGAGGAGCGGAGGGAGCGGGCTGGGCTGGAGAAGGAGAGAAGGGAGGGGAGGTAGGAGGGGGCGAGGGGATGGACAGCCTGGAAGCCCAGGGGGAGGAGTTTCTGCCTGATGCGCAGATTGATTGGTAGCCACTGGAGATTTCTGAGGAAGGGAGTGATATGCCCAGAGCGTTTCTGGACAAAGATAATCCGGGCAGCAGCATGAAGTATGGATTGAAGTGGGGAGAGACACGAGGATGGGAGATCAGAGAGAAGGCGGATGCAGTAGTCCAGACGGGATAGGATGAGAGCTTGAATGAGCAGGGTAGCGGTATGGATGGAGAGGAAAGGGCGGATCTTGGCAATGTTGCGGAGCTGAGACCGGCAGGTTTTGGTGACGGCTTGGATGTGAGGGGTGAATGAGAGAGCGGAGTTGAGGATGACACCAAGGTTGCAGGCTTGTGAGATGGGAAGGATGGTAGTGCCGTCAACAGAGTTGGGAAAGTCAGGGAGAAGGCAGGGTTTGGGAGGGAAGACAAGTGACTTGCCCAAGGTCATACAGCAGACAAGTGATGGAGCCGAGATTAGAACCCAGGCCTGTGCTCTCGCCACTAGCCCATCCTGCTGAGACCGGGGTGGAATGATGAGAGGCTGTTGGATGCTCCCTCCGGTCTGCTCCCCCGTGGGGGCCCAAATCCACGGCTGGCTCACACCGCCACACCGCTGACCAGGGTGGGGACCCAAAAAGGGACCAATAAATCAATCAAACATATTTATTGAGCGCTTACCGTGTGCAGAGCACTGTACTAAGCGCTTGACCACAGGGAGGCCAGGGCCTGACCCCCGACAGGGGGACGCTGAGTTTATTTATTTATCCAGGCCGTAAAACTGAATTCTTCAACTGGAACCCCAGTGGGGCACATGGATAAAAGGTCCCATTTTAAGGCTATTTGTGGCTATTTAAAAAGCCATAAAAGCAGCGTATATTAAAATATGCCATTTTATACACCATCACTGGAAAGATTGAAAGGTCGATTGAGGGGGGCAGGGTCTTGAATCTCCAGCAGACGGAAAAGGCCATTTGAAAGTCGCCCCACTGGCAACCCCCTAGCACTTCTGTACGTACGTATAGAAGGGAGCGTGGCCTAATCACCATCAATCGTATTTATTGAGCGCTTACTGTGTGCAGAGCACTGTACTAAGCGCTTGGGAAGTACAAGCACTCGGGAAGCCTAATGGATAGAGCAAACATACATATAGAAGGGAGCGTGGCCTAATAGAGCACAGGCCTGGGGGTCAGAAGGACCTGGGTTCTAATTCCGGCTCCTCCCCTTCAATCACTGAATCGTGTTTATTTTATTTTATTTTTTGGTATTTGTTAAGTGCTTACTAAGTGCAAAGCGCTGTTCTAAGCGCTGGGGAGGATACAAGGTGATCAGGTTGTCCCATGTGGGCTCACAATCTTCACCCCCATTTTACAGATGAGGTAACTGGGGCACAGAGAAGTGAAGTGACTTGCCGAAAGTCACACAACTGACAAGCGGCAGAGCCGGGATTCGAACCCATGACCTCTGACTCCCAAGCCCGGGCTCTTTCCTCTGAGCCATGCTGCTTCTCTACTTTATTGAGCGCTTACTGTGCCCAAAGCACTGTACTAGGCGCTTGAGAGAGTATAACAATATAACAGAGAAGCAGCGTGGCTCAGTGGAAAGAGCCTGGGCTTGGGAGTCAGAGGTCATGGGTTCCACCACATGTCTGCTGTGTGACCTTGGGCAAGTCACTTGACTTCTCTGGGCCTCAGTTCCCTCATCTGTAAAATGGTGGTTAAGACTATGAGCCCCATGTGGGACAACCTGATCACCTTGTCTCCTCCCCAGTGCTTAGAACAGTGCTTGGCACATAGTAAGTGCTTAAAAATGCCATTATTATTATTATTATTATTATTATAACAATAAACAGACACATTCCCTGCCCACAATGAGCTTACAGTCTAGAGAGGGAGACAGACATTAATATAAATAAAAGAACGTGAGACATTGGCGTGAACCCCGCCAACAGAGTCGGTGTGAAGTCTGGTGCCTGCGAATATAATAATAATAATAATAATAATAATAATAATAATAATAATAATACCTCTCCCCCTCCTCCCCCTCCCCATCCCCCACCTTACCTCCTTCCCCTCCCCACAGCACCTGTATATATGTATATATGTCTGTACATATTTATTAATCTATTTATTGATTTATTTTATTTGTACATATTTATTCTATTGATTTTATTTTGTTAATATGTTTTATTTTGTTGTCTGCCTCCCCCTTCTAGACTGTGAGCCCGCTGTTTCATAGGGACCATCTCTATATGTTGCCAACTTGTACTTCCCAAGCGCTTAGTACAGTGTTCTGCACACAGTAAGCACTCAATAAATACAATTGCAAGGTGAAATGAAATAATAATAATGATTATGGTACTACTTGAGTGCTTACTATGTGCCGAGCACTGTTCTAAGCACTGGGGTAGATATAAAGTAATCAGGTTGGACACAGTCCCTGTCCCACATGGAGCTCATGGTCTCAATCCCCATTTTACGGATGAGATAATTTGAGGTAAAGAGATGTTATGTGAATTGCCCAAGGTCACACAGCAGACGCGCGGTGAAGCCAGGGTTAGAACCCACATCCTCTAACTCCTGGGCCCGTGCTCTTTCCATTAGGCCAAGCTGCTTCGCTTACTATGTGCCAAGCACTGTTCTAAGCACTGGGCTAGATACAAGGTAATCAATCAATCAATTGTATTTATTGAGCGCTTACTCTGTGCAGAGCACTGTACTAAGCATTTGGGAAGTCCAAGTTGGCAACATATAAAGATGGTCCCTACCCAACAGTGGGCTCACAGTCTAGAAGGGGGAGACACAGAACAAAACCAAACATATTAATAAAATAAAATAAATCAGGTTGGACACAGTCCCTGTCCAACATGGGGCGCACCCTCTCAATCCCCATTTACAGACGAGGTAACTGAGGCCCGGAGACGTTAATTGACTTGCCCAAGGTCACACAGCGGACAAGAGGTAGAGCTGGGATTAAAACCCCGGTTCTTCTGACTCCCAATCAATCAATCAATCAATCAATCGTATTTATTGAGCGCTTACTGTGTGCAGAGCACTGGACTAAGCACTTGGGAAGTACAAGCTGGCAACATATAGAGACGGTCCCTACCCAATAGTGGGCTCACAGCCTAGGAGGGGGAGACAGAGAACAAAACCAAACATAGTAACAAAATAAAATAAATAGAATAGATATGTACATGTAAAATAAATAAATAAATAGAGTAATAAATATGTACAAACATATATACAGGTCCAGTCCGTGCTCTATCTGTGTGATAGTGCACAGAGAAGCAGCGTGGCTCAGTGGAAAGAGCCTGGGCTTTGGAGTCAGAGGTCATGGGTTCATATCCCTGCTCCACCAGTTGTCAGCTGTGGGACTTTGGGCAAGTCACTTCACTTCTCTGGGCCTCAGTTACCTCATCTGTAAAATGGGGATTAAGACGACTGGGAGCCCCCCCGTGGGACAACCTGATCACCTTGTAATCTCCCCAGCGCTTAGAACAGTGCTTTGCACATAGTAAGCGCTTAATAAATGTCATTATTATTATTATTATTATTATTATTATTATCTGCTAAAGCACGCTGCTTCTCATCTCGATGGCACAAGGAGTCTTTTAGACTCCTAAAGTCTTTTAGACTGTGAGCCCACTGTTGGGTAGGGGCTGTCTCTATGTGTTGCCAATTTGTACTTCCCAAGCGCTTAGTACAGTGCTCTGCACACAGTAAGCGCTCAATAAATATGATTGATGATGAAGGAGTCCAGGGAGAGCGGTACATAGCCAACAGATGGGCCCTGGCTACCCTCCAACCCCTGCCCCTCACCCCGCTCCCAAACCCGCGCCCAAACCTACCCTGCCGCCGTCCAGATTAAACGTGCACTCAATCAATCAATCGTATTTATTGAGCGCTTACTGTGTGCAGAGCACTGTACTAAGCGCTTGGGAAGTCCAAGTTGGCAACATATAGAGACAGTCCCTACCCAACAGTGGGCTCACGGTCTAAAACACTCCAAGCTAGGTCCCTGCCCACTGTAGCTTCAGGGAACTCCTCCAAACCCCCCAAGGCTGTCATCAGCCGTCCTTCCTCAGAAGGCAATGTGGCTTGGGATTCACTCATTCATTCAATCGTATTTATTGAGCGCTTACTGTGTGCAGAGTACTGTACTAAGCGCTTGGGAAGTAATAATAATAATAATAATGATGGCATTTGTTAAGCTCTTACTATGTGCAAAGCACTGTTCTAAGCGCTGGAGGGGATACAAGATGATCAGGTTGTCCCACGTGGGGCTCACAGTCAATCCCCATTTTACAGATGAGGTAACTGAGGCTCAGAGAAGTTAAGTGACTTGCCCAAGGTCACACAGCAGACATGTGGCGGAGCAGGGATTTGAACTCATGACCTCTGACTCCAAAGCCCGGGCTCTTTCCACTGAGCCACGCTGCTTCTCTGCTTCTCATATTAAAGTACATATTAAAGTACACATTAATATGAAAGGACGAAGAAAACTGTGGATTAGGGAAGCAAATCATCAGCTCTTACTAAGAGTGAAAACTGTTCTAAACTCATCTTCCTTTCCCTGGAGATTCAGGACACAAAACAGGAGTTACTGTTGGAATTACGGGTTCGAACATCTCGTGGCACCGAAATCCAACAGTTCATCATCATCATCATCATCAATCGTATTTATTGAGCGCTTACTGTGTGCAGAGCAATCAATCAATCAATCGTATTTATTGAGCGCTTACTGTGTGCAGAGCAATCAATCAATCAATCAATCGTATTTATTGAGCGCTTACTGTGTGCAGAGCACTGTACTAAGCGCTTGGGAAGTCCAAGTTGGCAACATCTAGAGACGGTCCCTACCCAACAGCGGGCTCACAGTCTAGAAGGGGGAGACAGACAACGAAACAAAATATATTAACAAAATAAAATAAATAGAATAGTAAATATGTACAAGTAAAATAAATGAATAGAGTAATAAATATGTACAAACATGTATCATCATCATCAATCGTATTTATTGAGCGCTTACTATGTGCAGAGCACTGTACTAAGCTCTTGGGAAGTACAAATTGGCAACATATAGAGACAGTCCCTACCCAACAGTGGGCTCACAGTCTAAACGACCGTGACATATACACATATATACAGGTGCTGTGGGGAGGAGGGACGGGGAGCCATGCTGCTTCTCTTTTCGAAACCTCCCCAAAAAGGTTTAAACTTCCTCTACAGCAGGGTGACCTCACCTTTTAATCGGAACAGGTCACGGTCAGAGCAGACATCATCATCAATCGTATTTATTGAGCGCTTACTATGTGCAGAGCACTGTACTAAGCGCTTGGGAAGTACAAATTGGCAACATATAGAGACAGTCCCTACCCAACAGTGGGCTCACAGTCTAAAAGACTGTGACATATACACATATATACAGGTGCTGTGGGGAGGAGGGACGGGGAGCCATGCTGCTTCTCTTTTCGAAACCTCCCCAAAAAGGTTTAAACTTCCTCTACAGCAGGGTGACCTCACCTTTTAATCGGAACAGGTCACGGTCAGAGCAGACATCATCATCAATCGTATTTATTGAGCGCTTACTATGTGCAGAGCACCGTACTAAGCACTTGGGAAGTACAAATTGGCAACATATAGAGACAGTCCCTACCCAACAGTGGGCTCACAGTCTAAAAGACTGTGACATATACACATATATATAGGTGCTGTGGGGAGGGGGGGACGGGGAGCCATGCCGCTTCTCTTTTCGAAACCTCCCCAAAAAGGTTTAAACTTCCTCTACAGCAGGGTGACCTCACCTTTTAATCGGAACAGGTCACGGTCAGAGCAGACATCATCATCAATCGTATTTATTGAGCGCTTACTATGTGCAGAGCACTGTACTAAGCACTTGGGAAGTACAAATTGGCAACATATAGAGACAGTCCCTACCCAACAGCGGGCTCACAGTCTAAAAGACTGTGACATATATACATATATACAGGTGCTGTGGGGAGGGGGGACGTGGAGCCATGCCGCTTCTCTTTTCGAAACCTCCCCAGAAAGGTTTAAACTTCCTCTACAGCAGGGTGACCTCACCTTTTAATCGGAACAGGTCACGGTCAGAGCAGACGTCTCATAAAGAAGGAGCAGGCAGAACCTGGTTGGCCCGGAGCCCTCCTTACCTGCGGAGTGGCGGCCAGTACAGAGCACTGTACTAAGCGCTTGGGAAGTACAAGTTGGCAACGTATAGAGACAGTCCTCACCTGACAGTGGGCTCACAGTCTAAAAGCTAGCCAGTGGTTCACCTTTAATTCACCACATATTGAATTAAAAAGTCATCGCAGGAGGCATTTTGAAAAAACCTATAGGGGACGGGCAAGTCAGATAGGCAAATAGTGAGTGAAGATGGGAATCCTTTTCCCTGTGGATCTGTCAAGACATCTCAGACTGGCTGCATGGACAACACAATCGTCACCCGTCTGCTTTTGACTGGTTCGACCTGTTCTCCCCCCACGCACGTATCAATTTGTCTTCACACTCCCCGCGTGCCCCGGGAGCTTCTGACCCAACACCTGCTGAGAAGCTGCTGTGGCTCAGTGGAAATTGTACTTCCCAAGCGCTTAGTACCGTGCATTGCATACAGTAAGTGCTCAATAAATACGATTGAATGAATGAATGAATGGAAAGGGCCTGGGCTTTGGAGTCAGAGGTCATGGGTTCAAATTCCGGCTCTGCCAACTGCCAGCTGTGTGACTTTGGGCACTTAGTTACCTCATCTGGAAAATGGGGTTTAAAATTGTGAGCCCCTCGCGGGACAACCTGATCGCCTTGTAACCTCCCCAGCGCTTAGAACAGTGCTTTGCACATAGTAAGCGCTTAACAAATACCAACATTATTATTATTATTATTATTAACACCTCCGCTGGCTCCGATGCTTCCTCTGAGAAGCAACCGGAGCGGCCCGAGAGAGAGAGAGAGAGAGAGAGAGAGAGAGAAGGGCCCAGGGGAGGTTGAGGCAGGAACAGTCCCAGGGCTGGGGAGAGGCCTGCAGAACCGGATCGCCAGGGCTGGATGGGCCTCTTATCCTCCCGCCCGATTTCGCTCTGGTCCTTCCCAGTCTCCTGCCATCCCTGCCCTCCCACCCCCACCCCAAATCTTCCCAGTGGATAAAGCACGGGCTCGGGAGACAGAAGGACTTGAGTTCTAATCCCACTCTGCCACTTGCCTGCTGGGTGCCCTTCGACAAGTCACTTGACCTCTCTGGGCCTCAGTTACCTCATCTGTAATCATTCATTCGTCCATTTGATCGTATTTATTGAGTGTTTACTGGGGGCAGAGCACTGTAAAATGGGGATTAAGACTGTGAGCCCCACATGGGGACTATGTCCAACGTGAATAATCAATCAATCAATCAATCATATTTATTGAGCGCTTACTGTGTGCAGAGCACTGTACTAAGCACTTGGGAAGTACAAGTCGGCAACACGTAGAGACAGTCCCTACCCAACAGCGGGCTCACAGTCTAGAATAATTAACTAAGCGCTTAGTTCAGTGTTTTGCATTCATTCAATCGTACTTATTGAACGCTTACTGTGTGCAGAGCACTGTACTAAGCGCTTGAACTGTGCACACAGCAAGTGCTCAATAAATAGGATGGAATGATTGAATGAATATATTGTCTCTATACCAGCTCTTAGTACAATCCTTAGCACACTAACAATATTATTATTACTATTACCACCCTTAGCATTTGCGGATTTCATTCCTCTCAGCATTTAGGGACGGAGGTGCCTTTATCTGTGTATTCCATTATTTATTCAGCTCTTCCAGTTGGATATATATATATTCATTCAACTTCCTGGTGTGTCTCTGTTCTTCTTCCTGCTATTACCGGTGGTAAACCATGCTTCTCTTTCCCTCTTCTCCATTCGGTGGTCTGGTCCTTGAGGGCTGAGGAACATGGGTCATGCTTCTGGAATATTCTCCCCAGTGCTTAGTACAGAGCCACACCCTCAGTAGGTGCTCACTTCATAGCACCGATGACGGCAAAACCAAGGAAGAAAGTCAGTCTGTCCTTGCCCACGCCAGTCTCCATGGAAGCTCACCTCCTCCAAGAGGCCTTCCCAGACTGAGCCCCTTCCTTCCTCTCCCCCTCGTCCCCCTCTCCATCCCCCTCATCTTACCTCTTTCCCTTCCCCACAGCACCTGAATATATGGATATATGTTTGTACATATTTATTACTCTATTTTTTTATTTATTTATTTTACTTGTACATACCTATTCTATTTATTTTATTTTGTTAGTATGTTTGGTTTTGTTCTCTGTCTCCCCCTTTTAGACTGTGAGCCCACTGTTGGGTAGGGACCGTCTCTATATGTTGCCAATTTGTACTTCCCAAGCGCTTAGTACAGTGCTCTGCACATAGTAAGCGCTCAATAAATACGATTGATGATGATGATGATCCCCCCGCCCTAACTCCTTCCCTTCCCCACAGCACCTGTATAGATGTTTGTACAGATTTATCACTCTACTTATTTTACTTGTACCTATTTGCTATTCTATTTATTTTGTTAATGATGTGCATTTTGCTTTAATTCTTTTTGTTCTGACAACTTTTTGATGGCATTTATTAAGCGCTTACTATGTGCAAAGCACTGTTCTAAGCTCTGGGGAGGTTACAAGGTGATCAGGTTGTTCCACGGGGGCTCACAGTCTTCATCCCCATTTTACAGATGAGGGAACTGAAGCACAGAGAAGTGAAGTGACTCACCCAAAGTCACCCAGCTGACAATTGGCAGAGCCGGGGTTTGAACCCGTGACCTCTGACTCCAAAGCCCGGGCTCTTTCCACTGAGCCACGCTGCTTCTCTGTCTTGACACCTGACGACTTGACACCTGTCCGCACATTTTGTTTTGTTGTCTGTCCTCCCCCTTCTAGACGGTGAGTCCGTTGCTGGGTAGGGACCGTCTCTAGATGTTACCGACCTGTACTTCCCAAGCGTTTAGTACAGTGCTCTGCACACAGTAAGCGCTCAATAAAAAAAAAAAAGGCAGTGTGGCCTACTGGATAATTCACGGGCCTGAGAGTCAGAAGAACCTGGGTTCTAATCCCAGCTCTGTCAATTGTCTGCTGTGTGACCTTGGGCAAGATACTTCACCTCTCTTGCTGTGTTGTCATGATGATTAATACTGGCAGCACCCAGCTCTTTCTCTTTTGCTTCCTCATCTCTCCTTCCTTACAAAATTGTTGCTCAATAACAGCTGCTCCTCTCTCACTGGCAGTGCCCCGTCTGCCCTCAGCGACCGACTCCAGTTGTTCATCATCATCATCATCATCAATAGTATTTATTGAGCGCTTACTGTGTGCAGAGCACTGTACTAAGCGCTTGGGAAGTACATATAGAGACAGTCCCTACCCAACAGTGGGCTCACAGTCTAAAAGGGGGAGACAGAGAACAAAACCAAACATACTAACAAAATAAAATAAATAGAATCGATATGTACAAGTAAAATAAATAAATATGTACAAACATATATACATATATACAGGTGCTGTGGGGAAGGGAAGGAGGAAAGATGGGGGGGATGGAGAGGGGGATGAGGGGGAGAGGAAGGAAGGGGTTCAGCTGGGGTGCTCAGTATGTGCTCTGCACACAGTAAGCCCGTTCCACAGCTGATGGTTTTCTGGGCATCACCCATCACCCCTATTATGTCACCACCGGCTCTGATTGCGTTTCTTATCTTGTCCCTTTCCCGTGACTCCAACAGTTCCTGGAACGGCGTTCCAAGGTCCACTGCCGGCACTGCCATCTTTGTTCCGCTGGCTCCCATCCTTTGGTTTTCCACCGCTGACCTCTGACCTTTTCAGCTGCATTTTCCAGCCCTGCGGCCCTTAACCGGAGCCGCCCTCAGCCTGGCTTCCCAGCTGACTCTCAGCGCGGGCTCCTCGGGCGGGTTGCAGAACTGGGGATGCTCAAAGTGAACCCAGAATTGCTGCTCCCCAAATCCCACCCCACAAGGCCAAGGGGTCCCCACTGGCGCTGCGGGGTGGTGAGCCCGTTTTTGTGTAGGGACTATCTCTATTTGTTGCCAAATTGCACTTTCCAAGCGCTTCGTTCAGTGCTCTGCACACAGTAAGTGCTCAATAAATAGCATTAAATGAATGAATGAAATTCAGAGCAATCGGAGCAAACGAGAAGCAGCGTGACCCTGTGGATGGAGCACGGGCCTGGGTTCTAAGCGCTCAACAAATATGACCGAATGAATGAATCCTGGTTCTGCCGCATTTCCGCTGTGTGACCTTGGGCAAGTCACTTAACTTCTCTGTGCCTCAGTTACCTGCACTGTTAAGTGGGGATTAAATCCTACTCCCTCCTACTAAAATTGTGAGCCTCATGTGGGATAGGGACTGTGTCCAACTTGATTAACTTGCATCTACTCCAGTGCTTAGAACAGCGCTCGGCACATAGTAAGCACTTAACAAATATGGTTATTATTATTATGTGGAACAGGGACTGTGTCCAACCCAATTATCATGTATCTACCCCAGAACTTGGTTCAATGCCTGGCATATAGCAAACACTTAACAAGTACCATTTTAAAAAGAAAATTCACCTTCCCCAGAGCGGGGTGAGTTTAGGGAATCTATCCCTACAGGAGGGTGTACGTAATCAATCAATCAATCGTATTTATTGAGCGCTTACTGTGTGCAGAGCACTGTACTAAGCGCTTGGTAAGTACAAGTTGGCAACATATAGAGACAGTTCCTATACATAAGTAAGTAGGCACCCAATGAAAGCAGCGTGGCCCAGTGGAAAGATTTGTTCTCTGTCTCCCCCTTTTAGACTGTGAGCCCACTGTTGGGTAGGGACCGTCTCTATATGTTTCCAACTTGGACTTCCCAAGCGCTTAGTACAGTGCTCTGCACACAGTAAGCACTCAATAAATACGATTGATTGATTGACTGATTGAAAGAGCATGGGACTGGGAGTTTCAAACCTGGATCCTCCACCTGTCTGCTGTGTGACCTTGGGCAAATCTCTTAACTTCTCTGGGCCTCGGTTACCTCATCTGTAAAGTGGGGATTAAGATGACCAGCCGGAGGTGGAACAGTGACCGTGCTCAACCTGATTATCTTGAATCTACCCCAATGCTTAGTACAGTGCTTGGCACACAGTAAGCGCTTAGCAAATACCGCCATTATTAATAATTACCAGTACTGTTATGACTCCTTTCTGCACCTCAGCAGGGCAGGGATAGCGAGAGGAGAAGGAGAAGAGGGCCACGGAAGACTTCCAGGAGAAAGTGAGGTTAGCAGCAGCTTGGACTTCGCATATAGTAAGCGCTTAATAAATGCCATCATCATCCATCCCCCCACGTGGCCATGGCACCAAGAGGATGACCCCAGAAGGGCTAAGGACACCCCTCCCCTGTCATCATCATCATCAATCGTATTTACTGAGCGCTTACTATGTGCAGAGCACTGTACTAAGCGCTTGGGAAGTACAAATTGGCAACATATAGAGACAGTCCCTACCCAACAGTCCCGATGTAGACCCCCTCCTCCTCTTCTTGAGGAGAAGTGGAATGGCCTAGTGGAAAGAGCCCGGGCCCGGGACTCAAAAGGACCAGGGTTCTAATCCCGGCTCTGTCTCTTGTCTGCTTTGTGACCTCGGGCAAGTCACTTCACTTCTCTGGGCCTCAGTTCCCTCATCTGGAAAATGGGGATTAAGACTGTGAGACCCATGTGTGACAGGGTCGGTGTCCAACCTGATTAGCTTGTGTCCACCCCAGTGCTTAGAACAGCAGTTGGCACATAGTAAGTGCTTAACCAATACCAATTATTATAGACTGTGAGCCCGCTGTTGGGTAGGGACCGTCTCTATATGTTGCCAATTTGTACGTCCCAAGCGCTTAGTACAGTGCTCTGCACACAGTAAGCACTCAATAAATACGATTGAATGAATGAAATTATTATATGTTCCTAAGCTGGATTTGGGGCACCGCTCAGTGGGCTGCACTTAGCTTGTTCTGCAGACTTTTGAGGTGCTTTTCCACACTTACAAGTGCTTAGTAATAATAATCATCATCATCAATCATATTTATTGAGCGCTTACTAGGTGCAGAGCACTGTACTAAGCTCTTGGGAAGTACAAATTGGCAACATATAGAGACAGTCCCTACCCAACAGTGGGCTCACAGTCTAAAAGGGCTCACAGTCTAAATGTCTATAATACTGTACTAAGATACTAATACTACTACTAATAATAATAGCATTAATTAAGCGCTTCCTATGTGCAAAGCACTGTTCTAAGCGCTGGGGAGGCTGCAAGGTGATCAGGTTGTCCCATGCGGGGGCTCACAGTCTTCATCCCCATTTTACAGATCAGGTCACTGAGGCCCAGAGAAGTTAAGTGACTTGCCCAAAGTCACACAGCTGGCAATTTGTGGAGCCAGGATGTGAACCCATGACCTCTGACTCCAAAGCCCGGGCTCTTTCCACTGAGCCACACTGCTCCCCCACGCAGTTCATTCATTCATTCATTCATTCAATCGTATTTATTGAGCGCTGAGTTTGCAGTTTGCTTGGCACACAGTTAGTGCTCAATGAATACGAGTGAATGAATTGAATGAATTTACCTAGGCCAGGGGTGAAAACTGTGTGGACACCACCTTCCTCCCGTTAGCTGGAAGCAGACGGCCCCCTTGGCTTGAGCTAAATTTAGTATTTGGCTGCAATCGGTCAGGAATGACAGTGGCTAATTTTAGCCTGGAGCGAGGTCTTGTAACTGGTGGAGAGACTGACCATGGCAGGCGATCACCTTTCCCTGCCTCCCCCAACTGCTCTGCTTATCTAATAATAATAATAATGATGATGGCATTTATTAAGTGCTTAATATGTGCAAAGCACTGTTCTAAGCGCTGGGGGGATACAAGGTGATCAGGATGTCCCACGGGGGGCTCACAGTCTTAATCCCCATTTTACAGATGAGGGAACTGAGGCACAGAGAAGTGAAGTGACTTGCCCAAAGTCACACAGCTGACAGTTGGTAGAGCCGGGATTTGAACCCATGACCACTGACTCCAAAGCCCGGGCTCTTTTCCACTGAGCCACGCTGCTTGCTTCCTGTTCCTTATGCTCCTGTTCCTATACACAGCTCCTCTTGCTCTTATTGCCAACTCTTTTGAATCGTACACTCCCAAGAGGCTCTGCACACATTCAGTGAATAATAATAATGATAATAATAATAATAATAATAATAATAATAATAATGGCATTTGTTAAGGGCTTACTATGTGCGAAGTACTGCTTTTTAATGGCATTTATTAAGCGCTTACTATGTGCAAAGCACTGTTCTAAGCACTGGGGAAGTTACAAGGTGATCAGGTTGTCCCACGGGGGGCTCACAGTATTAATCCCCACTTTACAGATGAGGTAACTGAGGCACAGAGAAGTGAAGTGACTTGCCCAAAGTCCCACAGCTGGCAATTGGCGGAGCTGGGATTTGAACCCATGACCTCTGACTTCAAAGCCCGGACTCTTTCATCACCATCATCAATCGTATTTATTGAGCGCTTACTATGTGCAGAGCACTGTACTAAGCACTTGGGAAGTACAAATTGGCAACATTTAGAGACAGTCCCTACCCAACAGTGGGCTCACAGTCTAAAAGGGGAAGACAGAGAACAAAACCAAACATACTAACAAAATAAAATAAATAGAATAGATATGTACAAGTAAAATAAATAAATAAATAAATAGAGTAATAAATATGTACAAACATATATACATATATACAGGTGCTGTGGGGAAGGGAAGGAGGTAAGAAGGGGGGATGGAGAGGGGGATGAGGGGGAGAGGCAGGAAGGGGCTCAGTCTGGGAAGGCCTCCTGGAGGAGGTGAGCTCTCAGTAGGGCCTTGAAGGGAGGAAGAGAGCTAGCTTGGCAGATGGGCAGAGGGATTGGGGGCATTCCAGGCCCGGGGGAGGACGTGGGCCGGGGGTCGATGGCGGGACGGGCGAGAACGAGGCCTAACGGTGAGAAGATTAGCGGCGGAGGAGCGGAGGGTGCGGGCTGGGCTGGAGAAGGAGAGAAGGGAGGTGAGGTAGGAGGGGGCGAGGGGATGGACAGCCTGGAAGCCCAGGGTAAGGAGTTTCTGCCTGATGCGCAGATTGATTGGTAGCCACTGGCGATTTCTGAGGAGGGGAGTAACATGCCCAGAGCGTTTCTGGACAAAGATAATCCGGGCAGCAGCGTGAAGTATGGATTGAAGTGGAGAGAGACATGAGGATGGAAGATCAGAGAGAAGGCTGATGCAGTAGTCCAGACGGGATAGGATGAGAGCTTGAATGAGCAGGGTAGCGGTTGGGATGGAGAGGAAAGGGCGGATCTTGGCAATGTTGCGGAGCTGAGACCGGCAGGTTTTGGTGACGGATTGGATGTGAGGGGTGAATGAGAGAGCATAGTCGAGGATGACACCAAGGTTGCCGGCTTGTGAGATGGGAAGGATGGTAGTGCCGTCAACAGAGATGGGAAAGTCAGGGAGAGGGCAAGGTTTGGGAGGGAAAACAAGGAGTTTAGTCTTTGACATGTTGAGCTTTAGGTGGCGGGCAGACATCCAGATGGAGATGTCCTGAAGGCAGGAGGAGATGCGAGCCTGGAGGGAGGGGGAGAGAGCAGGGACAGAGATGGAGATCAGGGTGTCATCAGCGTAGAGATGATAGTTGAAGCCGTGGGAGCGAATGAGGTCACCAAGGGAGTGCGTGTAGATCGAGAACAGAAGGGGACCAAGCACTGAACCTTGGGGAACCCCCACAGTAAGGGGATGGGAGGGGGAGGAGGAGCCTGCAAAAGAGACGGAGAATGAACGACCAGAGAGGTAAGAGGAGAACCAGGAGAGGACGGAGTCTGTGAAGCCAAGGTCAGATAGCGTGTTGAGGAGAAGGGGGTGGTCCACAGTGTCGAAGGCAGCTGAGAGGTCGAGGAGGATTAGGACAGAGTAGGAGCCGTTGGATTTGGCAAGCAGGAGGTCATTGGTGACCTTTGAGAGGGCAGTTTCCATGGAATGTAGGGGACGGAAGCCAGACTGGAGGGGGTCGAGGAGAGAGTTGTTGTTGAGGAATTCTAGGCAGCGCGTATAGACAACCCATTCAAGGACTCTTTCCACTGAGCCACTCTGTTCTTAGAGCTGGGGTGAGACAAGGTGATCAGGTGGTCCCTTGGGGGGCTCACAGTCTTCATCCCCATTTTACAGATGAGGGAACTGAAGCCCAGAGAAATTAAATGACTTAAGCTCTTACTATGTGCCAGGCACTCTACTAAGTGCTGGGATAGATACAAGATAACCGCGTTGGACACAGTCCCTGTTCCATATGGGGTGCACACTTTTAATTTCCATTTTATGGATGAGGAACTGAGGCACAGAGAAGTTAAGTGACTTGCCCAAGGTCACACAGAAGAGATGTGGCAGAGCCAGGGTTAGAACCCAATCAATCAATCAATCATATTTATTGAGTGCTTACTGTGTGCAGAGCACTGTACTAAGCGCTTGGGAAGTACAAGTTGGCAACGTATAGAGACGGTCCCTACCCAACAGTGGGCTCACAGTCTAGAAGGGGGAGACAGAGAACAAAACCAAACGTACTAACAAAATAAAATAAATAGACTAGATATGTACAAGTAAAATAAATAAATAGAGTAATAAATATGTACAAACATATATACATATATACCAAATGTATTAACAAAATAAAATAAATAGAATAGATATGTACAAGTAAAATAAATAAATAGAGTAATAAATATGTATAAACATATGTACATATATATGCTGTGGGGAAGGGAAGGAGGTAAGACGGGAGGGTGGAGAGGAGGACGAGGGGGAGAGGAAGGAGGGGACTCAATCTGGGAAGGCCTCCTGGAGGAGGTGAGCTCTCAGTAGGGCCTTGAGCCACAGAGCCATGCTGTGCCTGGCACCTAGTAAGCGCTTAATAAGTGAGTAAGAGTGTGAGCCCCATGTGGGACGGGGACTGTGCCTGAACTGATTACCTTGTATCTACTCCAGCAATTAGGACAGGACTTGGCACATAGTAAGCTCTTAAATGCCATCTGGAATCAGAGGAAAGGCCGGGGGGCGGGGGGCGGGGGCTGAATCAAAGACCGGAGCCTCAATAATAATAATTCTGATATTTGTAAAGTACTTCTTAAGAAGTACTTGAGTATTTCTCCCCCTTCTAGACCGTGAGCCCAGTGTTGGGTAGGGACCGTCTCTATATGTTGCCAACTTGTACTTCCCAAGTGCTTAGTACAGTGCTCTGCACACAGTAAGCGCTCAATAAATATGAGTGAATGAATGAATGCTTACTGTATGCCAGGCACTGTACTAAGCTCTGGGGTGGATACAAACAAATCGGGTGGGACCCGGTCCCTGTCCCATAATAATAAAATAATAATGATGGCATTTATTAAGCCCTTACTATGTGCAAGGCACTGTTCTAAGTGCCGGGGAGGTTACAAGATGATCAGGTTGTCCCACGTGGGGCTCACAGTCTCAATCCCCATTTTACAGATGAGGTCACTGAGGCCCAGAGAAGTTAAGTGCCTTGCCCAAAGTCACACAGCTGACAATTGGCAGCTGATAATTTCACCTCCTCCAGGAGGCCTTCCCAGACTGAGCCCCTTCCTTCCTCTCCCCCTCGTCCCCCTCTCCATCCCCCCATCTTACCTCCTTCCCTTCCCCACAGCACCTGTATATATGGATATATGTTTGTACATATTTATTACTCTATTTATTTATTTTACTTGTACATATCGATTCTATTTATTTTATTTTGTTAGTATGTTTGGTTCTGTTCTCTGTCTCCCCCTTCTAGACTGTGAGCCCACTGTTGGGTCGGGACTGTCTCTAGATGTTGCCAACTTGGACTTCCCAAGCGCTTAGTCCAGTGCTCTGCACACAGTAAGCGCTCAATAAATACGATTGATGATGATGAATTGGCGGAGCCGGGGTTTGAACCCCTGACCTCTGACTCCAAAGCCCGGGCTCTTCTCCACTGAGCCACGCTGCTTCTTAGTCCCATCCTAAGTACTCCCCAGCCAAGGGGCAGCTCATCATCATCAATCGTATTTATTGAGCGCTTACCATGTGCAGAGCACTGTACTAAGCGCTTGGGAAGTACAAATTGGCAACATCTAGAGATAGTCCCTACCCAACAGTGGGCTCACAGTCTAAAAGGGGGAGACAGAGAACAAAACCAAACATACTAACAAAATAAAATAAATAGGATAGATATGTACAAGTAAAATAAATAAATAGAGTAATAAATATGTACAAACATATATACATATATACAGGTGCTGTGGGGAAGGGAAGGAGGTGAGATGGGAGGATGGAGAGGGGCAGCTCGTCCTTGGCCAGGAGCAAGCTGAGCGGCCTTTCGGCCCACCACCGCCCAGGGGTCAGCCAGTTGGGTTACTGGGGATTAGCTCAAATTTAGACACCCAATCCTCCCCTCTCCACCCATCCCTGCCGCCTCTCCTCCCCTGGCAGGCGCAACCCGCGCTGACCCAGGGTGGAAGGAGCTGGAGATGATGAGGAAAGCTGCCAACGGGGCTCCTGTTTGGAGACCGTTGAATATCCCGAACTCCAAAGGACTTAGAAACGCTGCCCGTTGGCTTGGGGTGAGGCCCCTTCCCCCTTCCCCGGCCCCTACAGGGCATAAATGTTCTCAAGGGAGCCGGAATAGGACTCCGTGCCTCGGGAGCAGCCAGCTGAGGCCATGCAACGGACCAGAGGAGCTATTAATAGCAGGCCGCGGCCCCCTGCTATCTAGGTGATAGGTGGGACTAATGTCACCCGACCGGGGCGTCCTGAAAGAATGGCAGTGCCCTTCTGAGGTCGCATCTAGCTACCCCTCTCATGCCTGAAGACTCTCTCCGGCGGGCAGAGATCGAGTTCCCTGGCATCGCGGGAAGGTTGGACGTGGGGCTGAGTTAGGGGTTTATATCCGTGACTTTTCTCCTGGGTGTCATTGATGATGATGATGATGATGGCATTTGTTAAGCGCTTACGATGCGCAAAGCGCTGTCCTAAGCACTGGGGAAGAGACAAGGTGATCAGTTTGTCCCACGGGGGGCTCACAGTCTTCACCCCCATTTTACAGATGAGGGAACTGAGGCCCAGAGAAGGGAAGTGACTTGCCCAAAGTCACACAGCTGACAAGCGGTGGAACCCATGACCTCTGACTCCCAAGCCCGGGCTCTTTCCACTGAGCCACGCTGCTTCTCTAAGGCAGCATTGAAGGAGCATTGTTATTATTAATAACTATAATAATAATAATGATGACGGCATTTTTTAAGCGCTTACTATGTGCAAAGAACTGTACTAAGCGCTGGGGAGATTACAAGGAGGTCAGGTTGTCCCACGGGGGGCTCGCAGTCTTCAACCCCATTTTACAGATGAGGGAACTGAGGCCCAGAGAAGTGAAGTGGCTTGCCCAAAGTCACACAGCTGACAACTGGCAGAGCCGGGATTCAAACCCCTGACCCCTGACTCCAAAGCCCGTGCTCTTTCCACTGAGCCTAATACTAATAATATTTGTTAAGCGCTTACTATGTGTCAAACACTGCTCTGAGCACTGGAGTGGATACAAGCTAATCAGCTAATCAGTCTTTTAGACTGTGAGCCCACTGTTGGGTAGGGACTGTCTCTATATGTTGCCAATTTGTACTTCCCAAGTGCTTAGTACAGTGCTCTGCACATAGTTAGCGCTCAATAAATACGATTGATGATGATGATGATGAGGTTGGACAGGGTTCCCGTCCCGCAGGAGGCGCTGAGTCTTAATCTCCGTTTTCCGGATGAGGGAGCTGAGGCACAGAGAAGGGAAGTGACTTGTCCAGGGTCACACAAAAGACTGGTGACAGAGCCAGGATTAGAACTCCTGTCCTTCGGATTCACAGGCCCGGGCTCTCTCCACTGGGCCACACTGCTTCTACTGCTGCTACCCTAGAACAAACACCACGAATCTGACCTTGGCGACTGGGGCTTGTGATCCTGGCTTTATCCAGCCCACGCCATCGGCATACATCATCATCATCATCAATCGTATTTATTGAGCGCTTACTATGTGCAGAGCACTGTACTAAGCTCTTGGGAAGTACAAATTGGCAACGCATAGAGACAGTCCCTACCCAACAATGGGCTCACAGTCTATACATGACCCCTGACCCCTGGGCAGGGCCCTCACCCTTGTCCCTTGTCCATTCTTGCCCAGTTCCCTGGGGGGTGGGCCTGGCCTTACCCCCCACCCCAGTCAGTCAGTCACTCACTCATAGTAAGCGCTTAATAAATGCCATTATTATTATTAGTCTCTGTGCCTCAGTTCCCTCATCTGTAAAATGGGGATTAAGACTGTGAGCCCCCCCGGGGGGCAAACTGATCACCTTGTAACCTCCCCAGGGCTTAGAACAGTGCTCTGCACATAGTAAGCACTTAATAAATACGATTGATGTTGATGATGATCATCATCATTATTATTATTATTATTATTATTATAGTCCATGAGCTACTGTCTCCCCCCAGGGGTCCCTTCAGGGTCCATAGGAAAAATTCCTGATTTTCAGGTCTCCGGCAGGCAGAGGGGAAAGGAAGCTGGAACATCCTGGATCACATCATGGAGGCCCTCCAGAGCACTGCACAGGGGGTGTCAACACCACCACACCAGAGCCCTGAATAACAATAATAATAATAATGATGGCATTTATTAAGCGCTTACTATGGACAAAGCACTGTTCTAAGCGCTGGGGAGGTTACAAGGTGATCAGGTTGTCCCACGGGGGGCTCACAGTCTTAATCCCCATTTTGCAGATGAGGGAACTGAGGCCCAGAGAAGTGAAGTGACTTGCCCAAAGTCACACAGCTGACAGTTGGCGGAGCCGGGATTTGAACCCATGACCTCTGACTCCAAAGCCCGGGCTCTTTCCACTGAGCCACGCTGCTTCTCATGAACAATGAGCCCTCCAGAACAATGCGCTGGGGCTGTATGAAACACCTCTGTGGGGCCCTCTAGAATGCCACACCAGGGCTGTCAATCAATCAATCAATCAATCAGTCGTATTTATGGAGGGCTTACTGTGTGCAGAGCACTGGACTAAGCGCTTGGGAAGTACAAGTTGGCAACATATAGAGACGGTCCCTACCCAACAGAGGGCTTCCAGTCTAGAAGGGGGAGACAGAGAACAAAACCAAACGTATTAACAAAATAAAATAGAATAGATATGTACAAGTAAAATAAATAAATAAATAGAGTAATAAATCTGTACAAACATATATACATATATACAGGTGCTGTGGGGAAGGGAAGGCGGTAAGATGGGGGGGATGGAGAGGGGGGCAAGGGGGAGAGGAAGGAGGGGGCTCCGTCTGGGAAGGCCTCCTGGACGAGGTGAGCTCTCAGTAGGGCCTTAAATAACAATAATAATAATAATATTGGTATTTGTTAAGCGCTTATTATGTGCAAAGCACTGTTCTAAGCTCTGGGGGGATACAAGGTGATCAGGTTGTCCCACAAGGGGCTCACAATCTTAACCCCCATTTTACAGATGAGGGAACTGAGGCGCAGAGAAGTTAAGTGAAGAGAAGTCTTTTAGACTGTGAGCCCACCTTTTAGACTGTGAGCCCACTGTTGGGGAGGGACTGTCTCTATATGTTGCCAACTTGTACTTCCCAAGCACTTAGTACAGTGCTCTGCACACAGTAAGTGCTCAATAAATATGATTGATTGATTGATTAAGTGACTCACCCAAAGTCACAAAGCTGACAGGTGGAGGAGAACCCATGACCTCTGATCCCAAGCCCGTGCTCTTTCCACTGCTTCTCCTCAGCCACACAGCTTCGCCTCATTCATTCATTCATTCAATCGTATTTATTGAGCGCTTACTGTGTGCAGAGCACTGGACTAAGCCCTCGGGAGGTCCAAGTTGGCAACGTATAGAGACGGTCCCTACCCAACAGTGGGCTCCCAGTCTAGAAGGGGGAGACAGAGAACAAAACATATTAACACAACACTCTACACACAGTAAGCACTCGATAAATACGACTGGATGAACGCACCAGGGTCATCCAGAACACCACACGAGGGTGGTGCGGAAAACCAGTGGCTACCAATCAATCTGCGCATCAGGCAGAAACTCCTCACCCTGGGCTTCCAGGCTGTCCATCCCCTCGCCCCCTCCTACTTCTCACCTCCCTTCTCTCCTTGTCCAGCCCAGCCCGCACCCTCCGCTCCTCCGCCGCTAATCTCCTCCCCGTACCTCGTTCTCGCCTGTCCCGCCATCGACCCCCAGCCCACGTCATCCCCGGGCCTGGAATGCCCCCAATCCCTCTGCCCATCCGCCAAGCTCGCTCTCTTCCTCCCTTCAAGGCCCTACTAAGAGCTCACCTCCTCCAGGAGGCCTTCCCAGACTGAGCCCCTTCCTTCTTCTCCCCCTCGTCCCCCTCTCCATCCCCCCATCTTACCTCCTTCCCTTCCCCACAGCACCTGTATATATGGATATATGTTTGTCCATATTTATTACTCTATTTATTTATTTTACTTGTACATATCTATTCTATTTTATTTTGTTAGTATGTTTGGTTTTGTTCTCTGTCTCCCCCTTTTAGACTGTGAGCCCACTGTTGGGTAGGGACTGTCTCTAGATGTTGCCAATTTGTACTTCCCAAGAGCTTAGTACAGTGCTCTGCACATAGTAAGCGCTCAATAAATATGATTGATGATGACCGCAGCCCTCCAGAAGGCCACCGCGGGGGTTGTCCGGAACACCGCATCGAGACCTTCCCCACCGGACATTCGGCGGTCAGCCTTTACCGGAGCCGTGTTTTCCTGCAGGGATCTGGCCTGGCTCCGGGATCCGGGTTCCAGGATTGGGCTGCTCTGGCCCTCTCTTCCGACAGGACACTGCTCCGAGCCCAGTCTGGGGCCGATGGGTTCCGATGATCCTCACTGAGCTGTAGGTGAACTGGAGCTACAGAGGAGCTAGAGTGTGAGCCCGTTGTTGGGTAGGGACCGTCTCTATATGTTGCCGACTTGTACTTCCCAAGCCCTTAGTACAGTGCTCTGCACACAGTAAGCGCTCAATAAACACGATTGAATGAATGAATGAATGAATGAATGGAGCTGCCCCTTGGCCTCTGAATGCCCACACCTCCATGCCCCCCGGACCGATCAATCAATCAATCAATCAATCATAGTTATTGAGCGCTTACTGTGTGCAGAGCACTGTACTAAGCGCTTGGGAAGTACAAGTTAGCATCATATAGAGATGGTCCCTACCCAACAGTGGGTTCACAGTCTAGTAGGGGGAGACAGAGAACAAAACCAAGCATATTAACAAAATAAAATAAACAATATCAATCAATCAATCGCATTTATTGAGCGCTTACTATGAGCAAAGCACTGTTCTAAGTGCTGGGGAGGTTACAAGGTGATCAGGTTGTCCCACGGGGGGCTCACAGTCTTATTCCCCATTTTACAGAGGAGGTCACTGAGGCCCAGAGAAGTTAAGTGACTCGCCCAAAGTCACACAGCTGACAATTGGTGGATCCGGGATTTGAACCCCTGCCCTCTGACTCCAAAGCCCGGGCTCTTTCCACTGAGCCACGCTGCTTCCCAACTAGGGACTGTTTGGGCAGCCATCCAACATCGGGGATGATTCTGTAACTCGGAGGCAAGTCACATTTTTCTAGGAAAGTTGCAATGAGGTCGTGGGGGTGTCTGGCCCCTAAGGGCCCGTCCCTGCCACCTCAACTACGGCCTCCATCTGCTTTCTCATCCTGCTCTCCAGGCATGGGGGTGGAGATGGCAGCCTGGGCAGGATCAGGCTTCCCTCTACCCCTGAGCCTCGATAGACTGAAGCGCTCAGTACAGTGCTCTGCACACAGTAAGCGCTCAATAAATACGATTGATTGATTGATTGATAGACCGATAAGAGCCTCTTTCTCTGACCTCCCCTCCCCACACGCTGCCCGGTGGACGGGGGTGTCGAGGGGTGTTAACAAAATGAACATTTTGTTAATACGTTTTGTTTTGTTGTCTGTCTCCCCCTTCTAGACTGTGAGCCCGTTGTTGGGTAGGGACCATCTCTATTTGTTGCCAACTTGTCCTTCCCAAGCGCTTAGTACAGTGCTCTGCACACAGTCGGCGCTCAATACATACGATTGAATTGAATGAATGAGGATCCCAGGGCATAGCCGGACCATGGTCTGGCTTGTCAATCGATCGATCAATCAATCAACCGTATTTATTGAGCGCTTACTGTGTGCAGAGCACTGTACTAAGCTCTTGGGAAGTACAAGTTGGCAACATAAGGATCTGGCCCAAACCCTCCTGCCTAGCGTTAAGCACTTACTGTGTGACAGGCACTCTACTAAAACTGAGAAGCAGCGTGGCTCAGTGGAAAGAGCCCGGGCTTTGGAATCAGAGGTCATGGTTCAAATCCCGGCTCCGCCACTTGTCACTTCACTTCTCTGGGCCTCAGTCACCTCATCTGGAAAATGGGGATGAAGACTGTGAGCCCCCCGTGGGACAACCTGATCACCTTGTATCCTCCCCAGTGCTTAGAACAGTGCTTTGCACATAGTAAGCGCTTAATAAATGCCGCCATTATCATTATTATTATTATTCTCTGGGCCTCAGTCACCTCATCTGGAAAATGGGGATGAAGACTGTGAGGCCCCCGTGGGACAACCTGATCACCTTGTATCCTCCCCAGTGCTTAGAACAGTGCTTTGCACATAGTAAGCGCTTAATAAATGCCGCCATTATTATTATTATTATTATTCTCTGGGCCTCAGTCACCTCATCTGGAAAATGGGGATGAAGACTGTGAGCCCCCCGTGGGACAACCTGATCACCTTGTATCCTCCCCAGTGCTTAGAACAGTGCTTTGCACATAGTAAGCGCTTAATAAATGCCGCCATTATTATTATTATTATTATTCTCTGGGCCTCAGTCACCTCATCTGGAAAATGGGGATGAAGACTGTGAGCCCCCCGTGGGACAACCTGATCACCTTGTAACCTCCTCAGTGCTTAGAACAGTGCTTTGCACATAGTAAGTGCTTAATAAATGCCATCATTATTATTATTACTAAGCCACTTTGGGCAAGTCACTTCACTTCTCTGGGCCTCGGTTCCCTCATCTGGAAAATGGGGATGAAGACTGTGAGTCCCCTGTGGGACAACCTGATCACCTTGTAACCTCCCCAGCGCTTAGAACAGCGCTTTGCACATAGTAAGTGCTTAATAAATGCCATCATCATTATTATTACAACGCCTGACACATAGTGCTTAACAAATAACATTATTATTATTATTATTATTATTATTATTATTATTATTATTATTATTATTATTATAACCCATAGAGAAAGTGTTCCACCACTGAAAGATAAAGCCCGAGTGCCAGGAAGGCCCAGCTGAGAGCTGGCTGTGATGGCCGGAGCCTCAGGAGAAGTGAGCCCACTGTTGGGTAGGGACCGTCTCTATATGTTGCCAACTTGTACTTCCCAAGCGCTTAGTACAGTGCTCTGCACACAGTAAGCACTCAATAAATACGATTGAATGAATGAATAAATGGTGTTGGGATGAACGGTCACCATCCTGGTCTGGGCATTTGTTGTATCCCGACTTGATTACCATATCAGCCTCTTTGCATTCATTTATTCATTCAATCGTATTTATTGAGCGCTTACTGTGTGCAGAGCACTGTACTAAGCACTTGGGAAGGACAAGTTGGCAACATCTAGAGACGGTCCCTACCCAACAGCGGGCTCACAGTCTAGAAGGGGGAGACAGACAACAAAACAAAACGTGTGGACAGGTGTCATCAGAAGAAATAGAAATAAAGCTAGACGCACTTCATTAGTAAAATAGAATAGTAAATATGAACAAGTAAAATAAATAGAGTTATAAATCTGTACAAACACATATACAAGTGCTGTGGGGAGGGGAAGGAGGTAGGGCGGGGGGGATGGGGAGGACGAGAGGAAAAAGGGGGCTCAGTCTGGGAAGGCCTGCTTTGCAGACCCCCTTGCTTCCAGCATCTTCCTGTTTGCAGGGGTTCTGGGATTCCATCAGCTTTGACAATTCCTCACATCTTCCCTGTATGGAATCTCCTGTCCCGCCAAATTCCCCAAACTCCAGGGAGCATTTCCCTTCCGAACCCCTACCTCCTTTCCCACCCACCCCTCTCAGCGGGCAGCCCGAGATGGCATAATAATAAAAAATAATAATAATAGGCGTTAAGTGTTAACTTTGTGCTGGGCACTATACTAAGTGTTGGGGCGGATACCAGCTCCACTTGGCTGGTGGGGAAATCGAAAGCCAGAGAGGTCAGGCCACTTATCCAGAGCCAATCAGTCGTATTTATTGAGCGCTTACTGTGGGCAGAGCACTGTACTAAGCGCTTGGGAAGTACAAGTTGGCAACATATCATCATCAATCGTATTTATTGAGCGCTTAATGTGTGCAGAGCACTGTACTAAGCGCTTGGGAAGTCCAAGCTGGCAACATATAGAGACAGTCCCTACCCAACAGTGGGCTCACAGTCGAAAAGCCACCCAGTAGGTTGGTGGTGGTGGGATGGGATTGGGGTGGGGGTTTAAATGACCTGACTTTTGGTCTACAGCTCTTTCCTCTGCACTCTGAGGCCTGGTGGATTGGATGAGTTCCTTCCCCTTTGGCCTCCTCACCATCAGCCTCCAAGTCTGCATTTCATCAGCCGCGTATGGCGTAAGGACCAGCTTGCGTGTGACACGGAGATAAGTGACCCCAACCCGCGCTGGTAGGGTTGTCCCAGGAAAGGGAGAGGGAGAGGGTGGAGAAGAGGAAGGGGAGAGGGGAGACCACCAGCCCCTCGGGGGCATTTAGGCGGGCCCAGGCTCCGTCAGTCTAGAGCGGCAGGAATGGCAGGGGTGGGGGGGATTGGGGCTAAAGAAACAGCAGAAGCAGCGTGGCTCAGTGGAAAGAGCCCGGGCTTTGGAGTCAGAGGTCATGGGTTCAAATCCCGGCTCTGCCACACATCTGCTGTGTGACCTTGGGCAAGTCACTTCACTTCTCTAAGCCTCAGTTACCTCATCTGGAAAATGGGGATTCAGACTGGGAGCCCCCCGTGGGACAACCTGATCACCTTGTATCCACCCCAGCGCTTAGAACAGTGCTTTGCACAGAGTCAGCGCTTAATAAATGCCATCATTATTATAAAGAAACGCCCCACTCCAGACCAAGCCACCTCCCTTGGGGAGAGGGAATCCGGGCTTTGGAGTCGGAGGTCATGGGTTCAAATCCCGGCTCTGCCAATTGTCAGCTGTGTGACTTTGGGCAAGTCGCAATCAATCAATCAATCATATTTATTGAGCACTTACTGTGTGCAGAGTACTGTACTAAGCGCTTGGGAAGTACAAGTTGGCAACATCTAGAGACAGTCCCTACCCAACAGTGGGCTCACAGTCTAAAAGGGGGAGACAGAGAACAAAACCAAACATCCTAACAAAATAAAATCAATAGAATAGATATGTACAAGTAAAATAAATAGAGTAATAAATATGTACAAACAACTATACATATATGCAGGTGCTGTGGGGAAGGGAAGGAGGTAAGATGGGGGGGATGGAGAGGGGGAGGAGGGGGAGAGGAAGGAAGGGGCTCAGTCTGGGAAGGCCTCCTGGAGGAGGTGAGCTCTCAGTAGGGCCTTGAAGGGAGGAAGAGAGCTAGCTTGGCGGATGGGCAGAGGGAGGGCATTCCAGGCTATTCTAGGGCTGAAGATATAGCTTTGGGGACTGTATCGTTCATTCATTCATTCAATCGTATTTATTGAGCGCTTACTGTGTGTAGAGCACTGTACTAAGCGCTTGGTAAGAGGTTAATATATAGTACATTACACTATAGTATAGTACATACTATATATACTATATAAGTATAAGTATATACTATAGTATAGTCACACAGACCAAGCTACCTCCCTTGGGGAGAGGGAATCCGAGAGTTGCCGCTGTGCACATCTGCAGAGAGGAGTTAGTGGGGCCAACACCAGTCCTCGTGGATACCGGGCACGGGACATTATGGTGGCACGCTGAGCACTCATCGCCACGCAATGGCATCATTCATTCATATTTATTGAGCACTTACTGTGTGCAGAGCACTGTACTAAGCGCTTGGGAAGTCCAAGTTGGCAACATATAGAGACGGTCCCTACCCAACAGTGGGCTCACAGTCTAGAACAATGGCATCAGCGGACCATTCTGGAGAAGCAGCGTGGCTCAGTGGAAAGAGACCGGGCTTGGGAGTCAGAGGTCGTGGGTTCTAATCTCAGCTCCGCCACGTGTCAGTCATGTGACTTCAGGCAAGTCGTTTCGCTTCTCTGGACCTCAGTTCCCTCATCCGTAAAATGGGGATGAAGACTGTGAGCCCCACGTGGGACAACCTGATCACCTCTTATCTACCCCAGTGCTCAGAATAGTGCGGGGCACAGAGTAAGCGCTTGACAAATACCATCGTTATTATTCTGAGGAAGTCCGTCCAAGGCCAGCCGAACCTACAAGGGGGATCCCGACCCTCTTCTGGGCTCCAAAGCCACCATGTCCCCCTCCCAGATCCCCGGAAACACGGGCGCCGCTTCTGAGCTGTGACACTCAGCAGCAGGAGCAGAAGAGGAGGGTGGCAAAGAAAACAAAACAAGAAAACAAAAACAGAAAACAAAACCAAAACAAAATCACTGGTACGGAGGAGGTTGGGGACACATTGGACGGAACTGGATTAGGAGTGCAGAGGGTACTGTGTTTCCTCTCTCCTCATCCTCCAGTACAGTGCTAAGCACTTAGTACAGCACTTTGCACCAGTAAGCACTCACTAAATAAGATTGAATTGAATTCCTTCTCTCCCCAACCTCCTTTCGCCTCCCACCAGCTCCTCAGAGGGTTTCTGTTCACCTCAGTGCCTCCTCTCTTTGACCTAATCTCGGATGTGGAGTATTTCTTTTCTAGATTATCAGCTCATTGTGGGCAGGGATCATGTCTACAAACTCTGTTATATTGTACCCTCCCAAGACATTCATTCATTCATTCAATCGTATTTATTGAGCGCTTACTGTGTGCGGAGCACTGGACTAAGCGCTTGGGAAGTCCAAGTTGGCAACATATAGAGACGGTCCCTACCCAACAGCGGGCTCATGGTCTAGAAGGGGGAGACAGACAACAAAACAAAACATATTACCAAAATAAAATAAATGGAATAAATATGTACAAATAAAATAAATAAATAAATAGAGTAATAAATCCGTACAAACATATGTACATATATACAGGTGCTGTGGGGAGGGGAAGGAGGTAAGGCGGGGGGATGGAGAGGGGGAGGAGGGGGCTCAGTGTGGGAAGGCCTCCTGGAGGAGGTGAGCTCTCAGTAGGGCTTTGAAGGGAGGAAGAAAGCTAATTGCCAAGACAATTGTGGTATTTGTTAAGTGCTTACTGTGTGTCAGACGCTGTACTAAGTGCTGAGGCGGATACAAGCAAATCGTATTGAACCCAGTCCCTGTCCCAAATGGGGCTCACGGTCTCAATCCCTGTCTTAATAATAATAAAAATTATAATCAATCAATCAATCGTATTTACGGAGCGCTTACTGTGTGCAGAGCACTGTACTAAGCGCTTGGGAAGTACAAGTTGGCAACATATAGAGACAGTCCCTACCCAACAGTGGGCTCACAGTCTAAAAGGGGAGACGGAGAACAAAACCAAACATACTAACAAAATAAAATAAATAGAATAGATAGATATAGAATAGAATAGATATCAACTTGTATCAATAGATATCAAGTTGCCAACTTGTACTTCCCAAGCGCTTAGTACAGAGCTCTGCACACAGTAAGCGCTCAATAAATACGATTGATGATGATCAACGTGGCCCAGTGGATTGAGCCCGGGCCTGGGAGCCAGAAGGACCTGGGTTCTAATCACAGATCCGCCCCTTGTCTGCTGGGTGACCTCAGGCAAGTCACCTCACTTCTCTGTGCCTCAGTTACCGCATCGTACAAGGGGGATTAAATCTGTGAGCCTGATTTGGGACAGGGACGGTGTCCAACCTGATTCAAAGTCAGCTGGGTGACTTTGGGCCAGTCACTTCACTTCTCTGGGCCTCAGTTACCTCATCTGTAAAATGGGGATTAAAACCGTGAGACCCCCGTGGGACAACCTGATCACCTTGTAACCTCCCCAGCGCTTAGAACAGTGCTTTGCACATAGTAAGCGCTTAACAAGTACTGTCATTATTGTTATTATGTGCTTGTCTCTCCCCCAGCACTTAGTACAGTGCCTGGCACATAGTAAGCGCTTAACAAATGCCACAATTACCCATCCTGGGAAGAGGGGCAGTGGCTGGGGTCAGTAGGAATCAGGGGGCCGTGGTGACTTGGGATATGTTGCCAACATATATCCCTCCTGGATATATGTTGCCAACTTGTACTTCCCAAGCGCTTAGTACAGTGCTCTGCACACAGTAAGCGCTCAATAAATACGATTGATTGATTGATTGATTGACCTGCTGGTCTAATGGAGAACGCTCTGAAGCAGGATGGCCTAGTGGCTAGAGTCAGCGCTTAGAACAGTGCCAGCGCTTAGAACAGTGCTTTGTACAAAGTGCTTAATAAATACCATCATCATTATCATTATGATTATTATTATTATTACAGGCCTGGAAGTCAGAAAGACCTGGGTTCTAATCCTGGATCTGCCGTTTGTCTGCTGTGTGACCTTAGGCAAGTCACTTCACTTCTCTGTGCCCCAGTTACCTCATCTCTAAAACGGGGATCGAGACTGTGAGCCCCACGTGGGACAGGAACTTTCTCCAACCCGATTTGCTTGTAATAATAATAATAATAATAAAGGCATTTATTAAGCGCTTACTATGTGCAAAGCACTGTTCTAAGCGCCGGGGAGGTTACAAGGTGATCAGGTTGTCCCGGGGGGGCTCACAGTCATCATCATCATCATCATCATCAACCGTATTTATTGAGCGCTTACTGTGTGCAGAGCACTGTACTAAGCGCTTGGGAAGTACAAGTCGGCAGTCTTAATCCCCATTTTCCAGATGAGGGAACTGAGGGCCAGAGAAGTGCCCAAAGTCACACAGCTGACAATTGGCGGAGCCGGGATTTCAACCCGTGAGCTCTGACTCCAAAGCTCGGGCTCTTTTCCACTGAGCCACGCTGCTTCTCACCCACCCCAGCGTTTAGTACAGCGCCAGGCACGTCGTAAGCACTTAACAAATACTATTATTATTTTTATCTCCCCACTCCTCAAAAGCCTCCAAACCGTTGCTCATTCCTCCGCGTATCTAGTTCTCTGGCTGGCGACTTTCAGGCTCTCAATCAGCTCTCTCTCCTCTCCTTATCCTTGCTCTTCTCCCATCATCATCAATTGTATTTATTGAGCACTTACTGTGTGCAGAGCACTGTACTAAGCGCTTGGGAAGTACAAATTGGCAACATATAGAGACGGTCCCTACCCAACAGTGGGCTCACAGTCCCACTCCACCCCAGCTCTCAAATCAATCTTTGTTCCTCTCAGTCGGGCTCCTCGCTGGGCCTCATTCTCCTCTCTCCCACCACCCACTTCTTGCTCAAATCCTCCCTTCTTCTGGGAACTCCCTCTCCATTCTTATTCCCACTGCTTTTTTTTTAAAAAAAAAATGATATCTGTTAAGCGCATACTATGTGTCAGACACCCTACTATTGCTAGGGTAGATCTAAGCTAATCATTCATTCATTCAATCGTATTTATTGAGCGCTTACTGTGCGCAGAGCACTGTGCTAAGCGCTTGGGAAGTACAAGTCATCATCATCATCATCAATCGTATTTATTGAGCGCTGACTGTGTGCAGAGCACTGTACTAAGCGCTTGGGAAGTCCAAGCTGGCAACACACAGAGACAGTCCCTACCCAACAGTGGGCTCACAGTCGAAAAGACGGCAACATAATCAGGTTGGACACGGTCCGTGTCCCATATGGGGCTCGCAGCCTTAACTCCCATTTTACAGATGAGGTAACTGAGGCCCGGAGAAGCGACATGACTTGCCCAAGGTCACACAGCAGATGGAGCTGAGATTAGAACCCAGGTCCTTCTGACCGCTAGTCCCCCCCGCCTTACCTCCTTCCCCTCCCCGCAGCACCTGTATATATGTATATATGTTTGTACGTATTTATTACTCTATTTATCTATTTATTTTATTTGTACATATTCTCTATTTATTTATTTATTTTATTTGTACATATTTATTCTATTTATTTCATTCTGTTAATATGTTTTGTTTTGTTCTCTGTCTCCCCCTTCCAGACTGTGAGCCCACTGTTGGGTAGGGACCGTCTCTATGTGTTGCCAACTTGGACTTCCCAAGCGCTTAGTACAGTGCTCTGCACACAGTAAGCGCTCAATAAATACGATTGAATGAATGAATGAATGAAATCACATCTCCTCCAGGAGGCCTTCCCTGATTCACCTTTCACTTTCCACCCTGACATTACTTCAGCTCTTCTACATCACCATTCATTCATTTATTCATTCAATTGTAGTTACTGAGCACTTACTGGGTGCAGAACACTGTACTAAGCGCTTGGAAAGTACAATTCAGGGTCGGCAGACGTAGGTTGGGTGGGGGTCCGGGGCGCCCCAGCCTAGCCCAGGAGCTTAGTGGATAGTGGGAGTCAAAAAAGTCATGGCGTGGCTTAATGGAAAGAGCAGGGTCTTGGGAATCAGAGGACATGGGATCTAATCCCAGCTCCGCCACTTGCCCAGGGCTTGGCACATAGTAAGCGCTTAACAAATACCAACATCATTATTATTAATCCCGACTCCACCACTTGTCTGCTGGGTGACCTTGGGCAAGTCACTTCACTGCTCTGTGCCTCAGTTTCTTCATCTGTAAAATGGGGATGAAGACTGTGAGCCCCACGTGGGACAACCTCAATTACCTTGTATCCTCCCCAGCGCTTAAAACAGTTCTTGGCACATGGTAAGCACTTAACCAATACCAACATTATTATGATTAATCCCGACTCCACCACTTGTCTGCTGGGTGACCTTGGGCAAGTCACTTAACTGCTCTGTGCCTCAGTTTCCTCATCTGTAAAATGGGGGTGAAGACTGTGAGCCCCACGTGGGACAACCTTGATTACCTTGTATCCTCCCCAGCACTTAAAACAGTTCTTGGCACATAGGTAAGCGCTTAACAAATACCAACATTATTATTATTAATCCCGACTCCACCACTTGTCTGCTGGGTGACCTTGGGCAAGTCACTTAACTGCTCTGTGCCTCAGTTTCCTCATCTGTAAAGTGGGGATGAAGACTGTGAGCCCCACGTGCGACAACCTTGATTACCTTGTATCCTACCCAGGCTTTAAAACAGTTCTTGGCACATAGTAAGCGCTTAACAAATACCAACATTATTATTATCCCCCTTTTAGACTGCGAGCCCACTGTTGGGTAGGGACTGTCTCTATATGTTGCCAACTTGTACTTCCCAAGCGCTTAGTACAGTGCTCTGCACACAGTAAGCGCTCAATAAATACGATTGATGATGATGACGATGATGATCGCTCACCTCCTCCAGGAGGCCTTCCCAGACTGAGCCCCTCCTTCCTCTCCCCCTCCTCCCCCTCTCCATCCCCCCCACCTTACCTCCTTCCCTTCCCCACAGCACCTGTATATATGTATATATGTTTGTACGTATTTATTACTCTATTTTACTTGTACATATTTATTCTATTTATTTTATTTTGTTAATATGTTTGGTTTTGTTCTCTGTCTCCCCCTTCTAGACTGTGAGCCCACTGTTGGGTAGGGACCGTCTCTATATGTTGCCGACTTGTACTTCCCAAGCGCTTAGTCCAGTGCTCGGCACACAGTAAGCGCTCAATAAATACGATTGAATGAATGGAGGGGGGAAGACAGACAACAGAACAACACATGGAGACAGGTGTCGAACAAATAGAATTAAAGCTCTATGCACATCATTATCAAAATAAATAGAACAGTAAATATGTACAAGTAAAGTAAATAGAGGAATAAATCTGTCCAAACATCTATACAGGTGCTGTGGGGAGGGGAAGGAGGTGGAATGGGGGCAATGGGGAGGAGGAGAGGAAAAAGGGGGCTCAGTCTGGGAAGGCCTCCTGGTAAGACTGCGAGCCCAGTGGGGAACAGGGACTGGGTCCAGCCCGATTTGCTTGAATCCACCCCAGCGCTCAGTACAGTGTCTGGCACATAGTAAGTGCTCAATGGGAAGCAGCGTGACTCAGTGGAAAGAGCCCGGGCTTTGGAGTCAGAGGTCGTGGGTTCGAATCCCATCTCCGCCATAAGCCTGCTGTGTGACCTTGGGCAAGTCCCCCTCGTGCTCCTCTATCTTACCTCCTTCCCTTCCCCACAGCACCTGTATATATATGTTTGTACAGATTTGTTACTCTATTTATTTATTTATTTTACTTGTCCATATCTATTCTATTGATTTTATTTTGTTAGTATGTTTGGTTTTGTTCTCTGTCTCCCCCTTTTAGACTGTGAGCCCACTGTTGGGTAGGGACCGTCTCTAGAGGTTGCCAACTTGGACTTCCCAAGCGCTTAGTCCAGTGCTCTGCACACAGTAAGCGCTCAATAAATACGGTTGATGATGAAGTAACTTCTCTGAGCCTCAGTTCCCTCATCTGGAAAATGGGGATGAAGACTGTGAGCCCCAAGTGGGACAACCTGATCACCTTGTATCCCCCCCCCAGCGCTTAGAACAGTGCTTTGCACATAGGAAGCGCTTAACAAATGCCATCATCATCATCAATAAATAGCACAGAGCTCAGGAGAGGAGCCTTAGTACAGTGCTAAGCGCTTAGTACAGTGCTAAGCGCTTAGTATAGTGCTCTGCACATAGTAAGCGCTCAATAAATACGATTGATGAGGAGACATGGTGCCTAACAGCGACAACGGGGGGCCTCTAGTGGTCGAACTGGAAACTGCAACTGGGACAAAGCTGCTCACCTTCAATCAATCAATCAATCAATCGTATTTATTGAGCGCTTACTGTGTGCAGAGCACTGTACTAAGCGCTTGGGAAGTACAAGTTGGCAACATATAAATCTTCTAGACTGTGAGCCCACTCTTAGGTAGGGACTGTCTATGTTGCCAACTTGGACTTCCCAAGCGCTTAGTCCAGTTCTCTGCACACAGTAGGCGCTCAATAAATACGATTGATTGATTGATTGATATTTATTTATTAGAAGCGGAGAAGCAGCCCGGGCGAGTGGCAATAATAATAACGATGGTATTTATTCAGTGCTTACCATGTGCCGAGACTGTTCTAAGCGCTGGGGAAGAGCACGAACTTGGGAGCCCGGGCTTTGAAGTCAGAGGTCATGGGTTCAAATCCCGACTCTGCCAATTGTCAGCTGGGTGACTTTGGGCAAGTCGCTTCACTTCTCTGAGCCTCAGTGACCTCATCTGTAAAATGGGGATTAAGATTGTGAGCCCCACATGGGACAACCTGATCACCTTGTATCCCCCCAGCGCTTAGAACAGTGCTTTGCACATAGTAAGCGCTTAACAAATACCATCAGGATTTATTGAGCGCTTATTCGTTCATTCATTCATTCATCCAATCGTATTTATTGCGCGCTTACAGTGTGCAGAGCACTGGACTAAGCGCTTGGGAAGTCCAAGTTGGCAACATATAGAGACGGTCCCTACCCAACAGCTGGCTCAGTGGAAAGAGCCCGGGCTTTGGAGTCAGAGATCATGGGTTCAAATCTGCGCTCCGCCAATTGCCAGCTGTGTGACTTTGGGCAAGTCACTTCACTTCTCTGTGCTTCAGTTACCTCATCTGCAAAATGGGGATGAAGACTGTGAGCCCCCCGTGGGACAACCTGATCACCTTGTAACCTCCCCAGCGCTTAGAACAGTGTTTTGCACATAGTAAGTGCTTAGTAAGTGCCATCATTATTATTATCAATCAATCAGTCGAATTTCTTGATTATCTACTCCAGGGGCTGGGTCACCCCCACCTAAGCTCCTCAGCCTCAGCCAATGAACTTGAGGGTAGATAGCGAATGTCTTCCAAGCCTTATTCATTCACTCATTCATTCAATCGTATTTATTGAGCGCTTACTGTGTGCAGAGCACTGTACTAAGCGCTTGGGAAGTACAAATCGGTAACAGATAGAGACGGTCCCTACCCAACAACAGGCTCCCAGTCTAGAAGGGGGAGACAGACAACAAAACAAAACACGGAGACAGGTGTCAACCACCATTCATTCATTCAATCGCATGTATTGAGCGCTTACTGTGTGCAGAGCACTGTATTAAGCGCTTGGGAAGTACAAGTTGGCAACATATAGAGACGGTCCCTACCCAACAACGGGATCACAGTCTAGAACCACCAGTCACTGGGAGAGCCTGGGGCAAGCCCTAGAGACTGTTCCCAACCAAGGCCATCCATCCTTCCACCAGCCAACATCCCAGGACAGCACTCAACTTGGGATCTGGGCCAGCGGGTCCAAAGACAACAACTTTCAGGCCATGTTTCCCCGCTTCTCAAGAACCTCCAGTAGTTGCCCATCCACCTCCACATTCATTCATTCATACGTATTTATTGAGCGCTTACTGTGTGCAGAGCACTGGACCAAGCGCTTGAGAAGTACAAGTGGCAACATCATCATCAATCGTATTAATTGAGCGCCTACTGTGTGCAGAACACTGGACTAAGCGCTTGGGAAGTACAAATTGGCAACATCTAGAGACAGTCCCTGCCCAACAGTGGGCTCACAGTCTAAAAGGGGGAGACGGAGAACAAAACCAAACATACTTACAAATTAAAATCAATAGAATAGATATGTACAAGTAAAATAAATAGAGTAATAAATATGTACAAACATATATACATCTATACAGGTGCTGTGGGGAAGGGAAGGAGGTAAGATGGGGGGGATGGAGAGGGGGACGAGGGGGAGAGGAGGGAAGGGGCTCAGTCTGGGAAGGCCTCCTGGAGGAGGTGAGCTCTAGAGACGGTCCCTACCCAACAGCGGGCTCACAGTCTAGAAGGGGGAGACAGACAACAAAACAGAACATATTAACAAAATAAAATAAATAGAATAAATATGTACAAGTAAAATAATTCTCTGGGCAGACAAGGCGTACCCATTTCGAGCCATACCTGGTCTTGTGGCTTTTTATCTTTCTTTTTGGAGCTCCACATCAAACAGAAGCTCCTCACCACTGGCTTTAAAGCAGTCACTCACCTCACCCCCTCCTACCTCACCTTGCTTCTCACCTCCTCCAACCCAGCCTGCAAATTTCGTTCCTCTAATGCCAACCTGGGCTTCAAGGCTGTCCATCCCCTCGCCCCCTCCTACCTCACCTCCCTTCTCTCCTTCTCCAGCCCAGCCCGCACCCTCCGCTCCTCCACCACTAATCTCCTCACCGTACCTCGCTCTCGCCTGTCCCGCCATCGACCCCCGGCCCACGTCATCCCCCGGGCCTGGAATGCCCCCAATCCCTCTGCCCCTCTGCCAAGCTAGCTCTCTTCCTCCCTTCAAGGCCCTGCTGAGAGCTCACCTCCTCCAGCAGGCCTTCCCAGACTGAGCCCCTTCCTTCCTCTCCCCCTCGTCCCCCTCTCCATCCCCCCATCTTACCTCCTTCCCTTCCCCACAGCACCTGTATATATGTATATATGGTTGTACATATTTATTACTCTATTTATTTATTTATTTATTTATCTTACTTGTACATTTCTATCCTATTTATTTTATTTTGTTGGTATGTTTGGTTCTGTTCTCTGTCTCCCCCTTTTAGACGGTGAGCCCACTGTTGGGTAGGGACTGTCTCTGTGTGTTGCCAATTTGTACTTCCCAAGCGCTTAGTACAGTGCTCTGCACATAGTAAGCGCTCAATAAATACGATTGATTGATTGATTGATTGATCTCGTCTATCTCCCCGCTGACCTCTCGCCCACCTCCTGCCTCCGGCCTGGAACGCCCACCCTCCTCAAATCCGACAGACAATCCCTCTCTCCCCCTTCAAAGCCATATTGGAAGCCCATCTCCTCCAAGAGGCCTTCCCAGACTAAGCCCTCCTTTCGCCTTCTCCCACTCCCTTCTGCGTCGCCTTAACTGTCTCCTTTTATTCATCCCCCCACTCAGCCCCACGGCACTGTTAGTATGTTTGGTTTTGTTCTCTGTCTCCCCCTTTTAGACTGTGAGCCCACTGTTGGGTAGGGACTGTCTCTAGATGTTGCCAATTTGTACTTCCCAAGCGCTTAGTACAGTGCTCTGCACATAGTAAGCGCTCAATAAATACGATTGATTGATTGATTGATTGATATCCGTAATTCAAGCAGCGTGACTCAGTGGCAAGAGCCCGGGCTTTGGAGTCAGCGGTCATGGGTTCAAATCCCCGCTCTGCCAATTGTCAGCTGTGTGACTTTGGGCAAGTCACTTCTCTGGGCCTCAGTTACCTCATATGGAAAATGGGAATTAAGACTGTGGGCCCCCCCGTGGGACAACCTGATCACCTTGTAACCTCCCCAGCGCTTAGAACAGTGCTTTGCACATAGTAAGCGCTTAATAAATGTCATCATTCTTGTTATTATTATTTACGTCTGTTAATGTCTGTCTCCCCCTCTAGACTGTAAGCTCTTTGCGGGCAGGGACTGTGTCTGCTTATTGTTATATTGGACTCTCCCAAGCGCTTAGTACGGTGCTCTGCGCACAGTAGGCACTCAGTAAATACGATGGCTCAGTGGAAAGAGCACGGGCTTTGGAGTCAGAGGTCATGGGTTCGAATCCCGGCTCCGCCACATGTCTGCTGTGTGTCCTTGGTCAAGTCACTTAACTTCTCTGAGCCTCAGTTACCTCATCTGTAAAATGGGGATTAAGACTGTGAACCCCACATGGGACAACCTGATCACTTTGTATCCCCCCAGCGCTTAGAACAGTGCTTTGCACATAGTAAGCGCTTAACAAATGCCAACATTATTATTATTATTAAATGATGAATGAATAAATTAAAATAAATAAATCGATAGGGAAGATAGATAAATAAAATAGTAGTGACCCTTGACCGCTAGAGGGCAGCAGCTGACTCCAAATATGGTTTAGTCAAGGCCGGGATAGTATTGATTGATTGATTCATTCATTCATTCATTCATTCAATCAATCAATCAATCAATCGTATTTATTGAGCGCTTACTAAGTGCAGAGCACTGTACTAAGCGCTTGGAAAGTACAATTCAGCAGCAAGTAGTAACAAATCAGCAACAACACAGCAGCAACAAATTCCCCTCCTCACAGCATTTGTGTATATTTGTACATATTTATTACTCCATTTATTTTATTAATGATGTGCATAGAGCTATAATTCTATTTATCTATTCTGATGGTATTGACACCCGTCTACTTGTTTTGTTCTCTTGTCTTGTCAAACAGACAACAGGCAGGCTTCTAGACTGGGAGCCCGTTGTCGGGTCTGTCTCTATATTTTGCCGATTTGTGGTTTCCAAACGCTTAGTCCAGTGCTCTGCACACAGTAAGCGCTCAATAAATACGATTGATTAAAAGAAGTAGAGACAATCCCTTCCAACAATAGGAGTCTGAAGACTGTATTCATCTTCTAGACTGTGAGTTCACTGTTGGGTAGGGACCATCCCTATATGTTGCCAACTTGTACTTCCCAAGTGCTTAGTACAGTGCTCTGCACACAGTAAGTGCTCAATAAATATGATTGAGTGAAAGAAGTAGAGACAATCCCTTCCCAGAACAGGAGTCTGAAGACTGTATTCATCTTCTAGACTGTGAGCCCACTGTTGCGTAGGGACCGTCTCTATGTGTTGCCAACTTGTACTTCCCAAGCGCTTAGTCCAGTGCTCTGCACACAGTAAGCGCTCAATAAATACGATTGAATGAGTGAATGAATGAATCCACCAGTGCTGAGGATGGGCATAAATGACTACTTAAAAACAAGAGGTGGCTGAAGGGTTGATAAAGATCAGGAACTGACCAGTTGGGGAAGGTTTTTTAGAGGACAGATTTTGGGAGGGCTTTGAAGGTGGAGAGAGCTGATGCGGAGGGGAAGGAAATTCTCAGTTCTGCGGATGTGAGCAAAGGGTGGATGATGGTATTTGCCAAGCGCTTTCTATGTGCCAAGCACTGTCCTAAGCGCTGGGGTAGATACAAAATAATCAGGTTGGGCGGAGTCCCTGTCTCATATCAATCAATCAATCAATCATGTTTATTGAGCGCTTGCTGTGTGCAGAGCACTATACTAAGCGCTTGGGAAGTACAAGTTGGCAACATATAGAGACAGTCCCTACCCAACAGTGGGCTCACAGTCTAAAAAGGGGAGACAGAGAACAAAACCAAACATACTAACAAAATAAAATAAATAGAATAGATATGTACAAGTAAAATAAATAAATAGAGTAATAAATATGTACAAACATATATACAGCTCTTATATGGAGCTCACAATCTTAATCCCCATTTTACAGATGAGGTAACTGAGGCACAGAGAAGTGAAGTGACTTGCCCAAGGTCACACAGCAGACAAGTAGCAGAGCCGGGATTAGACCCGACGTCCCCTGACTCCCAAGTTCGTGCTCTTCCCCAGCGCTTAGAACAGTCTCGGCACGTAGTAAGCACTGAACAAATACCATCGTTATTATTATTGCCACGAGGCCACACTGCTTGAGCACTTACTTTCCTGCAGAGCACTGAACTAAGCGCTTTGGGAGACCAATGCATCCCTGAAACCGGCGGTGGGAATGTTTTTCCATGTGATTCCATCAGGCTGGAGGCCCAGAGGAGCCCCACGCCCCCTCCCCGGGACCCTCCCCAAGCATTTTACCATGAAACACACCCACCACCAAGCCACTGAGGCACAGGAATGAACTGGGTGCTTCTCCAGGAGGGGAGAACTGAGTGAGCAGTACGCCAGCAGGTGTGTATGCCTGTGTGTGTGCGGGTGTGTGTTTGTGTCTATCTGTCCGACAATCCTGGGGGGCCGAAGATGTACCTGTGTGCCACTCCGCCCTCAATCCCACCCCCTCATTTTATTATCTTTTGAAGGTCCAGCTGGATGGGGAGAGAACCGAGAGGCGGTAAATTGCCTGGACGATCTGCAGAAGGCCCGAAATTTAGTCCCGCTCAAAGATGGGGTCATTCATTCATTCAATCGTATTTATTGAGCGCTTACTGTGTGCAGAGCACCGTACTAAGCGCTTGGGAAGTACAAGTTGGCAACATATAGAGACAGTCCCTACCCAACAGTGGGCTCACAGTCTAGAAGGGGGAGACAGACAGCAAGACAAAACATGGGGGCAGGTGTCAAGTCATCAGAATAAATAGAAATAAAGCTAGATGCATATCATTAGCACAATAAATAGAATAGTAAATATATACAAGTAAAGTAAATAGAGTAATAAATCTGTACAAACATATATACAGGTGCTGTGGGGAGGGGAAGGAGGTAGGGTGGGGGGGATGGGGAGAAGAGGAAAGGAAAAACGGGCACCAACGAGGCCTAAGAAGGGAGTCATTCATTCATTCAATCGTATCACCTTGTATCCCCCCCCCCCAGCGCTTAGAACAGGGCTTTGCACATAGTAAGCGCTTAAGAAATGCCATCATCATCATTCACTCATTCATTCAATCGTATTTATTGAGCGCAGAGAAGCAGCGTGGCTCAGTGGAAAGAGCCCGGGCTTTGGAGTCAGAGATCATGGGTTCAACTCCCAGCTCCGCCAACTGTGTGACTTTGGGCAAGTCACTTCACTGGGCCTCAGTTCCCTCATCTGTAAAATGGGGATTGAAACTGCGAGCGGCCCCCCGGGACAACCTAGTAAATAATAATAATAATAATGTTGGTATTTGTTAAGCGCTTACTATGTGCCAAGGACTGTTCCAAGCGCTCTCCTTCTCTCTTCCAACAGGTGACTGACCACAGGGCCTGCAAGGGAAAGAAGGAATCCCTCTTCATCCATTCAATTCATTCAATCGCATTTATTAAGCCCTTACTGTGTGCAGGGCACCGTACTAAGCGCTTGGGAAGAGACAGTGACAATCTCTGCCCACAGTGAGTTCACAGTCTGGGGGGGGGAGACATCAATCAATCAATCAATCAATCGTATTTATTGAGCGCTTACTGTGCTTGGGAAGTCCAAGTTGGCAACATATAGAGACAGTCCCTACCCAACAGTGGGCTCACAGTCTAAAAGGGGGAGACAGAGAACAAAACCAAACATACTAACAGAATAAAATAAATAGTCAGAAGGTCATGGATTCTAATCCCAGCTCTGCCATTTGCCTGCTCTGTGACCTTGGACGAGTCACTTCACTACTCTGTGCCTCAGTTACCTCATCTGTAAAATGGGGATTGAGACTGTGAGCCCCACGTGGGACAGGCACTGTCTCCAACTCAATTTGCTTGTGTCCACTCCAGTGGTTAGTACAGTGCCTGGAACATAGTAAGCACTTAACAAATACCATTATTATTACTATTATTATTATTACAAATAAATAAAATTTCAGATATACAAATAAATAAAATTATAGCTATACAGTTACAGATATGCAAATAAATAAAATTACAGCTATACAAATAAATAAAATTATAGCTATACAATTACAGATATGCAAATAAAATTACAGATATACAAATAATGATGGCATTTTATTAAGCGCTTACTATGTGCAAAGCACTGTTCTAAGCGCTGGGGAGGTTACAAGGTGATCAGGTTGTCCCACGGGGGGGCTCACAGTCTTAATCCCCATTTTACAGATGAGGGAACTAAGGCACAGAGAAGTTAAGTGAGTTGCCCAAAGTCACACAGCTGACAAGAGGTGGAGCCGGGATTTGAACCCATGATCTCTGACTCCAAAGCCCGGGCTCTTTCCACTGAGCCACGCTGCTTCAGTTGATTGATGGACTGATTTGAACACCTCTTCAGCCCTTATGGACACATATATTCAGCTGAACTTTCAATTATTCAGTTATTTCATCTGTACATATTCATGCCACTACCTGTCATATCCTTTTCTTCCTCATACCCTGTATATCTGTAAATATGTATATATGTTTATACATATTTATCACTCTATGTATTTATCTATTTCACTTGTACATATTTATTCAATTTATTCTATTCTATTTATTCTATTATATTTTGTAAATATGTTTTGTTTTGTTGTCAGTCTCCCCCTTCTAGACTGTGAACCCGCTGTTGGGTAGGGACCATCTCTATATGCTGCCAACTTGTACTTCCCAAGCGCTTAGTACAGTGTTCTGCACACAGTAAGCGCTCAATAAATACGATTGAATGAATGAATGAATGAATGCCCCTCTATTCGAAAATAATTTGCAAGCTCCTAGAGGGCAGGGATACTGCCTTCCGCTCTACACTCCCAGGTGCTTAGCACAGTGCTTTGCACTCTAGAGGTACTCAATAAACTCCACTGATGAATGGAGATGCAAGCCAGGAAGACCAGATAAGTATTTTAAAGAGAGCGATGCCCTGTCTTAGGCACTGTGACACAGCGGGAGACCTTTGGGAGACACCACTTCATTCATCCAATTGTATTTATTGAGCACTTATTGTGAGCACAGCATTCATTCATTCATTCATTCAACCGTCTTTATTAAGCACTTGCTGTGTGCAGAGCACTGTACTAAGCACTTGGGAAAGTACAATGCAACAATAAACAGTGACATTCCCTGCACACGATGAGCTCACAGTCTAGGGACTGCATTAAGCGCTTGGGAGAGAACAATAATAACAACGAGCAGACACATTCCCTGTCCACAAGAAGCCTATATACTTCTGTAGATATCTGTAATTTATTTATTTATATTAATGTCTGTCTCCCCCCTCTAGACTGGAAACTCGGTGTGGGTAGGGAATATGTCTGTCATATTTTTATACTGTGCTCTCCCAAGCCCTCGGTACAGTTCTCTGCACACAGTAAGCGCTCAATAAATATGATTGACTGACGAGCATCAAGTGGAGAGCCTAGCGGGCAGTGGTCTGAGGAGTTGTATCCTGGGGACAGAGGCTTTGGGAAGGTCAGTTGACCAATAGACAAATTGGAAAACAGCGCCTGACGAATGGCAAAAATATCAGCAAAAATATCGGCAAAAATCTCTATGCTCACGGAGTGGAATGGAATCCATCCATTAGTGGCATTTATTGAACTCTATATGCAGAGCACTGTACTAAGCACTTGGGAGAGTACAGTACAACAGAATTAACAGACACGTTCCCTGCCCATAATGGGCTTACAGTCTAGAGAGGGAGACAGACATTAATTAATTAATTCATTCATTCATTCAATCGTATTTATTGAGCGCTTACTGTGCACAGAGCACTGTACTAAGCGCTTGGGAAGAACAAGTTGGCAACATATAGAGACGGTCCCTACCCAACAGTGGGCTCACAGTCTAGAAGTAGACTGTGAATGAGTAGATAACTGTGAATGAGTAGATAATTTATAATATACAATTTAAAGATATGGACACGTGTTGTGGGGTTGGGGGTGCAGCAGATAGCAAATGTTAAAATTATTCAAATAACCCTAATGGAATGCTAAGAGCATCTTCTTGGAGTATAAAGAACGGCTCACTAAGCAATATGCTTGCATCACCAGGTAGTAATGATGATAATATTTATTCTATTTTGTTAGCCCCAACTACTCATCTCCTCTGCACTCCCACTTTTCACATTTCCACTTGCCTCGGGACATCTCCTGGTGCTTATTATAGTGCCTGGTACTTAGTAAACACTTAACAAATACCATTATTATTATTATTATTATTGTTATAGTCGCATGAAGGTCCCTTTGGCACCCTAAAGCTCAACATATCAACCTGAACGCCTCAATTTACCTCCCCAAACCTCTCCTCCAAGTAATCTAGCCATTACAGGTGACAATGCCACCATCCTCCCTGTCTCCAAAGACTGCAATCTTGGAGTGACCCCTAATTCCTCACTCATTCAATCAATCAATCCATGGTATTTACTGAGTGCTTACCACTGTGAGCCCCGTGTGGAACAGGGACCGTATCTGATCTTCAAATACTGTAGAATAATTACTAATAATTATGGTATTCGTTAAGCACTTACTAAGTGCCAAGCACGATTCTAAGCACTGGGGTAGATACAAGATAATCAGGTAGTCATTCATTCATTCATTCAATCGTATTTATTGAGCGCTTACTGTGTGCAGAGCACTGTACTAAGCGCTTGGGAAGTACAAGTTGGCAACATATAGAGACGGTCCCTACCCAACAGTGGGCTCACAGTCTATAGTCCCACTTGGGGTTCACTGTCTCAATCCCCATTTTCCAGATGAGGTTACTGAGGTACAGGAAAATTAAGTGACTTGCCCAAGGTCACACAGTAGACAAGAGGCAGAGCCGGAATTAGAACCCATGACTCTCTGATTCCCAGGCCTGTGCTGTATCCACTATGGGCTGCTTCTCAATGTACTTAGTGCTGTGGGGCTGAAGTGGGGGCGTGGGGAAGGGGAGGTGAGTCAATATCGAGTGCCTAAAGGAAACAGATTAATCAATCAACGAATCTTATTTATTATTGACCACTTACTGTGTGCAGCGCCCTGAACTAAGCGCTTGGGAGAGAAGCAGCGTGGCTCGGTGGAAAGAGCCCGGGCTTTGGAGTCAGAGGTCAGGGGTTCAAATCCCGGCTACTCCAATTGTCAGCTGTGTGACCTTGGGCAAGTCACTTCACTCCTCTGGGCCTCAGTTACCTCAACTGTAAAGTGGGGATTAATACTGTGAGCCCCCTGTGGGACAACCTGATCACCTTGTAACCTCCCCAGCGCTTAGAACAGTGCTTCACACATAGTAAGCGCTTAATCAATGCCATTATTATTATTATTATTATTATTATTACAATATAATAGAGTTGATAGAAAGAGCTCACAGTCTCCTGGAGGCTCTGAGCTGGAGTTGGGGATGGAGAGGGGAGAGTCAGGAGCGTTGGAGAGTCCATGCTGGGTCACCGGGGGAGAGTCAGGGATGGAGAGGGGAGAGACAGGAGTGTTGGATGGTCTGTGCTGGGTCACTGAGGGACAGTCAGGAATGGGAAAGGGGAGAGTAAGAGGTGTTAGATGGTCCATGCCGGGTCACTGGGAGAGAGTCAGGGGTGGAAAGGGGAGAATTGGGGCTGTTAGATGGTCTGTGCTGGGTCACCAGGGGAGAGTCAGGGATGGAGAGGGGACAGACAGGGGTGTTGGATGGTCCGTATCGGGTCACCAGGGGAGAGTCAGGGATGGAGAGGGGACAGACAGGGGTGTTGGATGGTCTGTGCTGGGTCACTGGGGAGGGTCAGGGATGGAGAGGTGAAAGGCAGGGCTACTGGAAGGTCCATGCTGGGTCAATGGGAGAGAGGCCCAGATAGAGATGGGAGAGACAAGGGTGTTGGATGGTCCATTTCTAACCACGAGGGTGGCTGTACAGAAGAGAAACCAGCAGCCAGTTCCTACCAAAGTCCTCATGCCTCGTTGGAGTTTAAGTCCTGGCCTTGATGCCCCACGGGATTGGGCCAGGAATAGCGTTGCTCACCATCTGATGATCGTTAATCCAGCTGGATGATCGTTAATCCAGGAGGGAAGATCTCCCGTCTCCATCTTCCCATTAGTAAGGGGGGATTGGGCAGAACCATTGGAGTGGAAGGGGGTCGGGAGGGTGTAAGAAAGAGGGCAAAGGAGGCTAGAGAAATGAGCGGGGCTAGGTGTCTCCATGGGCATCAAGGAGAAGCTTTTTGGGAATCATCAGTTGGGAGTCACTAGGGGGTCCAGACGAATGCCATTCATGTTGAGATGCTGATGGAGTAATAATAATAATAATAATAATAATAATAATAATAATAATAATAATAATAATGGTACTTGTTAAGCACTTACTAAGCAGCATGGTTTAGTGGAAAGAGCCGGGACTTGGGAGTCACAGGTCGTGGGTTCTAACCCCACCTCCGCTATATGTCTGCTGTGTGACCTTGGGCAAGCCACTTAACTTCTCTGTACCTCAGTTACCTCATCTGTAAAATGGGGACTGTCTGTGAGCCCCACATGGGACAACCTGATTACCTTGTATCTACCCCAGCGCTTAGAACAGTGCTTGGCACATAGTAAGCACTTAACGAATACCATCATTATATGCCAAGCACTGTTCTAAGAGCTGGGGTAGATGCAAATTAATCAGGTTGGACACAGTCCCTGTCCCCCATGGGGCTCACACTCTTAATCCCCGTTTTCCAGATGAGGGAGCTGAGGCCCAGAGAAGTAAAGTGACTTGTCCAAGGTCACACAGCAGAAACGTGGCAGAGCTGGGATTAGAACTCAGTTTCTTCTGACCCCCACGCCTATGTTTTATCCAGTAAGACAAGCTGCTTAGTAGGAAGGAGAGGCCCCGCAGAGATGAGCCTTGGGCGGGCCTACCCTGACAGAAGGTCGGGAAGAGGGTTGGCAGAATTTGGAGAGCGAATTTCCTTCCCAGAGTCCCGTCTTGAGGTCTGCTCACAATACCTATCTCTGTCTCCCGCTTCTCCTGGCCCACATGAATCCGTCTAGGGAGATTCATTCATTTATTCAATCGGATTTATTGAGTGCTTACTGTGTGCAAAGCACTGTACTAAGCGTTTGGGAGAGCACAATATAATAGACACATTCTCTGCCCATGACGAGCTTACTGACTAGATATTTCAATATTCAGATAATTCAATAATATTTCACACCTAGCAGCAGTCTTTTCCCTCTACCCCGGCAAGATGTAGGAACTGGGGACATGGAGCTACCTAAGTTGCATCAACCCCAGCTGTTAGAAGAATGCCTGAAACATAGTACACGCTTAACAAATGACATTTAAAAACCAAAACGTTGTTCAGGCCTGAGCTTGGGATGAGGAGAGGGTGGGTATGGTTGTTTCAGTGAGAGCCAGTCATTCATTCATTCAATCAATCGTATTTATTGAGCGCTTACTCTGTGCAGAGCACCGTACTAAGCGCTTGGGAAGTACAATGCTAAGAACAGTGCTTTGCACATAGTAAGCGTTTAATAAATGCCATTATTATTATTATTATTACAAGTTGGCAACATACAGAGACGGTCCCTACCCAATAACGGGCTCACAGTCTAGAAGGGGGAGACAGACAACAAAACAAAACTTCTGGACAGGTGTCAAGTCGTCAGAACAAATAGAATTAAAGCAGTCGGGAGGCAAGGTAGAGGGGCGGTCGCAATTAGGGGAGCGGGGAAGCTCAGTCTTTCTGAGTCTCTTTCTGGTGTAAAGGCGTCTCCCCCCTCCCTTTTGGGGAGCCCTGGGTCTTCTCTTACCTAAAATCTTGGGCTGTGAGGAAAGTGGGGGGAAAATGTGCTCTGACTGATCCGAAGGGAGGAATGAGGGGGGCCGCCTCTTGGCACGGAGAAGCAGCGTGGCTCAGTGGAAAGAGCCCGGGCTTTGGAGTCGGAGGTCATGGATTCAAATCCCGGCTCCACCACTTGTCAGCTGTGTGACTTTGGGCAAGTCACTTCTCTGGGCCTCAGTGACCTCATCTGTAAAATCAATCAATCAATCGTATTTATTGAGCGCTTACTGTGTGCAGAGCACTGTACTAAGCGCTCGGGAAGTACAAGTCGGCAACGTATAGAGACAGTCCCTACCCAACAGTGGGCTCAGGGGATGAAGACGGTGAGGTCCCCCGTGGGACAACCTGATCACCTTGTTAACCTCCCCAGTGCTTAGAACAGTGCTTTGCACATAGTAAGCACTTAATAAATGCTATTATTATTATTATTATTATTACCTCTCACCTCTTTCCCCGGGAAGGGTTCGTGTGGGCCGCCCTCCTCCCAGCATCCAGGGGGTGAGGCACCCCCACTTAGCACCGCCCCCCAAGCTGAGGGATCCTACAGAGGAGTGAAGGACTCAAGAGTTGGGACAGATTGGGAAATTGGAGACAAAGTCCCCGCAGGGAAGGCGTGCGCCTGATGGAGCCCAGGGTGGGAAGGACGGATGGTGAGGTGGACCGACCCTGGAAAAGCAGTAGATCGTGTCCTCCGAGCTGGCCCCGCTTCTCCTGCTCTTCCTAGGGCCTCGGACCGGCGGGAGGGTCAGGAGCGCCCGGTGAAAGGGGGTCTCGGGGGGCTAAAGAGGCGATCCTCAAAAATCTCCAGTGGCTACCCATCAATCTGCGCATCAGGCAGAAACTCCTCACCCTGGGCTTCAAGGCTGTCCATCACCTCGCCCCCTCCTACCTCACCTCCCTTCTCTCCTTCTCCAGCCCAGCCCGCACCCTCCGCACCTCTGCCACCGCTAATCTCCTCCCCGTACCTCGCTCTCGCCCGTCCCGCCATCGACCCCCGGCCCACGTCCTCCCCCGGGCCTGGAATGCCCTCCCTCTGCCCACCCACCAAGCTGGCTCTCTTCCTCCCTTCAAGGCCCTACTGAGAGCTCACCTCCTCCAGGAGGCCTTCCCACACTCAGCCCCTTCCTTCCTCTCCCCCTCGTCCCCCTCTCCATCCCCCCATCTTACCTCCTTCCCTTCCCCACAGCACCTGTATATATGTATATATGTTTGTACATATTTATTACTCTATTTATTTATTTTTCTTGTACCTATCTATTCTATCTATTTTATTTTGTTAGTATGTTTGGTTTTGTTCTCTGTCTCCCCCTTTTAGACTGTGAGCCCACCGTTGGGTAGGGACCGTCTCCATATGTTGCCAACTTGGACTTCCCAAGCGCTTAGTACAGTGCTATGCACACAGTAGGCGCTCAATAAATACGATTGATGATGATGATGATGATGATGATGATGATCAGCATGCTAAGCGCAGAGTGCCAAGCGCAGGGAGGAGTGGGACGGGGCAGAGGGCCTTTCCCACGGCCGGGCCAGGGGCGGAGCGGTGCCCAGCCTTAGCGAGGGTGGGGCCGCCGCCCCCCGGGTAGAAAGCAGGTGCCCGCAGCTGGCGGTTAACGCAGACCGTAAGAGGATCAAGTCCAGGCTAAAAGAGAACATTTTCAACCGTCCGGGGCGTGGGGGGCAGGATCGGGGCCACCGTGCGCTCCGCTCTGGTTTAACCATTCACGGTTTAATTCATCTGGATGAGGACCGTTCGGGTTTAATCCTATTGTGGACACACCGAAACCGACCCCCGTCCCCTCCCACCCCGCCCCCCGTTTCCCCAACCCCCTCCCCGGATCTCGAGAACGCTTCGGCCGCGGACAGAGAGTCGTGGGGAGGATGAGGAGGGGAAGAGAGGGAAGGAGAAGGGGGACGCTGGGCGAGGAGGAAGGAGAGAAATGGTCCTTTTAGACTGTGGGCCCACTGTTGGGTAGGGACTGTCTCTATATGTTGCCAACTTGGACTTCCCAAGCGCTTAGTACAGTGCTCTGCACACAGAAAGCGCTCAATAAATACGATTGATTGATTGATTGATTGGTTGATCCTGGGGAAATTGGGGCAGGAGGGAGGCAGGAGGAGGTCCGGAGAACGGCCTCACTCCCTGCTCTCCCCAGCTCAGGGCTGAGCTCGAGGGGCCCTGCTCTGCGCCCTGGCCTCCCCTCAAGGGGCAGCTTGTCCTTTCCTCCCGCTGGGGTGGGGGTAGACCTCCCTCACCCCCCCCCACCCTGCCGGACCCTCCAGTGACAGATCTGTCTCCTTCCCGGACAGCCCCCTGCCACCCCCACTCCTCTTCACTCCAGACTACTGATCAATCAATCAATCAATCAATCAATCGTATTTATTGAGCCCTTACTGTGTGCAGAGCACTGTACTAAGCGCTTGGGAAGTACAAATTGGCAACATATAGAGACAATCCCTACCCAACAGTGGGCTCAAAGTCTAAAAGGGGGGGGGTGCTCCAAGAGGAAAGGATGAGAGCGGGGCTCGGACCAACGCCCTAAGCGCCCCCCCCCCCCCAAGAAAACCGTCACTGTCTGGTGACCCCCTTCTTCTCCCGAGACTCCCACCCCGAGACCCCTTGGGTGGAAAAATGGGTGTGGGAAGGAGGGCATGGTAGAAGCAGGGCGCATGGCGAGGCCCAAGGAGGCCTCTCCTCTGCGCTCTGCCCCTCCTCCTCTCCCCTTCCTCCGCCCCCTCCCCGCAATTCGGCGGGCTCCCCCTCTCTGCCCCGCAGCCCTGCTCCCCCCTCCCGCCCCAAAACGCTGAGAAAAGTCTCGCCCCCCCCCCGGGGGGCAGGGGCGGGGGGAAAGAGAGGCAAGGGGGAGCCAGGAGGAGGGGAGGGGAAGGGAGGAGGGGACCGACATAAAAAGTTAACAATGCGGGGAAAATATGTTTGCAGGAAATAGACAATCGTTGGATTAAACGTATTCAAGTATGAAATAATGCCTTTTTGTGTCAAAACGTGGGCGATGGCGGGGGGGGCCGCGCCGTGGCCGGGGCCAGGGCCCGGGCCGCCTTTGTGAGCCGCGCGCTTCGGCGTCGCCACTTGGGCGCAAGGCCGCGAGGCGTCTGGGCGCGATTGTCTCTCCCTTTCTAATGACATTTACCGGATCAAAACGCGCTGTTAATTCGATCAGAAGGCTGCGCCCTCCCTGACAAAGCCGCCGTAATTTCCCCCGAAGTTGGTTAAACTGACCAAAATTAGGCAAATGAATAGGGAGGGGCGGGATGGGGATTTGGGGAGGCCCGGCTCCCCAGCGCGCAGGTGACGGCGCATAATGGTCTCCGGGGCCAGCTGCCTCCGGCTGCCCCCTCCCCCGTCTGGTCTCCCCGCCTGGCCCCCCAGCCCCCTCCCCACTCCCCTCCGCCTGCTTTCCCCTCCCCTCTTTCCCTCCCCTCCCCGCCGGCCTGATTAAATTGGAGCCAGCCCGGCCAAAGCCTTCAAGCCCCTCAGTGGCTACCCTTCCCCAGGATAACGGCCTACAAATTGAGCCCCCTCCCCCTTCTCCCCCTCCCTGGAAGACGGAGGAAGGGGAAGGGGGGGAGATCCCGATGGAGGTCGGGGGTCGGGGGGGATGAATCAGAAACAAAACCCAAACGGCGCGTGAGGATGGAGAGGGGATGGAAGGGGGGGGGAGCTGGGAACGCTCCGGGTACCAGGGGTCGGAGAGGTGGCGGGGGGGGTGGGGTGGGCGGGGGTCAAGTCCTTACACCTGCCGGGGTCGGGGGATGGAAGGTGGGGGGTCGCCCCCCGCTCGGGAGCGGCTCCTTAATGGCTCCAAGGACTTTGACCGAGTTTGAAGAGGCGCTCCACATTGAGCGGGGGGGAGGGATGCGAAGCCAGGCCGCCGCCGGGGGCCAGAAGAAGGAGCAAGGGGGTGGGAGTGGGGGGGGCTACCCTGATTTGGATGGGGAGGCCGCCCCTCCCATCCCACATCCTCTCCCAGGTCGTCCGGCATCTCTCCGGCCCCTGCGCTCCTGTGCGCCCAGCTTGGCCTCCTTGGGGTTGTGCCATTCAGAGTGAAAGGGAGGGCCACGTGGATGAACAATGTCCCCCATCCCCTCCTCTTCCTCCCCCTCACCCCCCACCCGCGGCTGCTCTTTTTTTGTCCCCCCCCCCTTTCGTGCAATCCCCCCCCCCCACCCCCCGATCCTTAATGCCCTCATCCGCCCAGCGCGCCGCCTCTAATCCCCGCGCAATGAGCCGCTTTAAAAACCGCCCCGTCGAGGGGAGGGGGCTGCAGTCCTGCCCGGGACCCCGCAGGAGGAGCGCGGGGATCCCCCCCCCCCCCCCCCCCCCCCCGCGCCCCCCAGCATGGCCGGCAAGGGGCCAGGACGCCAAGTGAGGGCGGCCGGAGGGAGGGGGAGAGGGGAGAGGGGAGGCCGTGCGCTCCGGGCCGGGGCCGGGCGGGCTGGGCGCTCACCTCCGTCCCCCCCGACGGCCGGGTGACCCTCGGACACCCCCGGGTCCGGCAGGGGCGGGGGTCCTGGGGCACCGGGCGTCGGAGGAGGGGCGTCCCCCCCCCCCGCCCCAGCCTGCCCGGACAGTCCAAGACTGGACGGGGTGGGCAGGGCGCCGGGGACCCTCCGGCCAAGCCCCCAGCCCCTTCCCCTCTCTCGCCCCCGTCCCGCAGAGAGCCCCGGTGTCGCACAAAGTGATCGAGAAGCGGCGGCGGGATCGCATCAACCGCTGCCTGAGCGAGCTGGGCAAGACGGTGCCCATGGCGCTGGTCAAGCAGGTGAGGCCGGCCGGAGCTGGGCGGGGGACGGGGCGGGGGACGGGGCGAGGGACGGGCTGGGCTCCCTCGCCGCTCCGCTGCCCCCGACGGCCCCGGAGCGCCGAGGTTAGCGGCCCAGAGCTCGGATGGCGGGATTGACGGCGGGGCGGGGGCCGGGGCTGGTTCCCGGCAGAGCTCGGGGAAGCTGGAGAAGGCGGAGATCCTGGAGATGACGGTGCAGTACCTCAGAGCCCTGCACGCCGCAGACTGCCCGCGGGGCCCAGACAAAGGTACCCACCGCACCAGCCCGACGGCGGAGGGAGGGAGGGAGGCCTGCGCGGGAGATGGGGGGCCGGGGGCTAGGCGCTGGACACCCCTCTCTCTCCCTCAGACACCTGTCTGACGGACGCCCCGTCTCTCTCTTCATCACTCTCTCTCTTTCCCTTTCTCTTTCCCTCTCTCTTTCTCTCTTCCTTTCTATCTCTTCCTTTCTCTCTCTCCCTCCCTCCCTCTCTTTTCTGTCTTTCTTTCTCTCTGTCTTTCTCTCCCTTCTCTCTTTTTCCCTCTTCCTTTCTATCTCTTTCGCTCTCACTCTTTATATCTACCTTTCTCTCTTTCTCTTTCTCTCCCTTTCCTCCTCTCTCGCTTTTTCTCTTTTCTCTTTCTCTCTCTCTTCCTTTCACTTTCTCTCTCTTCCTTTCTCTTTCTCTCTCTTTATGTCTTCCTTTCTCCCTTTCTCTGTCTTTCTCTCCCTTTCCTCCTCTCTCTTTTTCTCTTCCTTTCCATCTCTTTATCCCTTTCTTTCTCTCTCTCCCTCCCTCCCTCTCTTTTCTGTCTTTGTCTTTCTCTCCCTTCTCTCTCTTTTTCCCTCTTCCTTTCTCTCTTTCTCTCTCTTTATCTTCCTTTCTCTCTTTCTGTCTTTCCCCTTCCTCCTCTCTCTTTTCCTCTCTTCCTTTCTCTTCCTCTCTCTCTATGTCTTCCTTTCTCTCTTCCTCTCTCTGCCTTTCTCTCCCTTTCCTCCTCCTCCCTCTTTCTCTTTTCCTTTCTCTCTCTTTCTCTATCTCTCTTCCTTTCTATCTCTTTCTCTCTTTATATCTCCCTTTCCCTGTCCCTTTCCTTCCCTCTCTCTTTTCCTCTTTTCCTTTCCATCTCTTTATCTCTTTTCCTTTCCATCTCTTTCTCTGTTTCTCTATTTTTCTCTTTCTATTTCTCTTTCCGTTTCTCTCTCTCTCTCTCCCCCTTCTAGACTGTGAGCCCACTGTTGGGGAGGGACCGTCTCTATATGTTGCCAACTTGGACTTCCCAAGCGCTTGGTCCAGTGCTCTGCACACAGTAAGCGCTCAATAAATACGATTGATGGATTGATTGATCTCTCCCTCTCTTCTCTGTCTGTCTGTCTGTCTGTTTGTCTCTCCCCTCCTGCCCCCGAGCAGAGCTGCTGACGGAGTTCGCCCACTACTTCCACTCGGGCTACCACGAGTGCATGAAGAACCTGGTCCATTACCTGACCACGGTGGAGCGTCCGGAGAGCAAGGACACCAAGTACGCGCGAGTGCTGGCCTTCCTGCAGTCCCGAGCGCGGCTGGGGCCCGTGGCCCTGGGCGGCGGGCCCCCGGAGCCGGACCGCCTCTTCCCGCCCCTGCCACTGGCCCCGGCCGGACCCGAGCCCTGCGACCCCTCGGCCTCCGCCGCCTTCCCGGGCCCGGGCCCCGGCCCCTTCCCCTGGGCCCGAGGGCCGGCGATGGCCCCGTACTTGCCCGGCTCGCCCGCTCCCTTGCCCAGCCCGGCACAATCCCCCAACCCCTTCCTGGCCCCCGTGCAGGGGCTGGACCGCCGCTACCTGCACCTCCTGGGTTCCCCCGCGCCCCCGGGCTTATAATCATCATCACGATGGCGTTGATCAAGCGCTCACTACGCGCAAAGCACCGTCTAAGCGCTGGGGAGGTTACAAGGCGATCAGGTTGTCCCACGTGGGGCTCACAGTCTTCACCCCCATTTTACAGAGGAGGTCACTGAGGCGAAGCGAAGTGACTTACCCAAAGTCGGGATTTGAACCCATGACCTCTGACTCCAAAGCCCGGGCTCTTTCCACTGAGCCACGCTGCTTCTCTGTTGGAGCGCCGGACCGCGGCTGGACCCCAGTAATAATAATGATGGTATTTGTTAAGCGCTTACTCTGTGCCAAGCACTGTTCTAAACGTCAGGGTAATAATAATGGTATTTGTTAAGCGCTTACTATGTGCAAAGCACTGTTCCAAGCGCTGGGGGGATACAGGGTGAGCAGGTTGTCCCACGTGGGGCTCGCAGTCTTAATCCTCATTTTACAGATGAGGGAACTGAGGCACAGAGGGTAGAGACAAGGTAATCAGGAGGTCCCACGTGGGGCTCGCAGTCTTAATCCCCATTTTACAGATGAGGGAACTGGGGCACAGAGGGTAGAGACAAGGTAATCAGGTGGGCCCACGTGGGGCTCACAGTCTTAATCCCGATTTTACAGATGAGGGAACTGAGGCACAGAGGGTAGAGACAAGGTAATCAGGTGGTCCCACGTGGGGCTCACAGTCTTAATCCCCATTTTACAGATGAGGGAACTGGGGCACAGAGGGTAGAGACAAGGGAATCAGGTGGTCCCACGTGGGGCTCACAGTCTTAATCCCCATTTTACAGATGAGGGAACTGGGGCACAGAGGGTAGAGACAAGCTAATCAGGTGGTCCCACGTGGGGCTCACAGTCTTCATGAAGCTTAGAATAGCGTTTAGAACGGTGCTTTGCACATAGTAAGCGCTTAATAAATGCCATTATTATTATTATTATTATTAATCCCCATTTTACAGATGAGGTCTCTGAGGCACAGAGAAGTGAAGTGACTGGCCCCAAATCACACAGCTGACAAATGGCGGAGCCGGGATTAGAAACCCACGTCCTCTGCTTCTCAAACTTGGGCTCTTGCCACTAAACCATGCTGCTTCTCAATAATTAGGGTGTTTGTTGAGCGCTTACTCTGTGCCAAGCACTGTTCGAAGCGCCGGGGTAGAGACGAGGTAAGCAGGTTGTCCCAGGTGGGGCTCCCAGTCTTCATCCCCATTTTGCAGATGAAGTAACTGAGGCACAGAGAAGTGGAGACACTTGTCCAAGGCCACACAGCAGACAAGTGGCGGAGCCGGGATTAGGACCCACGTCCTCAGACTTCCAAGCTACTTCTTAAGCGGTTAGGATGGACTGCCGGGGGTCTGCAGAGGGAGATGGGGAGGAGGAGGCTGGTGGGGGTGGGGGGGGGAGAAGGCTTTGGCTCTGTATTGAACTCCTCCTCGGCCCCCGCCCCGCCCCCAGGAGCCCGTTGGCCATGGACAGCAAAGATTCAGAGTGCTAAGCGCTTAGTACAGTGCTCTGCACATAGTAAGCGCTCAATAAATACGATTGATTGATTGATTGATTCAGAGGGCAGGACGCTGAGAAGCAGCCATCTGGTGGATAGACCGCGGGCCCGGGAGTCACAAGGACCTGGGTTCTAATCCCGCCTCCGCCACCTACCAGCTGTTTGACCTTGGACAAAACACTCCATTTCTCTAGGCCTCAGTTCCCTCATCTGTAAAATGGGGAGGAAGACTTTGAGCCCCATGTGAGGATATAGACTGCGCCCAACCTGATTATTGTGTATCTTAGCTCAGCGTTTAGGAGAGTGTCTGACACATATTAAGCGCTTAACAAATGCCATGAAACAAAGAGATAAAAACGATTTTCCAGCCCCGTTCCAGAGGGGTGGGAGAGACTGGGGGTCCGGCCCAAGCCATTCATTCATTCATTCATCCATTCAATCGTATTTATTGAGCGCTTACTGTGTGCAGAGCACTGTACTAAGCGCTTGGGAAGTACAAGTCGGCAACAGGGGAAGGTGTTAGGAGAAAGGGGGGAGGGAAGCACCGTTCCCCACCCCAGAGCGTCCTTGAGGGACGGCCATCTCGGCCGGAGCCGGTTCAGTCATCCACTGCCCCAGGCTCTGGGACCAGAAGAGAATGCTGTACTGGACAGAACACGGGCCTGGGAATCAAAAAGACATGGGTTCTAATCCCGCCTCCGCCATTAGTCTGCTGCGTGACCTTGGACAAGTCGCTTCACTTCTCTCAGTGACCTCATCTGTAAAACGGGGATTGAGAATGTGAGCCCCATGAGGGACACGGACTGTGGTCCAGTTCGATTTGCTTGTACCCACCCCAGCGCTTAGTACAGTGCCTGGCACAGAGTAAGCGCTCAACAAATACTATTATTATTGTTATTACTAACTATAGGCGGGAGAGACAGCTAGAAGGGCCACGGGCGGAGCTCACTAGCCCCGTTCACTGGGACCTTGGCCTTCGTCTCCGGACTGTAATGAGCGGGCCGCCCTTCCTCACATCAAGTTGGCTCGACGCCTTGCGTTTTTGCGCGCGGGTTGGCGACTCCCGCGCGTCTCCATCCTCGACCAGCGCATCCCTGGCCATCCTGGGCGGTCAGGAGTTTTCCAGGGACACACTGGGGAATGTCCCCCCCCACCCCAAAGCCTCTCCCTGGACAGGACTGAAACCGCCTCTTGACCTCTCGGGACGGGCCCAAATCGCCCCTCTTCCCGGAGAAGGGCCCAAACTTCCCAACGACGCTTCCTCCGGAGACTTTGGAAAAGCAAATCCTCTATCCCAAGGAACTGGCAGCATCCCCCCACCCCCTCCAAAAACGCGCACAGCTTCACACCACCGGTCCCGTCCCCGGGGGTTCGCCCCTTGAACCCTGCGCCCAGTCGGAGGACCCAATCGCTCCAGGCCCCGAGGGATCCCATCGCTGCAACTTTGTGCTGAGCGTTCAGGGAGGAGAGCCGGACCTGAGTTCCAGCCACCGTGAGCACGAAGGGAAGAAAACGAACTTGTCCGGTTCGGGCAGAGAGGGGCACCGCACACGGGAGTTTGGGACGCGTTTCCCCCGCGCTAAACCCGCCTCGATAGGCCGCGAAGCATCCCCGCAACAGCCTTTCCCTGCGAAGATAAATTATTAATAGATTCAGCATTTTGTCACTTCTCGACTGTGAAGCAAATTAGACAAAACTCGCTTTGGCTAAGTAGATTTTCTCCTTGGGATTAGCCCGGGGGCAGGCCCGGACCACCGCGGGGAATCCTCGGTTATTTACATACCAGGCAAAGTCCACCACTGGTCCGTGACAGGCTTTGTACCGCGAAGGCCGGGGGTCTTCGGGGGGTCTCCCGCCCCCCGCCCACTTTTGATTGGAAGATCATCCCAGCTTTGGTGGGACAATCCCTTCAGGAGAACGGCCCCTGCCAGTCAATGTGCATTTGTGTGTGTGTGTGTGTGTTTGCTTGTGTGTATGCACGCGCGCGGACTAAAGCCCCCATCCAAAATCCCACCTCTCCAAACTTGACCCGAAGTTGAATCTGAGATCAGCTCCTCTTTGCCAAGCGTCTGGTCCAAGAGCCTAATAAATTCCACCGTACCCGGCGGGCGCTCAGTAAATGCTACTGCTACTTGGCAGAAAGTTAAAACCGCTTCAAATCGAGAAGCGGCCTAGTGGATAGAGACCGGACCTGGGAATGGGGTTCAAATCCCGGCTCCCCCACTTGTCAGCTGTGTGACTTTGGGCAAATCGCTTAAGTTCTCGGCACCTCAGTTACCTCATCAATCAATCAATCGTATTTATTGAGCACTTACTGTGTGCAGAGCACTGTACTGAGCGGTTGGGAAGTCCAAGTTGGCAACATATAGAGACAGTCCCTACCCAACAGTGGTCTCACAGTCTTAAAGGGGGAGACAGAGAACAAAACCAAACATACTAACAAAATAAAATAAATAGACTAGATATGTACAAGTAAAATAAATAAATAAATAGAGTAATAAATATGTACAAACATATATACATATATACAGGTGCTGTGGGGAAGGGAAGGAGGTAAGATGGGGGGATGGTTTACCTCATCTTTACCTCATCTGTAAAATGGGGGTTAAGACTCCTCCGTGGGACAGCCTGATCACCTTGTAACCTCCCCAGTGCTTAGAACAGTGCTTTGCACATAGTGAGCGCTTAATAAATGCCATCATTATTATCCCGAGTAGGTTGTACCGACCGCAGCGCCTGGCGCATAAAAATATCATTAAAAAAAATCGAATTAAACGAATTTCCCGTCCTTCCCAGATTACTGGAACCCAGCCTACTTTCCATTCCTAGCCGTCTCCTGTCTTTCTCTGTCTCACTCTGTCTCTGTCTCTGTCTCTCTCTCTCTCTTTCTCTGTTTCTGCTCCCTCTCCCCTTCCGTGGTCTTAAGTGAGTTGTCCAGGGTCGGATCCGGAGGGATCTCAAAGGAACAATCTCTTCTTTCTTGGCCTTCATCCTTGACTAGACAGGAAGAAACATCATCATCCCCATGGAATCAGAGGTCCTCTCCGCCGGCTCGTGGGGCAAAGCTGGGGGGCCTGGGTTTCGGGGTGTGTGTCCCCCCAAGGCCCGGCTCACCTGCCGTCCCCCGGCGATGGGGTGCAAACAAGGCCTCTCCTCTGACGGCCAGCACATCCCGGGGACGAGGCCGGAGTGGTCAGGCGAGCGGGAGGAAAGTGGAAAACATTCCCGGCCGCTCCCCCTGCCCCCAACCACTCTATGAGATAAGAAGTAATAATAATAATAATAATTTTGGTATTTATTAAGCGCTTACTAGGTGCAAAGCACTGTTCTAAACGCTGGGTAGCGTGGCTCAGAGGAAAGACAAAAATATTAAAAAAGCAGCGTGGCTCAGTGGAAAGAGCGCGGGCTGTAGAGTCAGAGGTCACGGGTTCAAATCCCGGCTCCTCCAATTGTCAGCTGTGTGACTTTGAGCAAGTCACTTCACTTCTCTAGGCCTCAGTTCCCTCATCTGGAAAATGGGGATGAAGACTGTGAGCCCCTCGGGGGTCAACCTGATCACGTTGTAACTTCCCCAGCGCGTAGAACAGTGCTTTGCACATAGTAAGTGCATGCTAAATGCGATTATTATTATTATTATCATTATTATTGTGGGATGAAGACTGTGACCTCCCGGGGGACAACCTGATCACCTTGTAACCTCCCCAGCGCTTAGAACAGTGCTTTGCACACAGTAAGCACTTACTAAATGCCATTATTATTATTATTGCTATGGGGATGAAGACTGTGAGCCCCACGTGGGACAACCTGATTACCTTGTGTCTACCCCAGCGCTTAGAACAATGCTTTATTTTATTTTGTTATATGTTTTGGTTTGTTCTCTGTCTCCCCCTTCTAGACTGTGAGCCCGCTGTTGGGTAGGGACCGTCTCTATATGTTGCCAACTTGGACTTCCCAAGCGCTTAGTACAGTGCTCTGCACACAGTAAGCGCTCAATAAATACGATTGAATGAATAAATGAATAGCGACTGTCTCTATATGTTGCCAACTTGTACTTCCCAAGCGCTTAGTACAGTGCTCTGCACACAGTAAGCGCTCAATAAATACGATTGAATGAATGAATGAATAGGGACCGTCTCTATATGTTGCCAACTTGTACTTCCCAAGCGCTTAGTACAGTGCTCTGCATACAGGAAGCGCTCAATAAATACGATTGATGATGATCAGGGCTCTGCTTACAGCAAGGGACCATTTCTGTTCCCACTTAGTACCCGGGACAGCGCTCTGCACACGCACAGCAAGCGCCCAGCACAGCGCTTTGCACACTGCAGGTACCAAGTATTGAGAAGCAGCGTGGCTCAGTGGAAAGATCCCGGGCTTTGGAGTCCGAGGTCATGGGTTCGAATCCTGCCTCTGCCACATGTCTGCTGTGTGACCTTTGGCAAGTCACTTAACTTCTCTGGGCCTCAGTTCCCTCATCTGTAAAATGGGGATTAAAACTGTGAGCCCCACGTGGGACAACTTGATCACCTTGTACCCCCCCAGCGCTTAGAACAGTGCTTTGCACATAGTAAGCGCTTAACAAATGCCATTATTATTATTATTATTATTATTATTAAGTATAGCGCTCTGCACATAGCAGGCACCCAGGACAGCGCTTTACACACAGCATTCATTCATTCATTCAATCGTATTTATTGGGCGCTTACTGTGTGCAGAGCACTGTACTAAGCGCTTGGGAAGTACAAGTCGGCAACCTATAGAGACGGTCCCTACCCAACAACGGGCTCACAGCAGGTGCTATGCATAGCGCTCTGCACACAGCAAGCACCCAGGATAGTACTCTGCAGCGTGGCTCATCATCATCATCATCATCAATCGTATTTATTGTAAACCACCTCCTCCTGGGCCTGAGCTCAGGGGAACCAAAACCACTTGCGTCTATTTTTGTGTTGTATTCTCCCAAGTCCTTAGTACAGTGCTCTGCGCACAGTAAGAGCTTATTTAATACGATTGAATGAATTCAGAGAGATGAGAAGGATAGGTGGAACTGATTAGGGCAGCCACAAAGTTCCACTCTCTCCATCTCTCCCCAACTTTAGAGCCCAGGAGTAAGTAAAAGGAAATGATGTTCATGAGAACCTGCGAGAAGAAGTGTGGCCTATTACTCTATTTATTTATTTATTTTACTTGTACATATCTATTCTATTTCATCATCAATCGCATTTATTGAGCGCTTACTGTGTGAAGAGCACTGTACTAAGCGCTTGGGAAGTACAAGTTGGTAACATATAGGGACAGTCCCTACCCAGTCTATTTATTTTATTTTGTTAATTTGTTTGGTTTTGTTCTCTGTCTCCCCCTTCTAGACTGTGAGCCCACTGTTGGGTAGGGACCGTCTCTAGATGTTGCCAACTTGGACTTCCCAGGCGCTTAGTACAGTGCTATGCACACAGTAATGGCTCAATAAATACGATTGATTGACTGATTGATTGATTGGTTGATTGATAGTGGACAGAGCACGGGCTTAGGCATCCAAAGGACCTAGGTTCTAATCCTGGCACCACCACTAGGCTGTTGAATGACCTGCTGTGCCTCATTTCCCTCATCTGTAAAATTGGGAGGAAAGCTGTGATCCCCATGTGGGACAGGGACTCTGTCCCATCTGATTATCATGTATCTAGCTCAGAGCTTAGTACAGTGCTTACTGCATAGTAGGCACTTAACAAATACCATTTTAAAAAATAAACTGTGGGGTCTGAGGATTCGAAGGGGTTACAGCGGGATTTGGATAGAGTGGTCCAGGCTGGGTCACTGGGGGAGAGTCAGGGATGGAGAGGGGAGAATCAGGGGGGTTGTAGGTCCCATCCCTAACTATGGTGATGGGTGAGTAGGAGGGCAATCAGAACTCCGTTTTTCCAAGTGTCCTGGTGTCCCTGTCAAAGTCCTGGCCTTGGTTGGTGGGAAGGAGACATGTGTGCGTGTTTGTGTGTTGGGAGGTAGGGGAGTGGGGTGGCTGGCATAGGGCTGAGCCAGCAATGGGGCTTACTGTTCACACGGGAATTGTGTTTGGTAATTTCAATGGAAGTGGACAAATCTTCATAAACTAAACTAAAACGGCACTAATGCAACGAAGTCCAAACTGATCATTTGCTTACTATATTTCAAAAGGCAAATTTTGAGAATGAACACGGGTCAATGGACATCCACTTTAAAAGCAAAATCTTTTCCATTATTGTCATTAATATAAAGTGAAGAAACCCTCTGGCCCGTTAGATGTGATTTACTGGGGTAGGAAGGTAAGATCGTTTTGATGATGATGATGATGTTAATGATGGTGATGATGATGGTAATGGTGATGATGGTGGTGATTATTATTTATTATTATTATTGTGGTATTTGTTAAGTGCTTACTCTGTGCCAGGCACTGTACACTGTACTGAGCGCTGGAGTGGACATCAGCAAATTGGGTTGGGCACAGGTCCTGTCGCACATGGGGTCACAGTCTTAATCCACATTTTACGGATGAGGTAACTGAGGCCCAGAGAAGTGAAATGACTTGCCCAAGGTCACATAGCAGACAAGAGGCAGAGCCGGGATTAGAACCCAGGGCCTTCCGATTTCCACTAAGCCACGCTGCTGTTCTAGCACGCTGATGATGTTGGTGGTAATAATAATAATGATGGTATTTGTTAATAATAATAATAATAATAATAATGGTATTTGTTAAGCACTTACTATGTGCAAAGCACTGTTCTAAGCGCTGGGGAGGCTACAAAGTACTCAGGTTGTCCCACGGGGGCTCACAGTTTTGATCCCCATTTTGCAGGTGAGGTAACTGAGGCCCGGAGAAGCTAAGTGACTTGACCAAAGTCACCCAGCTGACAGTCGGAGGAGCCGGGATGTGAACCCATGACCTCTGACTCCAAAGCCCGGGCTCTTTCCACTGAGCCACGCTGCTTCTGCAAGCACTGGGGTAGATACAATAATAATGATGGCATTAAGTGCTTACTATGTGTAAAGCACTGTTCTAAGCGCTGGGATTGATGCAAGGTGATCAGGTGGTCCCACGTGGGGCTCACAGTCTTTATCCCCATTTTACAGATGAGGGAACTGAGTCTCAGAGAAGTGACTTGCCCGAAGTCACACAGCTAAGTGGTAGAGGCAGAATTAGAACCCACGACCTGTGACTCCCAAGCCCGGGCTCTCTGCACTGACTGAGCTACACTGCTTCTCACTAAAGCACTCACTAAATAGGAGGGACTGGCGGAGAGGCCCGTAGTAAGTGCTACCCCAGCGGCCCGGGCCCTCGGCTTTTTTTAAGTGCTTACTATGTGCCAAGCACTGTTCAGGGTGCTGGGGGAGATACAAGGTAATCAGGTCGTCTCACGTGGGGCTCACAGTGATGGTGATGATGGAGTCTCTCATCAGGAATTCCAGATGAGCCTTGGTCTCCCACCAGGAATGACAGATGAATTTGGGCATTAAGATTTCCAGGCCAAAGACTTACACAGAGGAGCTGATTCCAGTACTAGTGGCTGGCTCAGAGCCACTCTCATTCCCTCATCCCTGTCCTTCGCGTCCCTGCTGTGCAATGTTGAAAAAGTGCATGTTCAGTGTTGGCCCACATTAGCCATCTCCAACAGAGCCGGGGCTAGAACTCAGATCTCTCTACACAGTAAGCTCGTTGAGGGCAGGAAACGTCTCTGTTCTATTGTTATATCATACTCTCCCAAGTGCTTTGTACAGTGCTCTGCACAGAGGAGAGCTCAGTAAATACAACTGACTGACTGACTGACTCTCTATTCCCGGAGCCCTGCTGCAGGGCTAATCACATACACATTCCCATTGGAAAAATTAAATAGTCCATTAAGTACAGTAATATGTTAGCCTTTATAAAAGAAAATAATTAATTCTTAGAGATTTTATTATTCCCCATTGGTGAACATCTCCAGCATTTTAAATAAAACTAAACAGTACCTTCTACTAGGAAAGAAAATTTAATTTTAGTTTAAAAAAAGAAATCTACACAGTACCATGTGATTCTAACTGCGCAAGACCAATCTGAAAATTAGGAGAACGTAAATTATTATTTTTTTCTTCCTTGATTAGTAAAATTACATTTTAGGAGAAAAAGAATGTATTAAGTGCCTACTGCGTGCACAGCACTGTATATCTGCTGAGCAAAGCTTTTAAAGTTACCAGTACCTGAAGGAAAACATTAAGAAAGGGAGATTTTATGACCAAATTTTATCTTGCTCTAGAGATAGCAACACATGTAACATTCACGCAATCAAAATCCTCTTTAGGGATCACTTTTGAACAAATCATTTTTCTGGTCAAATTTGTAAATATTTCGACAAATATAAAGAGGGAATTTTTCCTATTTTTACCTGATTAGAGATAGTTTTCTCCCCCCTCCTCCCCCATCCCCAACCCCTCACCCCAGCACAGTGTCTCTGTCTTTGCTCTCTCCTTGAGTTTAAAGAAATACCTCTAAGACATTCCTTCTGGGTGCCATTTCCTCGCTGAATGCTGAAGCTTTCCCTGGCAGGCTCCAAAGGTTTGGTAGCAATGTTGCTCAGGATTTCAGCAGGATTTGCCTCCTAGAATTTAGAAGAAATGCCCTCCCTCCTCCCTAGCTTTTCCCTCAACTCCCACAGGCCCCCATCTGCAATGGGAGGGAGGGAGAGAGGTTTGGAAAAGGAGCAGGAAGAAGAGAGAGAAGGCGGGAGGATGGGGGGAAAGGAGGGAGGAGCAGGAAGGCAGAGACAGAAAGAGGGAGGAAGAGAAGGAGGGAGAGCAGGAGGGAGAAAGAAAAGGAGAGAGGGAGAGCCAAGGGAGAGGAGGAAGGGAGAGCCTGAGGGAAAGAGAGAAGGAAGGGAGAAAATGATGGAGGGAGAAGCAGGAGGGAAGGAGAGATGGGTGGAGGAGGCGCAGGAGAAGGAAGAGAGGAGGGAAGCCAGGGGGAGACGAGGGAGGAAGAGTCTGAGGGAAAGAGTGGAGAAGGGAGGGAGAGAAGGATGGAGGGAGAAGCAAGAGAGAAGGAAAGAAGGATGGAGGAGGAGCAGGAGACGGGAGAAAGGAGGGAAGCCAGAGGGAGATGAGGGAAGGAGAGCCTGAGAGAAAGAGAGGAGAATAATAATAATAATGGGATTTGTTAAGCGCTTACTATGTGCCAAGCAATGTTCTAAGTGCTGGGGAAGATACAAGGTAATCAGGTTGTCCCACGTGGGGCTCACAGTCCTAATCCCCATTTTACAGATGAGGTAACTGAGGCACAGAGATGTGAAGTGACTGCACTTAGTACAGTGCTCTGCACACAGTAAGCGCTCAATAAATACGATTGATGATGACTGGCCCAAAGTCACATAGCTGACAAGTGGCTGAGCCGGGATTAGAACCCACAACTTCTGACTCCCAAACCCGTGCTCTTTGCACTAAACCATGCTGCTTCTCAATGAGAAGGGAAGGAGAGAAGAACTCATTCATTCAATCGTATTTATTGAGCACTTACTGTGTGCAGAGCACTGTACTAAGCCCTTGGGAAGTACAAATCGTCAACATATAGAGACGGCCCCTACCCAACAACGGGCTTACAGTCTAGAAAGGATGGAGGGAGAAGCAGGAGGGAAGAAGAGACGGAGGGAGGAGGAGCAGGAGGGAAGGAGAGAAGGAGGGAAGGAGAGAGGGGAGAAGGATGGAGGAGGGACCTCTCCAACCCCGGAGGTCCCGCTCTGCCCTACCAGGAGAAGGAGCATGGCCTAGTGGCAAGAGTTTGGGCTTGAGAGTCAGAGGAATCTGGGTTCTAATCCCAGCTCCTCCACTTGTCTGCTGTGTGACCTTGGGCAAGTCACTTCACTGCTCTGTGCCTCAGTTCCCTCGTCTGTAAAATGGGGATTAAAATTGTGAGCCCCAAGTGGGACTACCTCATTACCTCGTATCTACCCCAGAGTTTGGGACAGTGCTTGACACATAGTAAGCGCTTAATAAATACCATTATTATTAAGTGCTTATGGGCGAGGCTGACCCACCCCTCCCCTCCCGTTCTGTGGCCCAGTTTGGCATGAGGTTCTTCGAAGCAGCGAGGCTTAGTGGTGAGAGCCCGGGCTTGGGAGTCTGAGGACGTGGGTTCTAATCCCGGCTCCGCCACTTGTCTGCTGTGTGACCTTGGGCAAACCACTTCATGTCTCTGTGCCTCAGTGACCTCATCTGTAAAATTTAACACTGTGAGCCCCACGTGGGACAACCTGATTAGCTTGTATCTACCCCAGCACTTAGAACAGTGCTTGGCACATGGCAAATGCTTAACAAATACCATTATTATCATTATTTTTATTCGCCCTCACCTGCTCTTCTTTCTCCAGGCTGAGAAGGGAGGATTCCAGCAGGACTGGTCCCGGGCAGGATCCCAGATGAGGCCCTCGGGTCACTGAGCCCCTGTCGGCAAGGAGCCGGAGGGGAAAACATCCTAATTATAGTAATAATAATAATAATAATGATAGTAGTATTTGTTAAGTGCTTACTATATGCCAAGCACTGTTCTAAACGCTGGGGTAGATACAAGGTAATCAGGTTGTCCCATGTGGGGTTTACAGGCTTCATCCTCATTTTCCAGATGAGGTAACTGAGGCCCAGAGAAGTTAAGTGACTTGGCCACAGTCACACAGCTGACAAGTGGCAGAGGTGGGATTAGAACCCATGACCTTTGACCCCCCAAGCCCATGATCTTTCCTCTAAGGCACACTGCTTCTCCCCATGGAGTGGGGAGTTTGGGGGTCAGGGGGCCCGGCGGTCCAGTGAATCTGGCCCAGAGCTGGGGCTCCTCCTCATCGTGGCCCTGAAGCTGGAGCATCGCTCGGAGCACAGCTGGAGCACAGCCGGAGGACCGCTCGGAGCACCGCCCGGAGTTGCGGGAGTGACAAGTGGGCCCGGTCGTTCTCGTCCAGGATCTGGAGCGCCTTGCGCAGGGTCTGGCGGCCCTGGCGCAGCTGCGGGAAGGAAGGAGCGGTGGGCCCCGAAGCCCGTCCATGGGGCAGACGGATCCCAGACCGGCCCTGCTCCTTCCCGAGGAACAACCCAGTTTCTCCCTCCTGCTCCGACACAAAACCAGGAGGTTCCTAGGTCCTTTCAGCCCAGGACTCTGTCTCTGACAGGAGTGGTGGGGGGGGAATCACCCTCTTGGATACCCACTCACATGGCTGGGGGGGGACCATCCCACACCTCTAACTATCCCCTCTCCAACCCTGGCTCTCCCCCAGTGACCCAACATGGACCAGCCAACACCCCTGACCCTCCCCTCTCCATCCCTGACCCTTCCCCTGTGACCCAGCCTGGACTATCCAACACTTCTGACTCTCCCCTCTCCACCCGTCTCCCCTCTTCATCCCTGATTCTCCCCAGTGACCCAGCACGGACCATCCAACATCCCTGACTCTTCCCTCTCCATCCCTGATTCTCACCCAGTGATCCAGCATGGACCACCTCCCTCGCCTGACTCTCCCCTCTCCATCCCTGACTCTCCCCACACGGCCCAGCACCAACCATCCAAGATCTTTGTCTCTCCACTCCCCACGGGTTCTACAAAGACGCGTTCCCTCAGTCCAGGATAGCTAGGGTTCCCCTTTCAAGATTCTTGGACCAGTATGGGAGAACAATGAACCCTCTTGGTTAAGAAAGCCCACCCTGCCCAGGTTGAGAACAGGGACAGGAGAAGGTGTTGGGATACTCCGAGCTATGTGTGTGTGTGTTGGGGGGGGAGGGTGTCCAGGGGGACAGGGATTTGGGGTGGACAGACTCTCGGGCCTAGGAGTGGCAGGGAATTGTGCCCCATCCAACCTGTCATGGAGGATGAGGACAATTGGATGGTCGGACAGATGGATGGATGGGTAGTTAGTACCATTCAGAGGCCTTAGGCAGGAGAGAACGCTGGCTGGGCCCACACCTGGTTTCTCAGCTGGATATTCCCAGGGCCCAGCCCCACATCTTCCTCTCCCGCAGATGGCTCTTCCTTCACCTCCCGGAGTCCGGGCTCATGCTCTTTCCTCGGCCCTTGAGGCACGGGGGGCCGCATGGCAGCTGCCATGTGGCATCCCCCCTTCCACATCTCTCTCCGCAGGGCACAGGGCTGCAGGAATTCCAGGTATGAAACCCTGAACGAGGGAAGAAGGAAAACTCAGTGTTGCACTGGTAGGGGACAGGCGGCTATTTAGACATGGAAGCCCCCCCCCCGCCCCCGCCAAACTGGTAATAATAATAATTATGGTATTTGTTAAGCACTTACTATATGCTAAGCACTGTTCTAAGTGCTGGGGTAGATACAAGGTAATCAGGTTGGCTCACGTGGGGCTCACAGTCTTCATCCCCATTTTCACAGATGAGGGAACTAAAATGAAGCGACTTGCCCAAGGTCATCCAGCAGACAAGTGGCAGAGCCGGGATTCTATATGTTGCCAACTTGTACTTCCCAAGCGCTTAGTACAGTGCTCTGCACACAGTAAGCGCTCAATAAATATGATTGAATGAATTAGAACCCATGTCCTCTGATTCCCAAGCCCAGCCTCTTGCCACTAAGCCACGCGGCTTCTCTAAAATCCACCAGACCCTGGCTCTCCCCCTTTTTGAACCCTCCTGAACCTCCACCTCCTCCAGGAAGTCTTCCCCGATGGATTCACTAACTCATGCAGTTACCTACTTCTCCTCCCTTCTACCTGAAATTGATTTCAGTGCCTGTCTCCGCTAAGAGCCTGTAAACTCCTTATGAGTCAGGACCTTGTCTATCCACTCTATTGCCTCATAACGCTACCAAGCGCTTAGTACAAACGTGGAGAAGCAGCATGGTTCAGTGGAAAGAGCCCGGGCTTTGGAGTCGGAGGTCGTGGGTTCAAATCCTGGCTCTGCCACTTGTCAGCTATGTGAGTTTGGGCAAGTCACTTAACTTCTCTGGGCCTCAGTTCCCTCATCTGTAAAATGGGGGTTAAGACTGTGAGCCCCACGTGGGACAACCTGATCAGCTTGTAACCTCCCCAGCACTTAGAACAGTGCTTTGCACATAGTAAGCGCTTAATAAATGCCATTATTATTATTATTATTATTATTATTACTATTACAAAGTTCTGCACACGGAAAGCGCTCAATAAATGAGAAGCAGCATGGCTCAGTGGAAAGATCCCGGGCTTTGGAGTCAGAGGTCATGGGTTCAAATTCCGGCTCTGCCAATTGTCAGCTGTGTGACTTTGGGCAAGTCACTTCACTTCTCTGTGCCTCAGTTAACTCATCTGTAAAATGGGGATTAAGACTGTGAGCCCCCGTGGGACAACCTGATCACCTTGTAACCACCCCAGCGCTTAGAACAGTGCTTTGCACATAGTAAGCGCTTAATAAATACCATCATTATTATTATTATTAATAAATACCACTGACTGATGGCTACTCTCCCAAGCACTTAGTGCAGGGTACAGTGCTCTGCACACAGTAAGCGCTCAATAAATACGATTAATTGATTGCAGGGCTCTGCCCACGGTAAGTAGGATTGATTGATGCTTGCTGGACGGGTTGGAGCCTCACCCACGCCTGAGCTGTGATGCGCCCCACACTCACCTCCCACCTCCGCGGGTTTCGAACTTCTTCCCCAGAGCCTCGCACTCGTGTTCATTCAGGCCGGCACACAGCTCGCTCAGAATGGCGCGGAACTCCTTCTTCCCGACCAACCCCGTGCTCAAGGGGTCCAGGTCTTGAAACTCCTTCTGGAGATCTTCCCACCGGTAGGCCACCTGGAGTCACAGGGGCAGGGGGGTGGACACATGTTCACCCAACAGGGGAGGGGACGAGGTGACACAGATACACACACACACACACACACAACACACACAGATACACACACACACACACACACACATATTCCCCAACACAGAGCCATTCAGACCGGTCCTCTGGGAGTCAGGGGTCCCGGGTTCTACTCTCAGCTCTGCCCCTCCACCATCATCATCATCATCAATCATATTTATTGAGCGCTTACTGTGTGCAGAGCACTGGACTAAGCGCTTGGGAAGTACAAGCTCACAGTCTAAAAAGCTGCTGTGTGACCTGGGGCAAGTTACATAACCTCTCTGCGCCTCATTTCTCTCCTCTGTAAATAGGGCATGTGGGGCCTTCCCTCTCCCTGCCCCTCAGACTGCAGACTCACTGTGATCAGGGAATGTGTTTGCTTATAATAAAAATAATAATGACAGCATTTATTAAGTGCTTACTACGTGCAAAGCACTGTTCTAAGCACTAGGGAGGTTACAAGGTGATCAGGTTGTCCCACGGGGGCTCACAGTCTTAATCCCCATTTTCCAGATGAGGGAACTGAGGCACAGAGAAGTTAAGTGACTTGCCCAAAGTCACACAGCTGACAATTGGCGGAGCTGGCATTTGAACCCATGACCTCTGACTCCAAAGCCCGGGCTCTTTCCGCTGAGCCATATTTACGATTCTATTTATTTTGTTAATGATGTGCATATAGCTTTAATTCTATTTGTTCTGACGATTTTGACACCTGTCTCCATGTTTTGTTTTGTTGTCTGTCTCCCCCTTCTAGACTGTGAGCCAGTTGTTGGGTAGGGACCGTCTCTAGATGTTGCCGACTTGTACTTCCCAAGCACTTAGTACAGTGCTCTGCACACGGTAAGCGCTCAATAAATACGATTGAATGAATGAATGAATGGAAAGCTCAAGTCCCATTGAAAAGCCAACAAGACACGACAGGAACCCAGGCAAGCCCGCACACTTTCTTCCTCTAATTTACCAATTTACTCACAGGACTTCCATCTCGTTTATCTCTCCACTGACCCCTTGCCCCCATCCTGCTTCTGGCCGAGAACTCAATCAATCAATCAATCAATCAATCGTATTTATTGAGCGCTTACTGTGTGCAGAGCACTGTACTAAGTGCTTGGGAAGTCCAAGTTGGCAACATATAGAGACAGTCCCTACCCAACAGTGGGCTCACAGTCTAAAAGGGGGAGACAGAGAACAAAACCAAACATACTAACAAAATAAAATAAATAGAATAGATAGGTACAATTGAAATAAATAAATAAATAAATAACTATAATAAATAAATAACTCCCTCCCATTTCATAACCGACAGATCATCACTCTCTCCACCTCCAAAGCTTTTATTAAAAGCTCATCTCCTCCGGGAGGCCTTCTCCAAATAAGCCCTGATTTCGTCTTATTCCACTCCCGTCTGCATTGCTCTAGCCCTTGGATTTGCTCCCTTTTCCACCCTTCCCTCTTCCCTAGAGCATTTAATGTACATATCTGTAATTTATTTATTTCTATCAATGCCTGCTCCCCTTTTAGACTGCCGGCTCCTCGTGGGCAGGGAATGTGTCTACCGACTCTTGTTATATTGTACTCGTACTCTCCCAAACACTTAGTATGGTGCTCTGACACAGTAAGCGCTTAACTCATTCATTCAATCGTTCAACATTGAACGATTCATTCATCCCATTCATTCATTCATTCCACAGTGGGCTTAATAAATATCATTGATTGATTGAGGGAATTCAATAATAACAGTAACAGCCCACTGTTGGGTAGGGACTGTCTCTATATGTTGCCAACTAGTACTTCCCAAGCGCTTAGTACAGTGCTCTGCACACAGTAAGTGCTCAATAAATACGATTGATGATGATGATGATGATCTAGGCATCTTCCCCTAGACTCCACCAGCTGTTTTGCTAAGATAAAGACCCTCTCCAGCTCCCAGAGATTCAGAAGGGTCACACGAACATCATCAATAGTTTTCGTCGAGCGCTTACTGTGTGCAGAGCACTGTTCTAAGCTCTTGGGAGAGTACAGTACAGCAGAGTTGGTAAACATAATCCCTGCCCACAACGATCTTAGAGGGGGAGATGGGCAGTAAATGAATAAATGATGGAAAATCTATATTTTATATGTATGACTGTGAGCCCCAGGTGGGGCAACCTGATCACCTTGTATCCCCCCCGGTGCTTAGAACAGTGCTTCGCACATAGTAAGCACATCATTATTATTATTATTCATTCATTCATTCAATCAATCGCATTTATTGAGCGCTTACTGCGTGCAGATCACTGTACTAAGCACTTGGGAAGTACAAGTTGGCAACATATAGAGATGGTCCCTACCCAACAGTGGGCTCACAGTCTAGAACTGTGTTCTAGAATTGTAACTGAGGCACAGAGCAGCGAAGTGACTTGCCCAAGGTGGTCAGGATTAGAACCCAGGTCCTTCTGACTGTTGCACTTTCCGTTATTCCCTCTGACTCCCAAGCCCCTGCTTTAGCCATTAGGCCACACTGTTTCTTGCGGTTCTCCTCCTTCTCTGAATTCTCCTTCTCAATTTTGTTTGCTGGTTGCTTTCCCACTGCCCGTCTCACAGGCTTGGGAGTCAGAGGTCATGGGTTCTAATCCCGACTCCGCCACACGTCTGCTCTGTGACCGTGGGCAAGTCCCTTAAACTTCTCTGAGCCTCAGTTCCCTCATCTGTAAAATGGGGATTAAGACTGTGATATGTGATGCCCCATCCTATGTACCGGATGCCCCTTCCGGCTTGGTCGCGGGGAGGGGGAGCGGAGGTGGGCTCACCTGAGCTCGAACCCTGTCCACAAGGATGTCTGAGTCGCAGCTAAGCTTCTTGGAGCACAGGTTGATGTTGTGGTCCCCTCTCTTCGGGGGGCAGATCTTGGCATTAGGGTAGCAGGCCGACTTGGGGGAGTAGCCAAAGTGCCGCACAAACTCCAGGAAGTCCAGAGTCTTGTCCTGGTTCGTTATCAGCGTGTCCCACAGGCTGCGGATCTCCCCTCGGGAGACTTCCGGGTGGATGCCGAGCCTGGGAATAATGATAATAATGATAATAATAATAATAATGGCATTTATTAAGCGCTTACTATGTGCAAAGCACTGTTCTAAGCGCTGGGGAGGTTACAAGGTGATCAGGTTGTCCCACGTGGGGCTCACAGTCTTAATCCCCATTTTACAGATGAGGTCACTGAGGCACAGAGAAGAGACTTGCCCAGAGTCACAGGGAATGGAATGGGATGGGATGGAATAATAATAATGATGGTATTTGTTAAGTGCTTACTATGTGCAAAGCACCGTCCTGAGCCCCGGGGAGGCTACAAGGTGATCAGGTTGTCCCACGGGGGGCTCGCAGTTTTAATCCCCATTTTACTGAGGTCACTGAGTCAGAGAAGTGAAGTGACTTGCCCAAAGTCGCACAGCTGACAGTTGGCAGAGCCGGGATTTGAACCCATGACCTCCGACTCCAAAGCCCGGGCTCTTTCCACTGAGCCATGGGATGGGGTGGGATGGGGGTGCAGCAGACCTGGGCTGAATTTTCTCATAAACCAGAAGCAGCATGGCTTAGTGAATACAGCACCGGCCTGGGAGACAGAGGACCCGAGTTCTAATCCTGGTTTCGCCCCTTGTCTGCTATGTGGCCTTGGGCAAGTCACTTCACTTCTCTGTCCCTCACCTGTAAAATAGGGATTATGAGTGTGAGCCCCATGTGGGACAGGGATTTGTATCTACCCCAGTGCTTAGAACACTGCTGGGCACATAGTAAATGCTTAACAAGTACCGTAATTATTATTATTATTATTGTGTAAGTGAGTGTACGCTTTAGTAGCTCAGTAAGGAAGTACACACAAATATATAGGTTTGGATTTACACATAGTACACAGGGAAGCAGCGTGGCAATCATTATTATTATTATTATTACAATTATCATTATTATTATTTCTCTCATTCTCTCCTCCGAGGGGACCGACGGCGAGAGTGTCTTACCGCTTTAGGAGGACGTACATGTTCTCCTGGCTGAGGCGCCTGGAATTCATGGAGTCGAGTTCCTCAAATTCCTTTTCCAGGGCGCGATAACGCTGCGAGACGAGGCTCTTGAGCACCTGAAATAGCTGGAGGATGGAGAAGGGAGAGCTCGAGGGGCCTTGTCTGATTTTGCTCCAATTTTGGCCCCGAGTTTGGTCTCACCCCACTTCTTGGGGTTCGGGGGATGGAGGCTGCGGTAAAGGACTGGCTATGGGCCGGGGGACGGGGGGTCAGGGAGGAACCAGGGGAGGGGGGCTATGCCAGCATTAAGAACAGTGCTTGGCACATAGTAAGAGCTTAATAAATACCATTATTATTATTACTGCTATTTTGTCAAGTGACATAGTAAGCGCTTAACGAACACCATTATTATTACTATATTATTTTATTATTATTATGTCAAATGAACGTGGCCTGTCGACCCACTCTGTTGGGGGTAGGGCTTCTGGGAACCTCTGGATTCCCAACAGACTGAGCCCCTTCCTTCCTCTCCCCCTCGTCCCCCTCTCCATCCCCCCCCTTCTTACCTCCTTCCCTTCCCGGCAGCACCTGTATATATGGATATATGTTTGTACATATTTATTACTCTATTTATTTATTTATTTATTTTACTTGTACATATCTATTCTATTTATTTTATTTTGTTAGTATGTTTGGTTTTTGTTCTCTGTCTCCCCCTTTTAGACTGTGAGCCCACTGTTGGGTAGGGACTGTCTCTAGATGTTGCCAATTTGTACTTCCCAAGCGCTTAGTACAGTGCTCTGCACATAGGAAGCGCTCAATAAATACGATTGATGATGATGATGATGATGGATGTTTCATTCACGCCCTCGATCGTATTTATTGAGCGCTTACTGTGTGCAGAGCACTGTACTAAGTGCTTGAGGCTTGAGTGCAGGAGGCCTTCCCAGACTGAGCCCCCTCCTCTCCATCCCCCCCATCTTACCTCCTTCCCCTCCCCACAGCACCTGCATATATGTACATATGTTTGTACAAATTTATTACTCTATTCATTTTATTTGTACATATTTATTCTATTTATTTTATTTTGTTATTATGTTTTGTTTTGTTCTCTGTCTCCCCCTTCTAGACTGTGAACCCACTGTTGGGTAGGGACTGTCTCTATATGTTGCCAACTTGTACTTCCCAAGCACTTAGTACAGTGCTCTGCACACAATAAGCGCTCAATAAATACGATTGAATGAAGGAATGCTTGGGAGAGTCCAATAGACCAATAAAGGGACACATTCCCTGCCCACAACGAGCTTGCAGTCCAGAGGGAGAGACAGACATTAGAAGCAGCATGGCGTAGTGGAGAGACTACTGGGAGTCATCATGTCATGGGTTTTAATTCCGCTCTGCCACTTGTCTGCTGTGTGACCTTGGGCAAGTCACTTCACTTTTCTGTGCCTCACTTCCCTCATTTGCAAAATGGGGATTGAGAATGTGAGCCCCACGTAGGACAGGGACTGTGTCCAACCCGATTTGCTTGTATCCACCCCAGCGCTTAGTACAGTGCCTGGCAACATAGCACTTAACAAACACCATAATAATAATAATAATAATAATAATAATAATAATGATAATAATAACAATAATGATATACAATATGTAATTATATTGTAATAATAATTATTATGGTATTTGTTAAAGTCTTACTATGTTGAGCTTTATATATGAATATATTATATGTTGTTCATACATAAATATATATTATACACATACTATAATAATATTATATAATGATATACTAACATATAATTTTATTATTATTATTATTATGGTATTTGTTAAGCGCTTACTATGTTGCCATTCATTCATTCAATCGTATTTATTGAGCACTTACTATGTGCACAGCACTGTACTAAGCGCTTGGAAAGTACAATTCGGCAACATATAGAGACAGACCCTACCCAACAACGGGTTCACAGTCTGTACTAAGCGCTGGGGTGGATATAAATACCATAATATATTACTATATACAATATCTGGTTAGATGTCATAATAGTCATATTATCATATATAATTATATTCAATAAGCATTATATATAATTATGTATTATAATAGTTATCGTATAGTATTCTATATTATAATAGATGTATTATTGTATATGATTATATATGATAATAATATGACCATTATAATATGCAATTAGATATTATAATCAATCAATCAATCATATTTATTGAGCGCTTACTGTGTGCAGAGCACTGTACTAAGCGCTTGGGAAGCACAAGTTGGCAACACATAGAGACGGTCCCTACCCAACAGTGGGCTCACAGTCTAGAAATAATGGTCATATTATTATCATATATAATTATATAATAATAATAATGGCATTTATTAAGCGCTTACTGTGTGCAAAGCACTGTTCTAAGCACTGGGGAGGTTACAAGGTGATCAGGTTGTCCCACGGGGGGCTCACAGTCTTCATCCCCATTTTACAGATGAGGCAACTGAGGCCCAGAGAAGTGAAGTGACTTGCCCAAAGTCACCCAGCTGACAATTGGCAGAGCCGGGGTTTGAACCCATGACCTCTGACTCCAAAGCCCGTGCTCTTTCCATTGAGCCACGCTGCTTCTCTATAAATCAATCAATCAATCAATCAATCGTATTTATTGAGTGCTTAATGTGTGCAGAGCACTGTACTAAGTGCTTGGGAAGTTCAAGTTGGCAACATCTAGAGACAGTCCCTCCCCAACAGTGGACTCACAGTCTACAAGGGGGAGACAGAGAACAAAACCAAACATACTAACAAAATAAAATAAATAGAATAGATATGGACAAGTAAAATAAAAAAAAAATAATAATAATAAAATAATGATAGCATTTATTAAGCGCTTACTATGTGTAAAGCACTGTTCTAAGTGCTGGGGCTGTTACAAGGTGATCAGGTTGTCCCACGGGAGGCTCACAGTCTTCATCCCCATTTTACAGATGAGGTCACTGAGGCCCAGAGAAGTGACGTGACTTGCCCAAGGTCACACAGCAGACATGTGGTAGAGCCGGGATTTGAACCCATGGCCTCTGCCTCCAAAGCCCATGCTCTTTCCACTTGAGCCACGCTGCTTCTCAAAAAAAACAGAGTAATAAATATGTACAGACATATATACATATATACAGGTATATATAAACCATATAACTATTATATATAATTATATATTATAATAGTTATCATCATCATCATCATCAATCGTATTTATTGAGCACTTCCTATGTGCAGAGCACTGTACTAAGCGCTTGGGAAGTACAAATTGGCAACATATAGAGACAGTCCCTACCCAACAGTGGGCTCGCAGTCTAAAAGGGGGAGACGGAGAACAAAACCAAACATACTAACAAAATAAAATAAATAGAATAGATATGTACAAATAAAATAAATAAATAAATAAATAGAGTAATAAATATGTACAAACATATATACATATATACAGGTGCTGTGGGGAAGGGAAGGAGGTAAGATGGGGGGGATGGAGAGGGGGACGAGGGGGAGAGGAAGGGGTTCAGTCTAGGAAGGCCTCCTGGAGGAGGTGAGCTCTCAGTTATATTATGGTGGCATTTGTTTAGCGCTGATTATGCTGTCAGGTACTTTATTTAATAATAAAATTACGGCTCTGTAGAAGCCTCCGGAGACGGCGGAGGAGGTAGCAGAGATGTTTTCCCTACCTGATCCAGGCTCCTCCTCTGGCCTTCTCCAGCTGGTCCCGGTGGCCGGGCATCCCGGGCCTGGAAGTGGGGCGTGGGAGCGTCCTCCTTAACCTCAGGAACAGAGGCTGCCACAGATCTCCTCCTTGGGGGGCTGGGGGCCGTGGGACCCCTGGAGGGAACGACACCGATCCTGGGAGTCCTGACGGGTTGATGGTGATTATGGTATTCGTTAAGCGCTTACTATCATCATCATCATCAATCGTATTTATTTATTTTACAGTGCAGAGCACTGTACTAAGCGCTTGGGAAGTACAAGTTGGCAACATATAGAGACAGTCCCTACCCAACAGTGGGCTCACAGTCTGTGCCAAGCACCGCTCTAAGCGCTGGGGTGGATACAAGGTCATCAGGTTGTCCCACGTGGGGCTCGCGGATTTAACCCCCATTTGACAGATGAGGTCACCGAGGCACAGGGAAGCGAAACGGCTTGCCCAAGGTCACACAGCGGACATGAGGAGGAGTCGGGATTAGAATAATAATAATAAATAATGGCAGTTATTAAGCGCTTACTATGTGCACTGTTCTAAACGCTGGAGGGGATACAAGATGATCAGGTTGTCCCACGTGGGGCTCACAGTCATCATCCCCATTTTACAGATGAGGTCACTGAGGCCCAGAGAAGTTAAGTGACTTGCCCAAAGTCACACAGCTGGCAAGCGGCAGAGCCGGGATTCGAACCCATGACCTCTGGCTCCCAAGCCCAGGCTCTTTCCACTGAGCCACGCTGTAGAACCCACATCCTCCGCCTCCCAAGCCCGTGCTCCAAGAGGCCTTCCCAGGCTAAGCCCCACTTTTCCTCATCTCCCACTACCTTCTGCAGTCATCCTGACTTGCTCCTTTTGCTCTCCCCATCCCCTCGCCCACCGCCCCAGCCCCAAAGCACTTAAGTGCATATCTGTCATTTTATTTATTTGTTATTGGTGTCCATCTCCCCCACTCTAATAATAATAATAATAATAATGGCATTTATTAAGCGCTGACTATGTGCAAAGCACTGTTCTAAGCGCTGGGGAGGTTACAAGGTGATCAGGTTGTCCCACGGGGGGCTCACAGTCTCAATCCCCATTTTACAGAGGCGGTAACTGAGGCCCAGAGAAGTGAAGTGACTTGCCCAAAGTCACACAGCCGACAGTTGGCAGGGCCGGGATTTGAACCCATGACCTCTGACTCCAAAGCCCGGGCTCTTTCCGTTGAGCCACGCTGCTTCTCCAGACTCTAGACTGTGAGCTCGTTATGGGCAGGGAATGTCACAGTTGATTGTTGGACCGTACTTTCCCAAGAGCTCAGTACAGTGCTCTGCATATGGTGGCCACTCAGTAAATATGATGAATGAATGAATGAATAAAAAAAGCCTAGTTTTCCCAAAGGGAATATTGGAAAGTGCATCATTGCATAACTCTAGACTGTGGATTGCAAACTATAGACTGAATGAGAAGCAGCGTGGCTCAGTGGAAAGAGCCCGGGCTTTGGAGTCAGAGGTCATGGGTTCCAATCCTGGCTCCACCACTTGTCAGCTGTGTGACTCTGGGCAAGTCACTTCACTTCTTTGGGCCTCAGTTACCTCATCTGTAAAATGGGGATGAAGACTGTGAGCCCCACGTGGGACAACCTGTTCACCTTGTAAACTCCCCAGCGCTTAGAACAGTGCTTTGCACCTCCCTTCAAGGCCCTACTGAGAGCTCACCTCCTCCAGGAGGCCTTCCCAGACTGAGCCCCTTCCTTCCTCTCCCCCTTGTCCCCCTCTCCATCCCCCCGCCTTACCTCCTTCCCTTCCCCACAGCACCTGTATATATGTATATATGCTTGTACATATTTATTACTCTATTTATTTATTTATTTATTTTACTTGTACATATCTATTCTATTTACTTTATTTTGTTAGTATGTTTGGTTTTGTTCTCTGTCTCCCCCTTTTAGACTGTGAGCCCACTGTTGGGTAGGGACTGTCTCTAGATGTTGCCAACTTGTACTTCCCAAGCGCTTAGTACAGTGCTCTGCACACAGTAAGCGCTCAATAAATACGATTGATGATGATAGTAAGTGTGTAACAAATGCTATTATTACTATTATTAAGCAGGAAACGTGTCTACCTCCTCTGTTATATTGTACTCGCCAAAGCACTTGCACAGAGTAAACTCTCAGTGAATACCATCGATTGATTATTAATGCTATTTGGTAAGCGCTTACTATGTGCCAGGCACTGTTCTAAGAGCTGGGATAGATACAAGCTAATCAGGTTGGGCACAGTCCCTGTCCCACATGGGGCTCACAGCCTTACCCCCCATTTTACAGATGAGGTAACTGAGGCCCAGAGAAGTGAAGTGACTTCCCAAGGTTACAGAGCAGACAAACGGCAGAGTCAGGATTAGAACCCAGGTCCTTCTGACCGTTGCACTTTCCGTTATTCCCTCTGACTCCCAAGCCCCTGCTCTAGCCAGTAGACCACACTGTTTCTTGCGGTTCTCCTCCTTCTCTGATTTCTCCTTCCCAATTTTGTTTGCTGGTTGCTTTTCCACTGCCCATCTCACAGGCTTGGGAGTCAGAGGTCATGGGTTCTAATCCCGACTCCACCACATGTCTGCTCTGTGACCTTGGGCAAGTCACTTAACTTCTCTGAGCCTCAGTTCCCTCATCTGTAAAATGGGGATTAAGACTGTGAGCCCCACGTGGGGCAACCTGATCACCTTGTATCCCCCCCCCCCGGTGCTTAGAACAGTGCTTCGCACATAGTAAACGCGTTATTATTATTATTATTATTCATTCATTCATTCATTCATTCAATCGTATTTATTGAGCACTTACTGCGTGCAGAGCACTGGACTAAGCGCTTGGGAAGTCCAAGTTGGCAACATATAGAGACGGTCCCTACCCAACAGTGGGCTCACAGTCTAGAAAGGGGAGACAGAGAACAAAACAAAACCTATTAACAAAATAAAATAAATAGAATAAATATGCACAAATAAAATAAATACATCAATAGAGTAATAAATCCATACAAACATATACATATATACAGGTGCTGTGGGGAGGCGAAGGAGGTAAGCCTCAGTTACCTCATCGGTAACATGGGGATTAAGACTGTAAGCCCCACGTGGGGCAACCTGATCACCTTGTATCCCCCCCAGCGCTTAGAACAGTGCTTCACACATAGTAAGCACTTAACAAATACCAACATTATTATTATTATTATTATTATTATTATTATTATTATTATTATTATTATTGTTATTATTCTCCAAGCCTCAGTTACCTCATCTGCAACATGGGGACTGTAAGCCCCACGTGGATCAACCTGATCACCTTGTATCTCCCCCCAGTGCTTAGAACAATGCTTAGCACATAGTAAGCGCTTAACAAATGCCATCATTATTATTATTTTTATTGAGGACATCCCACAAGGCTCTATTCTGGACCCCCTACTCTTCAGCATGGTATAGTAGATAGAGCCCAGACCTGGGAGACAGAAGGTCATGGGTTCTAATCTCCGCTCTGCCACTTGTCTGCTGTGTGACCTTGTGCAAGTCACTTCACTTCTCTGGGCCTCAGTTCCCTCATCTGTAAAATGGGGATTGAGACTGTGAACCCAAGTGGGATGGGGACCGTATCCAACTCATTCATTCATTCATTCAATTGTATTTATTGAGCGCATACTGTGTGCAGAGCCCTGTACTAAGCGCTTGGGAAGCAGCGTGGCTCAGTGAAAAGAGCACGGGCTTTGGAGTCAGAAGTCATGGGTTCGAATCCCGACTCCACCACATGACGGCTGTGTGACCTTGGGCAAATCGCTTAACTTCTCTGAGCCTCAGTTACCTCATCTGTAAAATGGGGATTGATTGTGAGCCCCACGTGGGCAACTTGATCACCTTGTATTCCCCCCCAGCGCTTAGAACAGTGCTCTGCACATAGTAAGTGCTTAACAAATACCGTTATTATTATTATTATTATTACAAGTTGGCAACATATAGAGACAGACCCTACTCAACAACGGGTTCACAGTCTGTACTAAGCGCAGGGGTGGATATAAATACCATAATATATTACTATATACAATATATGATTAGATATTATAATGGTCATATTATCATATATAATTATATTCAATAAGCATTATATATACTTATATATTATAATAGTTATATTATTGTACATTATTCTATAATAGATGTATTATTGTATATGATTATATGTGACAATAATATGACAATTATAAATATATAAATATAATATATACAATTATAAAACCAAGGAACCAAGGAACCCTAACCTCTGCATTCTCACTCACCCAGACTATTGTTTCTACTTATCCCAGACATCCCTGGAGTCAGTCTCCTTTCGCTCCAGGTATCCTGAAGCCTCTTTAGATAGAGGGGAGAGGGCAAAACTAAATCATCTTCCCAATTTCCTTTGGCTTTTTCTATCTCGTCGGATGATTCAACTCCCTATTCCCCCCTGTTTTTTCTGGAGGAGGCACCTTCCAGACTCACTGGGCTGATGAGACACCCCATCTGCTAGAGAAGCAGAGTGGCTCAATAGAAAGAGCCCGGGCTTTGGAGTCAGAGGTCATGGGTTCAAACCCCGGCTCTGCCAATTGTCAGCTGTGGGACTTTGGGCAAGTCACTTCACTTCTCTGTGCCTCAGTTCCCTCATCTGTAAAATGGGGATAAAGATTGTGAGCCCCCCGTGGGACAGCCTCATCACCTTGTAACTTCCCCAGCGCTTATAAGTGTTGTGCACATAGTAAGTGCTTAACATACATGTTTACTCTTGTACATATTTACTATTCTATTTATTTTGTTAATGATGTGCATTTAGCTTTAATTCTATTTGTTCTGATGACTTGACACCTGTCCGACTTGACACCTCTCCCCCTCGTCCCCCTCTCCATCCCCCCCATCTTACCCCCTTCCCTTCCCCACAGCGCCTGTATATATGTTTGTACATATTTATTACTCTACTTATTTATTTATTTTACTTGTACATATCTATTCTATTTATTTTATTTTGTTACTATGTTTGGTTTTGTTCTCTGTCTCCCCCTTTTAGACTGTGAGCCCACTGTTGGGTAGGGACTGTCTCTATAGGTTGCCAACTTGTACTTCCCAAGCGCTTAGTACAGTGTTCTGCACACAGTAAGCGCTCAATAAATACGATTGATGATGATGATGATGATGATGATGATGATGATGTCCGCATGTTTTGTTTTGTTGTCTGTCTCCCCCTTCTAGACTGTGAGCCCGCTGTTGGGTAGAGATCGTCTCAATACGTTGCCGACTTGTACTTCCCAAGCACTTAGTACAGTGCTCTGCACACGGTAAGTGCTCAATAGATGCGATTGAATGAATGAATGAATGAATGAACAAATGCCATCATTATCATTATTAACAGTGCCCGACACACAGTAAGCACTTAACGAATACCATCATCACTATTATCATAAGCCTCCCCTCCACCTCCCACCCCTTCTATTTCCAACTGAGGCACACTGAGGCGGTTCAGAGATGCAGGTGGCCGCGCGGTCAAGGGGATGGCAGGTCGTCGGCCATCTCTGGCACTAGTCCAGCCTAGGGTGGCTACTCCTCCTTCGGGCCTTCTGGGAGCCAAGGAGGGCCAATCCCTTAATGAGTCCCGTTTGCGCTTGGGTGCACGGGGAGGCTGCCGGGGGGCCACCAGCCGCAGACCCTCCCGGCTATTATCTGTGGGGTCGGCGGCCACGCCAGGAGGCCATCCGGCATCTTCCCCGGGGGGCGGGGAACCGGGGGTCTCGGCCGCGACCTTGGGTCATACAGAGCGAATCAAGCGAAAAAACTGGGGGAAATTAGCCTGACAGCGGGCAGAGGGTCTGAGGACTTTATCCAAAAGCATCGGGGCCCGGTGGGGGCTGGAGGGCAAGGAGGGGTTGAGGGGTGGGATGATGATTTATTCATTGTCCATTCCCCCTGTTGCAGGACATGGGGCCGACAGAGCTCCTCGGGTGAGGCCTATCATCCGGAGTCGCTGACCGTTTGCTTCCAGCTTCCCATTGGGACCTGGCTTTATCTAGAAATCCACGGGGTCAGATCTGGACGGATGGACGGGTGGGAGGGCCGGCCTGGGTCTGCCCAGTTCAAGGCCTAGGGATTCCAGTTCTTTCTGAGTGGCAGATGATGAGATGTGTTTGGGGGGCCAGGAGGGAGGGAGAGGGAACCCCGGGCAGTTTTAATGTCCATCCAAGAAAAGGTGGTGTAAAAATGCGAAGAGCCACCACTCCATCAAAAGGCTTGGCTGGGGTTGGGGGTGGTCCCAGACATTTCCCAGAGAAACAGCAAAGTGGATAGACTGTGAGCCCACTGTTGGGTAGGGACCGTTTCTATATGTTGCCATCTTATACTTCCCAAGCGCTTAGTACAGTGCTCTGCAAACAGTAAGTGCTCAATAAATACGATTGATTGATTGATTGATTGGATAGGGCACGGGGGTATAAGAGCCAGAAGGACTTGGGTTCTAATCCCGGCTCCACCACTTGTCTGCTGTGTGACCTTGAGCAAGTCACTTCATTTCTCTGGGCCTCCATTTCCTCATTGGTAAAATGGGGATTAAAACTGTGAGCCCTAAATAGGGCAAGGACTGTGTCCAACCTGATAACCTTGTATCTACAACAGTGCTTGGCACGTAGTAATTGCTTAACAAATACCATTATTATTATTATTGTTAGTGAGTCTTCACCCAACTTAATGAAACTTACAACAGTTTCAGAAACCACTATTGTGCTCCAGGCTGCCTGGACATGGCCAGAGTCAGTCAGTCAAACGTATTTATTGAGCACTTACTGTGTGCAGAGCACTGTACTAGTGCTTGGGGGAGAACAATGTAACAATCTACCAGACATTGACCATTGCCCCGTGGTTGCCCGGGGCCTCCCTGGCTATCCCTGGCTCCCAGTCACGTCCAGTAAGTGACCTCTGATGGGGGAAGCTCAGACCTCAGAGCGAAAAGGGAAGGCTGGAGGGCCGAGCATCAGGCTGTGTGCCTTGGGAAGAGGCCAATCAATCAGTCGGGATATGGTTTTTCCCTTTCCTGAGATGAGACTGGTCTGACCAGAGGCGGGGATTGTCCGGCCGTGTTTCAGCTGACCCGGCGCAGCGGGGGACGCCGCGTCGGATGTGACCTTCTTGGAGAAGATACACAAGAACTCGGCGGGGGGCAGGGAGGGATGGAGGGAGGGGGCTGGAAGGCTCACAAGGAAACAAGGGAGCCAATATGAGAAGCAGTTTGGCTTCGTGGAAAGAGCCTGGACTTGGAAGTTAGAGGAGGTGGGTTCTAATCCCGTCTACGCCACTTGTCTGCTGTGTGGCCTGGGGCAAGCCACTTCACTTCTCTGGGCCTCAGTTACCTCATCTGGAAAATAGGACTTAAAACCGTGAGCCCCACATGGGACAGTCTGATTACCCTGTATCTACTCCAGTGCTTTAAAAGTGCATAACATATAGTAAGCACTTAACAAATGCCACAATAATAATAACTATTATTGTTATTTATGTTGGCTCTGGGCTTGGCTGATCGCCTGGCTCTCTGTCAACCATGCTCTCTGGGGAGCCCTAGGCCTAGGATTGTGAGCCAGACACCACTGGCATCGGGCCTTATCATTCATTCCCCCATTGAGCACATACTGCGCACAAAGCACTCTACAAAGAGCTATCGGATTCCCCCATCTGCCCTCCTCGAATACCCTGCCTTCAGCTCTCTCTCCACCAACTCCCCTGACCGTGGCCTTCCCTTCCTCCAAAGCCTGCTGAAAAGCCAGTTCCTCCAGGAAGCCTCCCCTGACTAACGTCCACTGCTCCGGCCAGGACACCACAACAGCCCCCTTTAGCCCTGAGATGTCATTTCAGCAAGTGGACCTTTTTATTTCCTTCTTTGTTCATTGATTCCTTCGCCCAAACACTTGTTGCTGAACCAATTGCATCTGTACCTTCCCTCGGCTCCCGCTGTTTGGATGCTTGTGCTGGCCTCCCAGCCTTCTGCCTTTTCTCACTCCAGTCCTTACTTCACTCTTCTGTCCAGATCATTTTTCTACAAAAACGCTCAGGACACATCACCCAGCTCCTGAAAATACTTCAGTGGTTGCCCATCCACCTCCATATCAAACAAAAACTCCTCGCCATTGGCTTTCAATAATAATAACAATCATAATAATGGCATTTATTAAGCGCTTACTATGTGCAAAGCACTGTTCTAAGTGCTCGGGAGGTTACAAGGTGATCAGGTGGTCCCACGGGGGGGCTAACAGTCTTAATCCCCATTTTGCAGCTGAGGTAACGGAGGCACAGCGAAGTTAAGTGATTTGCCCAAAGTCACCCAGCTGACAGTTGGCGGAGCCGGGATTTGAACCCATGACCTCTGACTCCAAAGCCCGTGGTCTTTCCACTGAGCCACGCTGCTTATGGACTTTAAAGCAGTCCATTACCTTGCCCCTCCTATCAATCAATCAATCGTATTTATTGAGCGCTTACTGTGTGCAGAGCACTGTACTAAGCCCATGGGAAGTACAAGTGGGCAACATATAGAGACAGTCCCTACCCAACAGTGGGCTCACAGTCTAAAAGGGGGAGACGGAGAACAAAACCAAACATACTAACAAAATAAAATAAATAGAATAGATATGTACAAGTAAAATAAATAAATAGTAGAGTAATAAATATGTACAAACATATATACATATATCCAGGTGCTGTGGGGAAGGGAAGGAGGTAAGATGGGGGGGATGGAGAGGGGGACAAGGGGGAGAGGAAGGAAGGGGCTCAGTCTGGGAAGGCCTCCTGGAGGAGGTGAGCTCTCAGTAGGGCCTTGAAGGGAGGAAGAGAGCTAGCTACCTCACCTCGCTTCTCTCCTTCCACAACCCAGCCGGACCACTTTGCTCCTCTACTTCTAACCTTCTCACTGGGCCTCCATCTCTCCTGTCTCGCTGCCGATCCCTAGCCCACGTCTTGCCTCTGGCCTGGAATCCCCTCCCTCCTCAAATCCATCAATTACTCTCACCGCTTCACAGCCTTATTGAAGGCCCATCTCCTCCGAGAGGCCTTCCCAGACTAAGCCCCCCTTTACCCATCTCCCACTCCCTTCTGCATCCTTCTGACTTGCTCCCTTTGCTCTTCCCCCGTCTCAACCCCATAGTACTTACGTGCATATCTGTAATTTTATTTATTTGTATTAATGTCTGACTCCCCCTTTCTAAACTGTAAGCTTGACGTGGGCAGGGAATGTCACTGTTTATTGTTGTATTGTACTTTCCCAAGCACTTAATACAGTGTTCTGCACACAGTAAACACTCAATAAATATGATTGAATGAGTGAATGAATGAATATCTTCCGGTCTCCCCTATTAGACTGTAAGCTCCCCGAGCTTTCCTATATGACCCAATGTGTCCAGCACAGCACTCTGCTCACAACAGGCACTCGGGAACAGTGCTCTGCATAAAGGAGGTGTCCAATACAGTGCTCTGCACATAGGAGGCTCCCAGAAGAGTACGCTGCATATAGGAAGTAGCCAGAACAGTGCTCTGCATTTAGGAGGTGCTCAGTAAAAATTCCTGACTGAATGAATGAATGAATCAATAACAACATCTGTACTCTGAGAATCGGAAGGCCTACACTGAGCATGCTTCAGAGGTTGATCCAAGCCCTTATCCTACCCCAGCGTGGCTTAGTGGAAAGAGCCCGGGCTTGGGAGTCGGAGGTCATGGGCTCTAATCCCAGCTCTGCTGCTTGTCAGCTGTGTGACCTTGGGCAAGTCACTTCACTTCTCTGAGCCTCAGTTACCTCATCTGTAAAATGGGGATGAAGACTGTGAGTCCTACGTGGGACAACCTGATTACCTTGTATCTATCCCAGCGCTTAGAACAGTGTTTGGCACATAGTAAGCGCCTGACAAATACCAACATTATTATTATTACCAACTAGGTTACATTGTTCTCTCCCAAGTGCATAGTACAGTGCTCAGCACACAGTACGTGCTCAGTGATGATTGACTGGTCGACATCCACATTATTAGTTCCAGAATCCTAGGGCTCACACAGACCACCAACTGAGCATAGTTCAGATATCTGTGGGGTCTACAGTGGCCAGACACTGAGCTTGTTTCCAGCACCTACAGTACAAGTTCCAAAGTAATGATAATAATAACAATAATAATGACATTTATTAAGTGCTTACTATGTGCAAAGCACTGTTCTAAGCTCTGGGAAGGTTACAAGGTGATCAGGTTGTCCCACGGGGGGCTCACAGTCTTAATCCCCATTTTCCAGGTGAGGTAACTGAGGCCCAGAGAAGTTAAGTGACTTGTCCAAAGTCACACAGCTGACAACTGGCGGAGCCGGGATTTGAACCCCTGACCTCTGACTCCAAAGCCCGGGCTCTTTCCGCTGAGCCACGCTGCTTCCCCATAATTAACATGGACTGAGCATCATCATCATCAATCGTATTTATTGAGCGCTTACTATGTGCAGAGCACTGTACTAAGCGCTTAGGAAGTACAAATTGGCAACATACAGAGACAGTCCCTACCCAACAGTGGGCTCACAGTCTAAAAGGGGGAGACAGAGAACAAAACCAAACATACTAACAAAATAAGCCTGCTTAAGGAGAGCACTGTACTAAGCGCTTGGGAAGTACAAATTGGCAACATATAGAGACAGTCCCTACCCAACAGTGGGCTCACAGTCTAAAAGGGGGAGACAGAGAACAAAACCAAACATACTAACAAAATAAGCCTGCTTAAGGAGAGTGAGCATGAGCAGCAGAGTCAGGGCGAGGCAGAATGACCGGGGTGACCAGAACAGTCCCATTCCCGGGTAACTGTTTACTTTCTTAAACTTGGGACTGTCCCAATTTCACCTGGATGTCTGGTCGGTCTATTTATAAGCAGAGCAGCTCACGACTCAGAGAACAACTTAAAAAAGCAGCGCGGCCCAGAGGAAAGAGCACAGGTCTGGGGGCCAGAGGACCTGGATTCTAATTCAGCTCTGCCAATTGCTGGCTGTGTGACCTTGGGCAAGTCTCTTCGCTTCTCTGCTCTGCACACAGGAAGCGCTCAATCAATACGATTGATTGATTCTCTGTACCTCAGTTTCTTCAACTAGGAATCGGTGGTTAAATCCTACTCCCTCCTACTTAGACTGTGAGCCCCATGTGGGACAGGGACTGTGTCCAACCTGATAGACCGATATCTACCCCAGCGCTTAGAACGGTGCTTGACACTTACTAATAATAATAATGGCATTTATTAAGCGCTTACTATGTGCAAAGCACTGTTCTAAGCGCTGGGGAGGTTACAATGGGATCAGGTTGTCCCACGTGAGGCTCACAGTCTTAATCCCCATTTTACAGATGAGGTAGTTTAGGCTCAGAGAAGTTAAGTGACTTGCCCAAGGTCACACAGCAGACGTGGTGGAGTCGGGATTCGAACCCATGACCTCTGACTCCAAAGCCCGGACTCTTTCCACTGAGCCATGCTGCTTCCGTAAAACAAATAAACAAGCACAACTTCCCTTTTCAAAATCGTTTTTTTCTATCTCATGGCTTCAGATCTGTCTTATTTTTTTCCCGGTTCTTCTCCATATTCCTTTGCTCCTTCCTGTTCTTGGAACCAGCATGGCTTTAGCAGCCATGCATCATCAGTCTAATTGTGCTTAAAAGAAGCAGCGTAGCATAGTGGGCAGAGCATGGGCCTGGGCGCCAAAAGCACCTTGGTTCTAAATCCTGCCTCTGCCACTTGTCAGCTGTGTGACCTTGGGCAAGTCACTTCTTTTCTCTGTACCTCAGTTACCTCACCTGTAAAATGGGGATGAAGACTGTGAGCCCCACGTGGGACACGGACTGTGTCCAAACCGATTAGCCTGTAATAATAATAATAATAATGGCATTTATTAAGCGCTTACTATGTACAAAGCACTGTTCTAAGCGCTGGGGGGGTTACAAGGTGATCAGGTTGCCCCACGTGGAGCTCACAGTCTTAATCCCCATTTTACAGATGAGGTAACTGAGGCACAGAGAAGTGAAGTGACTTGCCCAAAGTCACACAGCTGACAATTGGTATAGCGGGATTCGAACCCATGACCTCTGACTCCAAAGCCCGTGCTCTTTCCACTGAGCTACAATGTATCCACCCCAGTGGTTAGAACAGTGCCTGGCACATAGTAAGTGCTTAACAAATACCACAATTATTACACTTGCACTGGTATAGTCATTTAAAGACACTCAACCATCCCAGAAATACCTCTTCCAGCCCGGAAACGGCTGACAAATGTCCCGTGCGTTTCTCAGGTTCCACAAAGGAACATGATAATAAGAATAATAACAGTATCTGTTAAGTGCTTATTATGTGCCAGGCACTGTTCTAAGCGCTGGGACAGGTACAAGATAATTGGATTGGGCCCAGTCTCTGTCCCACACGGGGCTCACGGTCTTAATCCCCATTTTACAGATGAGGGAACTGAGGCATAGAGAAGTTATGTGGACACTATGTGCAAAGCACTGTGCGGACTAGTGTGGACGCTAGTTATGTGAAGTTAGAGAAGCAGAGTGGCTCAGTGGAAAAGAGCCCGGGCTTTGGAGTCAGAGGTCAATTTGTCAGCTGTGTGAATTTGGGCAAGTCACTTCACTTCTCTGTGCCTCAGTTACCTCATCTGTAAAATGGGGATGAAGACTGTGAGCCCCACGTGGGACACCTGATCACCTTGTAACCTCCCCAGCGCTTAGAACAGGGCTTTGCACATAGTAAGCGCTTAATAAATGCCATTATTATTATTATTATGTGACTTATCCAAGGTCACAGAGCAGGTAATGACATCTTATATGAAACGTTCTGTGAAAACCCACAGCACTTAGGGGGGTCTTCCGCAGGGACCACCAAGCTGCCGCATCCCCCTCCCGGTTCCTGTAAACACGGGGGGTCACTTCTGAACCACGGCACTCGGCGGAGGGAGACTGGACACTGAACCCCGGCTATAAAGGGGTCCGGTGACGTATCCATAGTGGACAGAGGACAGACCGACCAGAGAATCACTGATTCCAAACCGGACCGTTGGTCATCCAGCGCTTGGCATGTAGAAAGTGCTCAACAAATACCATAATTATCATCCTAATTTGTACCCACCCTCTCTTTTTATGTCTAAACTGATATTTAGATCGATGGCATGATTCTGTCTGCCTGTCCCTGCTCTTTGCGGGCGGGGACTGACTCTTTTACCCATCTTAGCCGATTGTATTTATTGAGCGTTTGCTGTGTGCAGAGCACTGTACTAAGCACTTGGGAGAGACACATTCCCTGCCTAGAAAGAGTACTCACTCAAGCAATTAGTGCAGGGCTCTGACCCTGGGTGTGGGCGGGGAGGGCGCTCAATAAATGCCATCAGTGGATAGATGGGACAATTACTTCACGAGGAGAGTCGTCTGTCACCCAAATCCCGGATGGCAGGCCCTGCTTCCTGCAGGTCCCAGCTCTCCCGGGAGGACACGGACTTTTGTCGGGTACGTCCTGAGGGTTTTTTATGGATCGCGACAACTCACAGGGAGTAAAAGTCCGGTTCTAAATCTTGATACGTGGCTCCCTCCGTGGTGTTGGGGGACGCCCAGGGTCACACCCCCGGCCTCCAGGAGGGTCAAGGCCCAGGCACAACTGTGGTCACCCTCAGGAGGCCATACCCGGGGTGGTGGCGGGGCGGGAATAAATGGGCTTTTTCTCCTCCCGCTGAGGGTGGGGGTCCGGGGTGCGGGTGGGGGGCGGGAGTGGAATGAGATGCAAACTTTCCATTTCAAGCGCCATTGTTCCCCTCTAATCTGGCCACCATCCGAGCAGTGATCTCGGTGTTAGAGGCGAGATGAATGTGGAAATGTAGAATGGATGTTTCTTTTTTGTGGCTTTGAGGTGACTGTTGTCTGGGCCTGGTTTTTAGGCCTGATCCAGGGTTCGGGGGGCGGGCGGGCGGGCGGGCCGGGGGGAGGACGAGGAATGAGTGTGGCCGGCTCAGAGGGAGGGTCTCTCTCCTCTACAGCTGCGGTTCAGAGGATTAGGTGGCTTCATCCACAAGGCAACATTGCACAAGTACCCTTTGAACAAAAGTCATGGATCCTATTAATGATATGGTAATCTTTAATCATGCCCCGCCCGCCTCCCCCCCACCCCGGTGATTATACGGACACAGGAAGAATAAGTCATGGGGATTCCAGCCGACGACAACACAGGGCTATTGTCTCCCCCGAGCTTGACCAGGGTTAACTTTTATCAGTATCTTTAATGCCACCTTTCCCCTCTCGGCCTCCCCGGGGAAGGGAAGAAAGGGAGAGAAAACGCCTTGCTCCCAGTGCGTTCCCACACACACACACAGAAACACACATATACACATGTGTGCACACCCACACCCACACTCACACACTGAGCAGCGTGGTCTCTGGGAGCCGTGGCCTTCGGCGGCGACAGGGACCACACAAAAGGCGTTGTGTAGGCGCGGGGGAGATGTATCAATCGTCTGACAAAAGAGGTTTCCCCACATGGATTTGTAGATGGGACATCTAGGTGGCGGCCTGATTACAATAATAATAATGATGATGGCATTTGTTAAGCGCTTACTATGTGCAGAGCACTATTCTAAGCTCTGGGGGGGAAACAAAGTGATCAGGTTGTCCCACGTGGGGCTCACAGTCTTAATCCCCATTTTACAGATGAGGGAACTGAGGCGCAGAGAAGTTAAGTGACTTGCCCCAGCTCACACAGCAGACATGCGGGGGAGCTGGAATTCGAACCCATGACCTCTGACTCCAAAGCCCGTGCTCTTTCCACTGAGCCACGCTGCTTCTCCGCCCTTCTCGGACATGCTGCTTGATAGGGCGGATCAGGTCCGTGACGGGTGTCCGACTGGCCAAGGGTCAGCGCTGACCCATTCTCTGCCCGGGGGGGCCCATGCCGGGATGCTGGGATCGGAAGCCTCTGGGTGGATTTGCCCGTACTTTCTGCGGAGCTTCCTACTTCTCCAGATCTCATCTCACATCCTTCTGGGAATCCCCGGCCTGGGGTGGTCCGGGTGGTCTGGGGATCGGGCTCTAGCCTCAGTCTGCCCCTGGCCTGCTGTGACACCTCAGGAGAGTCAGTTGACCTCTCTGGGCTCAGTTCCCTCCAGCTGTAAGATGGGGAGAATAGAGAATAATAGCAACAGTGCTGTGGACAGGCATCCGTGGGCACCTTTAGGGAGAGGGGAAGCGGGGCATTGTGTCAGCTGCCTCTCTGTCCTGGGTTTTCACATCTAGAAGATTTTAGCTGTTTCTGGGACTCATGTTTCTGCCATAATCATCGTCCTCATCACCATCACCGGGGTATTTTCGAAGCGCTTACTATGTGCCAGGCACTGTACTAAGTGCTGGGGTAGACATAAGAGAAGCAGCATGGCTAGAGAGGCAGCGTGGCTCAGTGGAAAGAGCCCGGGCTTTGGAGTCAGAGGTCATGGGTTCAAATCCCGGCTCCACCAATTGTCAGCTGTGTGACTTTGGGCGAGTCACTTCACTTCTCTGTGCCTCAGTTCCCTCATCTGGAAAATGGGGATTAAGACTGTGAGCCCCCTGTGGGACAACCCGATCGCCTGGGCTCTAGCCATTATGTGGACAGGTGTCAGGTCATCAGAATAAATAAAAATAAAGCTAGGTGCACATTATTAACAAAATTAATAGAATAGTAAATATGTACAGCTTACTGCCTTTTCTTAATTCATATATGTATATATGTTTGCACATATTTATTACTCTATTTATTTATTTATTTATTTTACTTGTACATATCTATTCTATTTATTTTATTTTGTTAGTATGTTTGGTTTTGTTCTCTGTCTCCCCCTTTTAGACTGTGAGCCCACTGTTGGGTAGGGACTGTCTCTAGATGTTGCCAACTTGTACTTCCCAAGCGCTTAGTACAGTGCTCTGCACACAGTAAGCGCTCAATAAATATGATTGATTGATCGATTAATTGTAACCTCCCCAGCGCTTAGAACAGTGCTTTGCACATAGTAAGCGCTTAATAAATGCCATCATTATTATAAGAGAATCAGGTTGGACAAAGTCTATGTCCCACTTGGGGCTCCCGGTCTTAGTCCCCATTTTATGGATGAGGTAACTGAGGCACAGAGCAGCGAAGTGACTTGCCCAGGGTCACGCAGCAGACGCGTGGCAGAGTCGGGGTTAGAAACCAGGTCCTTTTGACTGCTTGGCCTTTCCCTCTTCTAGACTGTGAGCCCGCTGTTGGGTAGGGACCGTCTCTATGTGTTGCCGACTTGTACTTCCCAAGCGTTTAGTACAGTGGTCTGCACACAGTAAGCGCTCAATAAATACGATTGATTGATTGATTGATTGCTGTACACAGGAGGCAACATGGCTTCTTTAAATTCAGGGCAGCTGCATAGGCTCGGTCTAATAATCTGGGCAAGGGATGAAATCCCTTCTGCCGGGATTCCCTGGCTCCGGCCTTCCCAACTCACATTCGTCACGACAACCAGCCAGCGGACAACGGTTTCTGAGCGCCTTCAGTTGGCAGACCACTGGCCTGAGCACTTGGGAGAGTGGCCCAGAAGCAAAGGACACAGCCTCTGCCCTTAAGGGGCTACCACTCTAATGGGGGAGCATTCCTGATTCCTCCAGCTCAACAGATCACTCCCCCGTCTAGACTGGGAGCCCACTGTTGGGTAGGGACCGTCTCTATATGTTGCCAACTTGGACTTCCCAAGCGCTTAGTACAGTGCTCTGCACACAGTAAGCGCTCAATAAATACGATTGAGTGAATGAATCATCATCATCATCCTCATCAATCGTATTTATTGAGCGCTTACTGTGTGCAGAGCACTGTACTAAGCGCTTGGGAAGTACAAATTGGCAACACATAGAGACAGTCCCTACCCAACAGTGGGCTCACAGTCTAAAAGGGGGAGACAGAGAACAAAACCAAACATACTAACAAAATAAATAGAATAGATATGTACAAGTAAAATAAACAAATAAATAAATAAATAGAGTAATAAATATGTACAAACATATATACATATATACAGGTGCTGTGGGGAAGGGAAGGAGGTAAGATGGGGGGGATGGAGAGGGGGACGAGGGGGAGAGTGTTTACTGAGCATTTACTATGTGCAGAGCCCTGTACTAAGTGCTTGGGAGAGCACGCTATAACAGAGTTTTAGTAGACACGTTTCCTGTGAGCTTACAATGAGTTTACAGTCTACAGAGGGGACGCCCTCCCTCCCTCCAATCATTCATTCAATCGTATTTATTGAGCGCTTACTGTGTGCAGAGCACTGTACTAAGCGCTTGGAGAGTACAATTCGGCAATAAATAAAGACAATCGCTACCCAACAAAGGGCTCACGGTCTAGAAGGGGGAAGACAGACAACAAAACAAAGCAAAGCAAGTAGACAGGCATCAATATAAATAAATAGAATTATAGATATATACACATCATTCATAAAATCAACAGAATACTAAATAAGTACATGTATACACAAGTGCTGTGGGGAGGGGAGGGGGGGTAGAGCAGAGGGAGGGAAATCTCAATTCTTCCTTCAGCCCACCCTGTCTCCCAACCGAACACACAAATGCCGATTACTATAAAATCAGGAAGAAACTTTGGCTCACAAATCACGACCGTCCTCCCCACTTCGATAAGCCATGGGTCAGCCTCGCTAGTCAACGCCCAGGAAAGGACCCTGGGTCTCCCAGTAGCATCAAAACTCTGAGCAACTAGATGCTGGTTGCCTTTCATTCAATTGCATTTAATAATTATGGTATTTGTTAAGCGCTTACTATGTGCCAGGTAATAATAATAATAATAATAGCATTTGTTAATGCCATTATTAACAATAATAATTACGCTCAATAAATACGATTGATTGATTGATTGTTAAGCGCTTACTATGTGCCAAGTAATAATAATAATAATAATAATGGCATTTGTTAATGCCATTATTAACAATAATAATTACGCTCAATAAATACGATTGATTGATTGATTGATTGTTAAGCGCTTACTATGTGCAAAGCACTGTTCTAAGTGCTGGGGGGATACAAGGTGATCAGGTTGTCCCACGTGGGGCTCACAGTCTTCATCCCCATTTCACAGAGGAGGTAACTGGAGGCTCAGAGAAGTTAAGTGACATGCCCAAGGTCACACAGCCGACAACTGGGGGAGCCGGGATTAGAACCCATGACCTCTGACTCCTAAGCCCGTGTTCTTTCCACTGAGCCACGCTGCTTCTCTACTGTTCTAAGCACCGGATTGAGCATTTACTGTGTGCAGAGCACTGAACTAAGTGCTTGGGAGAGGACAATAGAACAATAGAACGGTCACATTCCCTGCCCTCAATAAGCTTGCAGTCTAGAAGACGAGCTTACATCCAACCTTCTGATAAGGATGGATCATTCGACACCGCTAGCTCTCCCCCAGTGACCCACTCTCTCTTCTCCAGCCCTGACTCTCTCCCATTGACCCAGCATGGAACATCAACCACCTCTGCCTCTCCCCTCTCCATCCTCGTTTCTTCTCCAGTAATCCAGCATGGACCATTCAACACTTCTAACTCCTAACTCTCCATCCCTGACGTTCCCCCAGTGACCCAGCAGGGATCATCCGATCCCCGATTCTCCCCTCTCCATCCCTGACTCTCTCGCATTGACCCAGCATGGAACATCGACCACCTCTGCTTCTCCCCTCTCCATCCTCGTCTCTCCTCCAGTAATCCAGCATGGACCATTCAACACTTCTAACTCCTAACTCTCCATCCCTGATATTCCCTCAGTGACCCAGCAGGATCATCCGATCCCCGATTCTCCCCTCTCCATCCCTGACTCTTCCCCAGTAACCCAGCATAGGCCATCCAACACCTCTGACTCTCCTCCAGTGACCCAAAATGGACCATCCAACACCCCTGGACTCTCCCCTCTCCGATCTTAACTCTCCCCCGTGACCCGGCAAGGATCTATCCGAGCACCTCTAGACCCTGCTAATATTTCTAGCTACACAAATTCACTCTTCTTGACTGACCTAGATATTTTCCAGTTCGTCTGAGATTAACGTTGTCCCCTAGAGCCTACCTTCTACCTTTATTTTTATATATAACGTACTTTATGTATAAATATGCATATGTACGTATATAAAGATATGTGTCTGTCTCTTTCTTTATATACAGACCCTCCCTGAAATATGTTCTTTTTCTTCCTGCATTAAAGAAGTGGATTAAAACAACCCTTCCCCGTCTCTCATAAATATTTATTAGGGTGACTGAACACGAAATTTCTCCTTCAGCTCATTATTCCCCTCCCATCCTCCCTGGGACCCACCACCACAACGCTTTTCTCCTCTCCATCATTTTTATTTGGGAGGGGGGCCAAGAAAGGCCCCCTCAAAGGCCTCAAAGGCCACAAGGGAAACACTCATCTTCCCTTCTAAAGGAGGACCTGCCGTTCCTCCCCACCCCACCACCCCCGCTCCCCAAGTAATAAGAGGTGCAGGAAGGGAGGTACTGGGTCTGGGGGGGCACCAGGAATATTATTATTATTATTATTATTACCAGTGCTCCAGTGAGGCCAGGAACTGGGGGTAGCGCACATTCCCATCTTTGTCCAGGGGAAGTCGGTCCAGAAATGGCTCGAAGTCCCGGTCAGCAATCTTTTCGCCCATTCTGCAACAACCCGTCCCCCCCCACCCCCAAGCAAGTTCACTTTTTGGCCAGTCAAGCCTCCCATCTCCGGGCCTCTAATAGCCGCGTCTCCAATAGCCTTACCCCTGGCATATGGCAACCATTAACTCTTTGTCCCACGCCAGCTCAAGAGCCACACGTGAATATCAGAGGTTAAGCAGGGTTTGGCTGGCTTGAGCTGGCTCAAAGAAAGAAACCCCCCCAAAAAACCCTCTCCCCCTGCTTCGCCGGGGTCCCGGGATCGGATCCCCCCGCCCCGGAGAGCTGGCTGGGATTGTCTCTTCTGAAACGTTATTCATTACACTAAAACACTGGCGTTGTTTAAACAAGTTAACTCTGAAAGGCCTTTCAGCCTACTGCTTAGCATGAAAGAAAATGGAGGGGGAAAAGGTGGTGGTGGCCCAACGGCTTTCTGAGCGCTCGGGCACCGCGTTGCGCAATGGCTCTAAAGCCATTTTGCATACAAATATTGAAAAAGTGGCAGTGTTTATTCAACAGGCAGAAAGAGTTTCCATCTCCCCAGGACAATCCAAACATAATCCCCGGACACCGGCATAAATAAGACTGACGTCGGCAATAATAAGGAACAAGGCGTTCATTCAGCCTCTTGAGAAAGACCCAGCTGACTTTGGGATGGGGAGGGGCGGGGAGAGTCCCTCAACTTTATGCGATGGCTTTTCTGGGGGTCCCTTGGCTCTGCCCACCGCCGTCGAGAAGGGCGACCGGCCTTCTTGGCGGAGCTTGAGGGGGACGGCCTGGGGTCTGGGCCGAGCCCCACGGGTCTGCTGGATTTTGGGTTCCTTTTTCCGAGGGAGAGAGGGAAAGCCCTCTCCATGCCATCTGGGTCCAGGTGTTACTCCCTTCCCCTCTGCCAACGTGCCACATGTGCCAGCTCCCACGTCGTCACCAGGGCCCATAGCGCAGTCACCCTGGCGTCCCTGCCTCCCTCTGACCCCTCCGCTCCCTCCTTCCCTCAACGTCCCCTCGCTCACACTCCTCTCCATCTCTCCCCAGCGCACCTCCAGACCCTCATCCTTAGACTCTTGAGCTGACAGCTTTCTCTCTCTCCCAGTTATTATTATAATATATTATAATATAATAGTAGTATATAGTAACACATTAGTAATAATAGTAATATATATTACTAATTATAATATAGTAATTATATATCTATTTATTTTATTTTGTTAGTGTGTTTGGTTTTGTTCTCTGTCTTCCCTTTTCAGACTGTGAGCCCACTGTTGGGTAGGGACTGTCTCTATATGTTGCCAATTTGTACTTCCCAAGCGCTTAGTACAGTGCTCTGCACATAGTAAGCGCTCAATAAATACGATTGATGATGATGATGATGATGATGATATAGTAATATAGTATATTAGTATAGTGCTATAGTACTATAGTAATATATAATAATAATAATAATAGTAGTGGCATTTGTTAAGTGATTACTATGTGCCAGGCATTGCATTAAGTGCTGGGTTAGATGCAAGATAATCAGGTTGGACGTAATCCATGCCCCACATGGGGCTCACCGTTTTCACCCCCATTTTACAGATGAGGTAACTGAGGCACAGAGAAGTGAAATGACCTGCCCGAGGTCACAAAGCAGACAAGTGGAGGAGTACGGATTGGAACCATGACCTTCTGATTCCCCAGTCCATGCTCTATCCACTAGGCCATGCTGCTTCTCTTATTAATTCCTGGATGGCTTTGAAACACATCCCCCCCACCCACCCCGCAGGTCCCTAGGCATAGGGGGGACAGCTGGGACCACCCCCTAATTAAGGAGCAATTCCTGTTACTTCCCTGAGGGCCTGGAAATCTTGGCTAATTGAAACATCCCATTCCCTGTAGCGGGCTGGAAGCAAGGCAAGGGAATGCCATCAATTTCCTGCTCTTCCTTGGAAGGAAATCAAAAGCCAGGGTTTGGGGCTGAGGCTTCATTCATTCATTCATTCATTCATTCATTCAGTCGTATTTATTGAGCGCTTACTGTGTGCAGAGCACTGTACTAAGCGCTTGGGAAGTCCAAGTTGGCAACATATAGAGACGGTCCCTACCCAACAGCGGGCTCACAGTCTAGAATGGGGAGACAGACAGCAAAACAAAACATATTAACAAAATGAATAGAATAAATATGTACAAGTAAAATAAATAAATAGCGTAATAAATACGCACAAACATATATACATATATACAGGTGCTGTGGAGAGCGGAAGGAGGTAAGGCGGGGGGGATGGGGAGGGAGAGAAGGGGGAGAAGAAGGAGGCTTCCCAGAGAGCCACTGCTGGCACCCCCAGTCAGTGGTTCCCCCCATTAGATTGTAAACTCCAAGGAGGGCAGGGATCAGGAGATTTACTTAGACATTCGCAAGTGCCCTGCGTGTATCAGATGCCCAGTCCAATGCATTCATTCATTCAATCGTATTTATTGAGCGCTTACTGTGTGCAGAGCACTGGACTAAGCGTTTGGGAAGTACAAGTTGGCAACATCTAGAGACGGTCGGTCCCTACCCAACAGTGGGCTCACAGTCTAGAAGGGGGAGACAGAGAACAAAATAAAACATATTAACAAAATAAAACAAATAGAATAAATATGGACAAATAAAATAGAGTAATAAATATGTACAAACATATATACATATATACAGGTGCTGTGGGGAGGGGAAGGAGGTAAGGCGGGGGGGATGGGGAGGGGGAGGAGTACAATCTACATACAGTGAGGGCCCAGTCCTGTATGCAGCAGTCAATCTATCATAGTTATGAAGCATTTACTGTGTGCAGAGCACTGTACTAAGCGCTTGGGAGAGTACAATCTCCTCCAAGAGGCCTTCCCAGACTGTCTCATTTTTCCTCCTCTCCACTCCCTTCTGCGTCACTCTGACTCACTACCTTCGCTCCCCCTACCCCAGACCCACAGCACTTAATAATAATAATAATAATGGCACTTATTAAGCGCTTACTATGTGCAAAGCACTGTTCTAAGCACTGGAGGGGGGAAACAAGGACATCAGGTTGTCCTATGGGGGGGCTCACAGTCTTCATCCCCATTTTACAGATGAGGTCACTGAGGCCCAGAGAAGTGAAGTGACTTGCCCAAAGTCACACAGCTGGCAAGTGGCAGAGCAGGGATTTGAACCCATGACCTCTGACTCCAAAGCCCGGGCTCTTTCCACTGAGCCATGCTGCTTCTCTAATAATAATAATAATAATGATGGTATTTAAGAGCTTAATATGTGCCAAGCACTGTTCTAAGCGCTGGGGTAGATATTTAGACTGTGAGCCCACTGTTGGGTAGGGACCGTCTCTATATGTTGCCAACTTGTACTTCCCAAGCGCTTAGTACAGTGCTCTGCACACAGTAAGCGCTCAATAAATACGATTGATGATGATGATAAGGTAATCAGGTTGTTCCATGCGTATACATCTCTAATTTCATTTATTGTACTGATGTCAGTTTAGTTGTATTGATGTCTGCCTCCCGTCCTCTAAACCGTGAGCTCGTGGCGGGCAGGGGGATTGTCACTGTTTATTGTGGTATTGTACTTTCCCAAGCGCTTAGTACAGTGTTCTGCACACAGCGCTCAATAAATATGATTGAATGAATGAATGAATGAGTACAATCCAACAATAAACAGATGCATTCCCTGCCCGCAGTGAGCTTGCAGTCTAGAGGGGCAGTTGTACGCTCCGCATGCAGCAGACGCTCAGTCCAGCACTCTACATGCAGGGGGCTGGGTCTAACCAGGTTACCTGCTATCTACCCCAACTCTTAGTACCATACAATTATTATATTATAATATATATATATTATATTAATTATATATTATTATTGTATTATTATAAATAATACAATTATTATTTTTTTGTATTTTTTTGTACGGTATTTGGTAAACGCTTACCCCAGCACTTAGAACAGTGATCCAGCACTTAGAACAGTGCTTCCAGTGCTTAAAACAGTGCTCTGCACATAGTATAAGCACTTAATAAATGCCATCATTATTATTATTATTTTTATGTGCCAGGCACTGTACTAAGAGCTGGGATGGATACAAGCAAATCGGGTTGGAAACAGTCCTTGTCCCACGTGGGATTCCCAGTCTCAATCCCCATTTTACAGATGAGGTAACTGAGTCACAGAGAAGTAAAGTGACTTGCCCAGTGTCACGCAGCAGACAAGCGGCAAAGAAGAGAAGCAGCTGCTTAGTACAGTCTCACTTCACCCCCACTCCAGTGCTCAGTAAAGAAGCAGCGTGGCTCAGGGGAAAGAGCCCGGGCTTGGGAGCCAGAGGTCGTGGGTTCTAGTCCCGGTTCCACCACGTGTCAGCTGTGTGACTTTGGGCAAGTCACTTCACTTCTCTGGGCCCCAGTTACCTCATCTGTAAAATGGGGATTAAAACTGTGAGCCCCACGTGGGACAACCTCATCACCTTGTATCCCCCCCCAGCGCTTAGAACAGTGCTTCGTACATAGTAAGCGCTTAACAAACACCATCATCATTATTATTATTATTATTAAATGGCAGAGCCTGGATTAGAACTCATAACCTTATGAATCCCAGGCCCGTGCTCTATCCACTAGGTCATGCTGCTTCTCCAATCATTATTATTATTATTATCATTACTACTACTACTACTAATAATGATGGCATTTATTAAGCGCTTACTATGTGCAAAGCACTGTTCTAAGCGCTGGGGAGGTTACAAGGTGATCAGGCTGTCCCACAAGGGGCTCACAGTCTTAATCCCCATTTTCCAGATGAGGGAACTGAGGCCCAGAGAAGTGAAGTGACTTGGCCAAAGTCACACAACAGACAAGTGAGAGAGCCAGAATTAGAACCCATAATAATGATGGCATTTATTAAGCGCTTACTATGTGCAAAGCACTGTTCTAAGTACCGGGGAGGTTACAAGGCGATCAGGTTGTCCCCACGGGGGGCTCCCAGTCTTAATCCCCATTTTCCAGATGAGGGAACTGAGGCCCAGAGAAGTGAAGTGGCTTGCCCAAAGTCACACAGCTGACAAGCGGCGGAGCCAGGATGTGAACCCACGACCTCTGACTCCAAAGCCCGGGCTCTTTCCACTGAGCCATGCTGTACTATTATTGATTGGGTGGGTGTATAGATCTACCTTTTCATTCATTCATTCATTCATTCATTCATTCAATCGTATTTATTGAGCGCTTACTGTGTGCAGAGCACTGGACTAAGCGCTTGGGAAGTCCAAGTTGGCAACATCTAGAGACGGTCCCTACCCAACAGCGGGCTCACAGTCTAGAAGGGGGAGACAGACAACAAAACAAAAATTGTGGACAGGTGCCAAGTCGTCAGAATAAATAGAAATAAAGCTAGATAATAATAATAATAATAATAATAATAACTATAATGATGGCATTTATTAAGCGCTTACTATGTGCAAAGCACTGTTCTAAGTGCTGGGGAGGTTACAAAGTGATCCGGTTGTCCCACGGTGGGGCTCACAGTCTTAATCCCCATTTGACAGATGAGGGAACTGAGGCCCAGGGAAGTTAAGTGGCTTGCCCAAAGTCACACAGCTGACAATTGGCAGAGATGGCATTTGAACCCATGACATCATTAACAAAAGAAATGGAATAGTAAATATGTCCAAGTAAAATAAATCGAGTAATAAATCTGTACAAAGATATATACAGGTGTGCTGGGGAGGGGAAGGAGGTAGGGCGGGTGGATGGGGAGGAGGGGGAGGAAAGAGATCAAACAAATGAACAAAATAAAATAAATATGTACAAAGAAAATAAATAGAGTAATTAATCCGTACAAACATATATACAGGTGCTGTGGGGAGGGGAAGGAGGTAAGGCGGAGGAGGTCTGTATCCGTTGCTGTAGTGTACTCTCCCAAGAGGTTAGTACAGTGCTCAGCACACAAGACCTGTGTGTGTGTGTGTGTGTGTGTGTGTGAATATGTGGAGGGGGAAGAGGTGCAAAGGAGAGCATTTGTAACGTAATGGGGTAAGGGGAGGAAAGGGTGAGGAAAGGATGAGGATTTCTGAGAATATTTGCTCTTTTTAGTTTAGCAGATTCCTCGTAGGTCCCAGGCCCGGCTAAGCCGAGCGCGCCCCGCCGCCTTGTGGCCGGGACGTGTCCCTCGAGCAGTATTCATTCATTCAACCAGATTTATTAATAATAATAATAATAATAATAATGATGGCATTGATTAAGCGCTTACTATGTGCAAAGCACTGCTCTAAGGGCTGGGGAGGTGACAAGGTGACCAGTTTTGTTTTGTTGTCAAAACAAAGTCAGCAACATATAGAGACAGTCTCTACCCAGCAGCGGGCTCAGTCTAGAAGGGGGAGACAGACAACAAAACAAAACTGGTCACCTTGTAACCTTCCAAGTGCTTAGTACAGTGCTCTGCACACAGTAAGCGCTCAATGAGAAGCAGTGTGGCTCAGTGGAAAGAGCCCGGGCTTTGGAGTCAGAGGTCATGGGTTCAAATCCCAACTCTGCCGATCGTCAGCTGTGGGACTTTGGGCAAGCCACTTCACTTCTCTGGGCCTCAGTTCCCTCATCTGTAAAATGGGGATTAAGACTGGGAGCCCCCCGTGGGACAACCTGATCACCTTGTAACCTCCCCAGCGCTTAGAACAGTGCTTTGCACATAGTAAGCTCTTAATCAATCAATCAATCAATCAATCATATTTAATGAGTGCTTACTGTGTGCAGAGCACTGTACTAAGTGCTTGGGAAGTCCAAGTTGGCAACATATAGAGACGGTCCCTACCCAACAGTGGGCTCACAGTCTAGAAGGCGGAGAACAAATACCATCGTCATTATTATTATTATTATAAGCGGCAGAGCTGGGATTAGAACCCACATCCTTTTAGACTGTGAACCCACTGGTGGGTAGGGACTGTCTCTATATGTTGCCAACTTGGTCCTCCCAAGCGCTTAGTCCAGTGCTCTGCACACAGTAAGCACTCAATAAATACGATTGATGATGATGATGATGATCCTCTGACCACGAAGCCCGTGCTCTCGCCACTGGGCCATAGTTTCCTTATCTGTAAAATGGGAACTCAAAACTTATTCTCCTTCCTACTCAGACTGTGAATTCCGTGTGGGGCAGGTGTGTCCTACCTGGTGATCTGGGACCTCCGCCAGGGCTTAGTCCAGTGCTTAGAACAGTGTTTGCACATAGTAAGCGCTTAATAAATGCCATTATTATTATTATTATTATTATTATTATTATTACAACGGCTGGCACTTAAAAAATATCACTTCCAGGAACGGGGAGGGAGAGGGGAAGCCAAGCCAGCCCCCCCCAGACTGCTAACCCACCACGGGGAGGGAAATAAAGCCCCCTGACCTGCTTTCAAGGACAGCACGGAAGGTCTGGGGGCTGACCACGTTCTCTTCCTGCTTGTCCATCTTTCTGAAATAAACAAAAATAAAACAGGTTGGTGTTTACCCTGCCATTGGCCGGCTGGGTGACTTCAGGCCCATCACCTATCCCCATTTGACAGATGAGGAAACTGAAGCCCAATCAATCAATCAATCAGTCAATCAAGTGGGGCAGGGATTGTGTCCAATCTGATTAAATTGAATCTACCCCAGTGGTTGGAACATAGTAGGCATTTAATCAATCAATCAATCAATCAATCAATCAATTGTATTTATTGAGCGCTTACTGTGTGCAGAGCACTGGACTAAGCGCTTGGGAAGTCCAAGTTGGCAACGTCTAGAGACGGTCCCTACCCAACAGTGGGCTCACAATCTTAAAGGGGGAGACGGAGAACAAAACCAAACATACTAACAGAATAAAATCAATAGAATAGATATGAACAAGTAAAATAAATAAATATTTATAAATTCATTTATACATAAATAATTTATATTTATAAATTAATAATTATAAATTTATAATTTATAAATAATTTATTTATGAATTTATTTTTAATTTATAAATAAATAAATAAGTAATAAATCTGTACAAGCATATATACATCTATACATGTGCTGTGGGGAAGGGAAGGAGGTAAGATGGGGGGATGGAGAGGGGGACGAGGGGGAGAGGAAGGAAGGGGCTCAGTCTGGGAAGGCCTCCTGGAGGAGGTGAGCTCTCAGTAAAGCCCAGAGTAGAAAGAGCCTGGGGCTGAAAGTCAGGAGGCCAGGCTCTAATCTCGGCTCTGCCCCTGGCCTACTGTGTACCTCCTTCCCTTCCCCACAGCACCTGTATATATGTATATATGTTTGTACAGATTCCTCTATTTATTTATTTATTTTACTTGTACATATCTGTTCTATTTAATTTATTTTGTTAGTATGTTGGGTTTTGTTCTCTGTCTCCACCTTTTAGACTGTGAGCCCACTGTTGGGTAGGGACTGTCTCTAAATGTTGCCAACTTGGACTTCCCAAGCGCCTAGTACAGTGCTCTGCACACAGTAAGCGCTCAATAAATGCGATTGATTGATTGATTGATTGACCCAGGGCAAGTCAATTAACGCCTCCGAGCCTCTATTTCCTCGTCTGTAAAATGGAGAGAATAATCCCTGCCTCTTCGAATAAGCAGCGGGGCTCAGTGGAATGAACCCGGGCTTTAGAGTCAGAGGTCACGGGTTCAAATCCCAGCTCCGCCACGTGTCAGCTGTGTGACTTTGGGCAAGTCACTTCACTTCTCTGTGCCTCCGTTCCCTCATCTGTAAAACAGGGATGAAGACTGTGAGCCCCACGTGGGACAACCTGATCACCTTGTAACCTCCCCAGCGCTTAGAACAGTGCTTTGCACATTGTAAGCGCTTAATAAATGCCATCATTATTATTATTAACAGTGCTTTGCACATAGTAAGCACTTAATAAATGCCATCATTATTATTATCATTAACCGTGCTTTGCACATAGTAAGCACCTAATAAATGCCATCATTATTATTATTATTAACTGTGCTTTGCACATAGTAAGTGCTTAATAAATGCCATCATTATTATTATAGTATAGCGCTTATATTATTATAAGCTTATATTAATAAGCGCTTCTATCAATCAATCAATCAATCGTATTTATTGAGCACTTACTGTGTGCAGAGCACTGTACTAAGCGCTTGGGAAGTCCAAGTTGGCAACATCTAGAGACAGTCCCTACCCACCAGTGGGCTCACAGTCTAAAAGGGGGAGACAGAGAACAAAACCAAACACACTAACAGAATAAAATAAATAGAATAGATATGTACAAGTAAAATAAATAAATAAATAAATAAATAGAGTAATAAATACGTACAAACATATATACATATATACAGGTGCTGTGGGGAAGGGCTTAATAGCGCTTATTATTATAGTATAGCGCTTAGTCCAGTGCTCTGCACACAGTAAGTGCTCAATAAATACGATTGATTGATTGATTGATTATTATTATTATTAACCGTGCTTTGCACATAGTAAGTGCTTAATAAATGCCATTATTGTTATTATTATTATTCTACTCGCTGGGGATTCTGGAAAGATCAAATGAGGCTAGCAAGGGGGATCATCAGATCTCTGATGATCTCTGTCTCCCCCTTTTAGACTGTGAGCCCACTGTTGGGTAGGGACTGTCTCTATATGTTGCCAATTTGTACTTCCCAAGCGCTCAGTACAGTGCTCTGCACATAGTAAGCGCTCAATAAATACGATTGATGATGATGATGATGATCAGAGAGCACTCCGGGAAAATCCCAAGTGTCCGGTGCCTTCAGAGGGTTGCTCCCTTCTGAAGGAGAGGCCAAACCAGAGACTGCAACTGACAGGGAAGTGAGACGGCTGATGAGGGAAAACGTCACAGAGTTTTCATTCCGTACCGGCTTCCTGATCCCACACCTTAATCTCAGTTCAGAAGGGGGGCAAACCTGGTGGTAATTTTCATTTTCTCTTCCATTCAAAAATACCTCTTGAGTTCCTTCTCTGTGCAGTGTTCTTTTTTGAGGGTCAACTGGACGAGGGACACTGCCTTAGTCGCCTGTGGTGGCAGAAAACTTGCCTTGTATGTGCCGAGCACTGTACGTAGCGCTACTGTACAGTAATAACAATAATAATAATGGCCATTCTGCCATTATGCTGGGGAGGCTACAATAATAATAATAATAATGATGGCATTTATTAAGCGCTTACTATGTGCAAAGAACTGTTCTAGGCACTGGGGAGGTTACAAGGTGATCAGGTGGTCCCACGGGGGGCTCACAGTCTTCATCGCCATTTTACAGATGAGGGAACTGAGGCCCAGAGAAGTTAAGTGACTTGCCCAAAGTCACACAGCTGACAAGTGGCGGAGCGGAATTTGAACCCACAACCTCCGACTCCAAAGCCCGGGCTCCTTCCACTGAGCCATTATGCTTCTCTGTACTAAGCGCTTAGTACAGTGCTCTCCACACAGTAAGCGCTCAATAAATACGACTGAATGAATGAATGTACTGGGTACTTACTGAGGGATTCATTCATTCATTCAATCGTATTTATTGAGCGCTTACTGTGTGCAGAGCACTGTATTAAGCGCTTGGGAAGTCCAAGTTGGCAACACATAGAGATGGTCCCTACCCAACAGCGGGCTCACAGTCTAAAAGGGGGAGACAGACAACAGAACAAAACATAGTAACAACATAAAATAAATAGGATAAATATGTACAAATAAAATAAAATAAATACATACAAACATATATACATATATACAGGTGCTGTGGGGAGGGGAAGGAGGTAAGGCAGGGGGGAGATGGTACCTACTCGGTGACAAATTACATCAAATACCAACTGGTAACATAGTCCAATGATCAGTCTCTCAAAATTATCAAAAGTTTCCCTTGGACAAACAAATGTCAAATTTGCAAAGGGATAGAAATGAATGACCAACGTGTACTTCCCAAGCGCTTAGTCCAGTGCTCTGCACACAGTAAGCGCTCAATAAATACGATTGAATGAATGAGAGAGGAAGCAGTTGGAGTTGGGTTTAGGACTGCAGCTGAGCCAGTCAATCGATCGTATTTATTGAGCACTTATTGTGTGCCGAGCACTGTACTAAGCGCTTGGGAGAGTACGATGCAACATCATCATCATCATCATCATCAATCGTATTTATTGAGCGCTTACTATGTGCACAGCACTGTACTAAGCGCTTGGGAAGTACAAATTGGCAACATATAGAGACAGTCCCTACCCAACAGTGGGCTCACAGTCTAAAAGGGGGAGACAGAGAACAAAACCAAACATACTAACAAAATAAAATAAATAGGATAGATATGTACAAGTAAAATAAATAAATAAATAAATAGAGTAATAAATATGTACAACCATATATACATCTATAAAGGTGCTGTGGGGAAGGGAAGGAGGTAACATGGGGGGGATGGAGAGGGGGACGAGGGGGAGAGGAAGGAAGGGGCTCAGTCTGGGAAGGCCTCCTGGAGGAGGTGAGCTCTCAGCAGGGCCTTGATTGTTGGGCAACAGTGAACAGACACATTCCTTGCCCATACCGAGTTTATGTTGCCGATTTGTACTTCCCAAGCTCTGCTCTGCACACAGTTAAGCGCTCAATAAATACAATTGAATGAATGAATGAATGAGTTTACATTCTCATTGAGGAGGATAAGTGACGGTGAGGGACAGGGATAGGATGAGCGCTAGGGTCAACTTTGGGACTGGAGCAACCTGGACTAATGGAAAGAGCATGGGGCGGGGAATCAGAGGACCTGGGTTCTAATCCTGGCTCCTCCACTTGTCTGCTGTGTGACTCTGGGCAAGTGACGTCACTTCTGTGCCTACCTCCTTCCCTTCCCCACAGCACCTGTATATATGTATATATGTTTGTACATATTTATTACTCTATTTTTTTTTTTGTTTATTTCACTTGTACATATCTATTCTATTTATTTTATTTTGTTAGTATGTTTGGTTTTGTTCTCTGTCTCCCCCTTTTAGACTGTGAGCACACTGCTGGGTAGGGACGGTCTCTATATGTTACCAACTTGTACTTCCCAAGCGCTTAGTACAGTGCTCTGCACACAGTAAGCGCTCAATAAATACGATTGATGATGATGAGTTTCCTCATCTGTAAAATGGGGATTAAATTTTACTCCCTCCTTCTTGACTGTGAGCTTCATGTGGGATAGGGACTATGTCCAACCTGATTAACTCATATCTACACCAGTGCTTTATACAGTGCTTGGCACATATTCATTCATTCATTCATTCAATTGTATTTACTGAGCGCTTACTGTGTGCAGAGCATTCATTCACTCAATCATATTTATTGAGTGCTTACTGTGTGCAGAGCACTGTACTAAGCACTTGGGAAGTACAAGTCGGCAACATAGAGAGACGGTTCCTACCCAACAACGGGCTCACAGTCTAGAAGGGGGAGATAGGCAACAAAACAAAATGGGTAGACAGGTGTCAAAACAAATATAGTAAGCGCTTAACAAGTACCATGATAATAATTTGGGTATTTGTTAAGCGCTTCCTATGTGCAAAGCAATGCAAGGTGATCAGGTTGTCCCATGTGGGGCTCACAATCTTAATCCCCGTTTTACAGATGAGGGAACTGAGGCGCAGGGAAGTTAAGTCACCCAGCTGACAAGCGGCAGAGCCGGGATTTGAACCCATGACCTCTGACTCCCAAGCCCGGGCTCTTTCCACCGAGCCACGCTGCCTCCCTTCGGAGGATGATGATCATCGTTTAGGGCAGCAGGGAGGATGAAGGCCAGGACGGAGGCCAGCACGGGGGTCGGCGTTAGGGCTGGCTTTGGACACTCACCGGAAAGTGGCCCAGAGGGAGCGGAAGGCAGATTGCAGCAAGTTGGCTAATTTGTCCTCGATGGCGGTCAAGGAGGAGGTGGGTCAGCCGTGCCCATCGTGGTGCCACCTGCGAGAGCTGCCAAGGTGCCAAGAGGCCCACCCAACCAACCCAATTCTGAGGGGGTGACCGGATGGACCGGGGGGAGGGATGTTCCCTTGGCCAGAGAGGGCTGGGCGCACTGCTCTAAGCGCTGGAGAGGTTACAAGGTGAACAGGTTGTCCCACGGGGGCCTCACGGTCTTCATCCCCATTTTACAGATGAGGTAACTGAGGCCCAGAGAAGTGAAGTGACCTGCCCAAAGTCACACAGCTAAGTGGCAGAGCCGGGATTTGAACCCATGACCTCCGACTCCAAAGCCCGGGCTCTTTCCCACTGAGCCACGCTGCTTCTCTCCCTACCCGGAGAGGGTCGTGGGGAGTGGGAATTGCCCGTGAATTTAGGGGTGAGGGTCACATTTAAGTGGAAATGCTGCACCTGGGGGGGCAGTTAGGAGAAAAGAGGCAGGCTCCTAGCACTGGCAGCAGCATTTTCTCATCATCATCATCATCAATCGTATTAACTGAGCGCTTACTATGTGCAGAGCACTGTACTAAGCGCTTGGGAAGTACAAATTGGAAACATATAGAGACAGTCCCTACCCAACAGTGGGCTCACAGTTTCTCATCTCAACCAAGTTAGCCTTGACAGAGAATAAAAGCCCACCCCAATCTAAGGCCCCTCCCTACCTCCCCCCTGCTCTGTCCGGCCTGCAGTGGGCATTTATTTTACTTGTACATATCTATTCTATTCATTTTATTTTATTAGTATGTTTGGTTTTGTTCTCTTCCTCCCCCTTTTAGACTGTGAGCCCACTGTTGGGCAGGGACTGTCTCTATATGTTGCCAATTTGTACTTCCCAAGCGCTTAGTACAGTGCTCTGCACACAGTAAGCGCTCAATAAATACGATTGATGATGATGATGATGTTAATTGTTATCCTGTACTCTCCCAAGTGCTTAGTACAGTGTCCTGCATACAGTAAGCGCTCAATAAATGCGGTTAATTGAATAAATGAATGAAGATCATCCTCCGGAACCCCCAGATCTCTGAGCAGTGACGAGGTGGCCCTCCCACCCTCGACAGTCCCCCTGCATTTGGGGGGTAGCAGAGGAAACCAGTGCCCCCACTCCCAGCTGAGAGACCTTGGAAAGTTGGAAAGGGAGCAATGATATGAGGTCAACTCTTCATTTCAATCATTCATTCATTCAATCGTATTTATCGAGCGCTAACTGTGTGCAGAGCACTGGACTGAGCGCTTGGGAAGTCCAAGTTGGCAACCATCTCTAGAGACGGTCCCTACCCAACAACGGGCTCGCAGTCTAGAAGGGGGAGACAGATGACGAGACAAAACATATGGACGGGTGTCAAGTCGTCAAGAATAAATAGAAATAAAGCTAGGTGCACATCATTAACAAAATAAATGGAATAGCAAATATGTACAAGTAAAATGAATAGAGTAATAACTCTGTACAAACATATATACAGGTGGTGTGGGGAGGGGAAGGAGGTAGGACGGGGTAGATGGGGAGGAGGAGAGGAAAGAGGGGGCTCAGTCTGGGAAGGCCTCTTGGAGGAGGTGAGCTCTCAGTAGGGCTTTGAAGTCATTCATTCATCCATCCATCCATCCGTCCATCCATTCATTCATTCATTCATTCATTCATTCGTATTTATTGAGCACTTGCTGTGTACAGACCTCTGAACTAAGCCCTTGGAAAGTACAATACAGCAACAAAGAGAGACAATGCCTGCCCACAATGGGCTCACAGTCTAGAGGGGGGGAGTCAGACATCAATACAAGTAAACTGGCATCAATATAAATAAATAGAATTATAGATATCTACATATATACATAAGTGCAGTGGGGCAGGGAGAGGGGGGAAGGGCAGAGGGGCAAGTCGTGGTGACGCGGAAGGGTGGGGGAGCTAAGGAAAAGTGGGGCTTAGTCTGGGAAGGCCTCTTGGAGAAAAGCCTTCAGTGGGGCTTTAAAGGGGATTGATAAATAAATATTTATTTATTTATTCATTTAACTTGTCCATATCTATTCTATTTATTTTATTTTGTTAGTATGTTTGGTTTTGTTCTCTGTCTCCCCCTTTTAGACTGTGAGCCCACTGTTGGGTAGGGACTGTCTCTAGATGTTGCCAACTTGGACTTCCCAAGCGCATGGTCCAGTGCTCTGCACACAGTAAGCGCTCAATGAATATGATTGATTGATTGATTGATTGATTGATTGATTGAGAGCTCTTTGTGGGCAGGGATTGTCTCTCTTTATTGCTGGATTGTACTTTCCCAAGACCTTAGTACAGTGCTTTGCCCACAGTAAGCGCTCAATTAATATGACTGAATGAATGGATTATTATTATTATTATTATAGTAGGTATAGTATAGTATATAGTAGAGTGTAGTAGGAATAATAATAATAATAATATTGAGAAGCAGCGTGGCTCAGTGGAAAGAGCACAGGCTTTGGAGTCAGAGGTCGTGGGTTCAAATCCCGACACCGCCAATTAGCTGTGTGACTAGTCATTTCACTTCTCTGGGCCTCAGTGACCTCATCTGTAATATGGGGATTAAAACCGTGAGCCCTAAGTGGGACAACCTGATCACCTTGTAACCTCCCCAGTGCTTAGAACAGTGCTTTTTAGACTGTGAGCCCACTGTTGGGTAGGGACTGTCTCTGTGTGTTGCCAATGTGTACTTCCCAAGCGCTTAGTACAGTGCTCTGCACACATTAAGCGCTCAATAAATACGATTGATTGATTGATTGATTGATAGTAAGTGCTTAACAAATACCATTATTATTATTATTATTATTAATAGGCTGAAAATACTGCAGGCTGGAGCTGCTCCTCCTGAACCTCCAATCCACGCCTTGTATCCCCGTCGGCCCAGAACTCTCCGAGGGGGGAGACGACCAGGAATTGTCCCCTCGATGACCCACTTCCCCGTCCCCCTTCCCACTCTTCCCGGATTCCCACCTGCGGGAGGAGTGGGAGGACGCTCCCCCTCGGCCATCCTGGAAGACCCTCAGGAGATGGGGGTAACTGAGCCCCCCTGGGCTGCGGGCCAGGCCGCACCTGTCCAGGAAGAGGCCCAAGTTCTCCTTCTGGAGCTCCAGCCCCGACTTCTCCAGGACGGACAAGAAATCTCCTTCCTCCACCTCCGGGAAAGAGAAAAGGAAATCGGTTTACCCTCTGGGAAATTTCCCTTCATTCATTCAGCCAGTCGTATTTATTGAGTGTGTACTGTGCGCAGAGCACCGTACTAAGTGCTTGGGAGAGGACAATACAGCAATCAATCAATCGTATTTATTGAGCGCTTACTGTGTGCAGAGCACTGGACTAAGCGCTTGGGAAGTACAAGTTGGCAACATATAGAGACAGTCAATCAATCAATCAATCAATCGCATTTATTGAGCGCTTACTGTGTGCAGAGCACTGGACTAAGTGCTTGGGAAGTACAAGTTGGCAACATATAGAAACAGTCCCTACCCAACAGTGGGCTCACAGTCTAAAAGTCTAAAAACAATAAACAGACACATTCTCTTCCCACAATGAGCTCACATAAAATAATACTAATAATAATACTAATAATAATAATGGCATTTATTAAGCACTTACTATGTGCAAAGCACTGTTCTAAGTGCTGTTGGGGTTCACAGTCCAAGTAGGAAATATTGCTTGTTGAATTGTGCTTCCCCAAGCGTTTAATACAGTGCTCTGCGCACAGTAAGCACTTAATAAATACGATTGAGAGAATAGGAAGGAGGCCAAGTACTGAATCTTTTTTGCAAATGAGGGAACTGAGACCCAGAAAAGTGAAGCGACTTGCCCCAGGTCACACAGCAGAGAGACTGAGCCCTCTTTTTCCTCTCCTCCTCCCCACCCCCTCCGCCCTACCTCCATCCCCTCCCCACAACACTTGTATATATATATCTGTACAGATTTATTACTCTATTTATTTTACTTGTACATATTTACTATTCTATTTATTTTGTTAATGATGTGCATATGACATTTGACTTGACACCCATCCACATGTTTTGTTTTGTTGTCTGTCTCCCCCTTCTAGACTGTGAGCCCATTGTTGGGTAGGGACCGTCTCTATATGTTGCCAACTTGGACTTCCCAAGCGCTTAGTACAGTGCTCTGCACACAGTAAGCGTTCAATAAATACGATTGAATGAATGAATGAATGAATGAATATAGCTATAATTCTATTTGTTCTGACGAGTGTGACACCCGTCTACATGTTTTGTTGTGTTGTCTGTCTCCCCCTTCTAGACTGTGAGCCTGTTCTTGGGTAGGGACCGTCTCTATATGTTGCCGACGTGTACTACCCAATCAATCAATCAATCAATTGCATTTATTTACCATTTATCGTATTATTTATAAATCCCAAGCGCTTAGTACAGTGCTCTGCACATGGTAAGCACTCAATAGATACAATTGAATGAATGAAAGTGGCAGAGCCTGGAGATGCCTCTCTCCCTTTCCCCTCTCCCCCAGTTCCAGCGCCGTTTTCGGAAGCGTTTGTACCTTGCCCGTCTTTTGGGGGTCACACTTTTCAAATTCCTCCTTCAGGCTCCTGCATCCTTCCCTGAGCTTGTCTTGCAGCCACCTCTCGATGGCGAGGGAAGTCGTCCTCTCCTGCGCAGTCCTTGGGATGCCCCGGGCCTGCCCTGGGGATGAAGCGCACAAGCAAACAGATAAACGTTCTGTCCCGGGACCCAGGGAGCACCCCAGGGAGGGGCTGGGGCCCAGAGCACCCAGATGCACCCTCAGCAATTTTTTTAATGGCATTTATTAAGCGTTTACTATGTGCAAAGCACTGTTCTAAGCGCTGGGGAGGTTACAAGCTGACCAAGTTGTCCCACGGGGGGCTCACAGTCTTAATCCCCATTTTACAGATGAGGGAACTGAGGCCCAGAGAAGTCAAGTGACTTGCCCAAAGTCACGCAAATGACAATTGGCGGAGCCGGGATTTGAACCCATGACCTCTGACTCCAAAGCCCGGGCTCTTTCCACTGAGCCACGCTGCTAAATCCTAAATCCATATCTGTAATTTATTTATAGTATTGTCTGTTTCCCCCTCTAATAGTAATAATAATTGTGGTATTTGTTCAGTGCACTGTACTAATGATGCCTGTCCACTTGCTTTGTTTTATTCTGTTGTCTGTCTCCCCACTTAATAATAATAATAATGATGGTATTTGTTAAGCGCTTACTATGTGCCAAGCACTGTTCTAAGCACTGGGGGGATACAAGGTAATCAAGGTTGTCCCACGTGGGGCTCACAGTCTTAATACCCATTTTACAGATGAGGGAACTGAGGCACAGAGAAGTTAAGTGACTTGCCCAAAGTCACACAGCTGATAAGTAGTGGAGTCGGGATTAGAACCCATGACCTCTGACTCCCAAGCCCGGGCTATTTCCAGTAAGCTATGCTGCTTCTCTAAAATGTCCTTGCTTTCTCTTCCCTGATGTGCAACTAAAGGTTGCCCTCAATAGATGCTCAATTAAATACTATTGATTGATTGATTGATGTTGGAGGTGGTTCCTGCTCTGTGGGGAAGCAGCGTGGCTCAGTGGAAAGAGCCCGGGCTTTGGAGTCAGAGGTCATGGGTTCAAATCCTGGCCCCACCACTTGTCAGCTGTGTGACTTAGGGCAAGTCACTTCACTTCTCTGGGCCTCGGTTCCCTCATCTGTAAAATGGGGAGGAAGACTGTGAGCCCCTCGTGGGACAACCTGATTACCTTGTATCTACCCCAGCGCTCAGAACAGTGCTTTGCACATAGTAAGTGCTTAACAAATACCAACATTATTATTATTATTATTATCTTGCGGCTGGGCCCGGGAGTCAGAATGGCCTGAGTTCTAATCCTGACTCCGCCATGTGTCTGTGACGTTGGGCAAGCCACTTCACTTCTCTGGGTCTCAGTTACCCCATCTGTGAGCCCCATAGGGGACAAGGACTCTCTCCAACTTGATTAACTTGTATCTACCCCAACATTTAGAATAACAATGATGGCATTTATTAAGCACTTACTACATGTCAAGCACTGTTCTAAACGCGGGAGCACTGTTCTAAGTGCTGCTTGGCACAGAGAAGCAGCGTGGCTCAGTGGAAAGAGCCCGGGCTTTGGAGTCAGAAGTCACGGGTTCAAATTCCGGCTCCGCCAATTGTCAGCTGTGTGACTTTGGGCAAATCACTTCACTTCTCTGGGCCTCAGTGACCTCATCTGTAAAATGGGGATGAAGACTGTGAGCCCCCCAAGGGACAACCTGATCACCTTGTAACCTCCCCAGCGCTCAGAACAGTGCTTTGCACATAGTAAGCGCTTAATAAATGCTATAATTATTATTATTAACAAGTGTCGTAATTATTATTATGATCTAGGGACTCCAAACACCCCCTCCTCTTCCTCTCCCCCTCCCTTGCACTCTTCGTGTCTCTCGGCGGATTTCAGCTTCATTTTTCAGGATGGGGTGTGGGGAATTGATTGGGGGAGGGATCAATCAATCGATCAATCAATCAATTGTATTTATTGAGCACTTACTGTGTGCAGAGCACTGTACTAAGCGCTTGGGTAGTACAAGTAGGCAACATATAGAGACAGTCCCTACCCAACAGTGGGCTCACAGTCTAGAAGATGTTCATCTAGAGGGATGAACTTTCACTTATACGTTCCTGGTAGAGGAAGGGGAGAAGGGGGGGACAGCAGGAGGGAGAGAGGAGGCATGGGGGGTCTTCCTAGGTTTGAGCCTTTACCTGGACCCTCTGGCTTGTTGGACGCTGAGTTCGGAGGGCCAGGCCCCAGCCTCTGCCACAGATCTTCTCCGGTGAGAATCCCCAGGCCCCGCGTATCGTACCTGAAGGGAATAGACTTTCTACTGCCAAGGAAGTTTCTTGAGAATGGAAGAATAAACCATCACTATCGAGGGAGAATGTGAAGATGATTCTGAAATGGCTTTCAGATTAGTAATGGGTATACTTAAGAAATTCTGGTCTCAAAACTTCATTTTTTTTTAGCAAGCAGACCAAGTGTGTTGAACTTGAATACAAGATGAATCTGTGTCATTCTTGAAAAATTAAAGAAGAGCTCGTCAAATCCGTGGGATCACTTTAGCCTTAAAGATGAGGACGCTAATGCGTAGAGAAGTTATTAAGTTAGTCAATAGCAAAGAGAAAACAGCCTTTGAAGGAAACCCAGGTCTTCTACCTTACTGGGATACATGTTTTGTTTTGTTGTCTGTCTCCCCCTTCTAGACTGTGAGCCCGTTGTTGAGTAGGGACCATCTCTATATGTTGCCGACTTGTACTTCCCAAGCGCTTAGTACAGTGCTCTGCACACAGTAAGCGCTCAATAAATACGATTGAATGAATGAATGAATGATAGACGACACGGCGGGGGCTGGCCGAGGGACGTTTTGGGGACCTGGATTGAGACGTGATGCTTCCCGCCCTACAGAATTCCCGAGCAATCCCTGGGATTGCGGGGAGGTGGAGAAGAAGGCCCCCACATCTCGAGAGCCAGCCCTGACTGCAGCCTGACAGCCCCCAGATGGGAAGCTGTGGTCCTTGTTTGGGGGGATTGAGGGGATGTGAGGTGGAGGGAAGGGGCTGAGAGTTTGTTTGGGCCAGAGGAACCAGACTGTCCTTTGCTTCAGAGGACAAGAAAGACAAGCAAGTCAATATGTTTAGTATTTGCAAATGACCCCAAAGCACCCACCGCAGACAGCCCTGTTAACCCTTGGGGAAACTGAGGCAGCTGGGCCAGAATCCTGGGAAGAACTCCGGGAGCCACGAGAACAAGAACCTTCAGGAGTTGGGGGCCACTAGAAAGCCTGAAGATGCCGTGAAGCGGCTCAGGTCCCCGCCAGCAGACCCCAGTCCTCAGGAGAGAGACCCAGGGCCAGCGCTCTCGGGGGAGGCCAGCTGCTGACGTCTGGGGCTGGTCCCAAGTTCAGAGGTGGTTCAGCCTGCAGAGACCCTCCCTGGATCGCCGGGGCCCCGATGATCCCTGAACATCATCATCATCATCATCAATCGTATTTATTGAGCGCTTACTATGTGCAGAGCACTGTACTAAGCGCTTGGGAAGTACAAATTGGCAACATATAGAGGCAGTCCCTACCCAACAGTGGGCTCACAGTCTAAAAGGGGGAGACAGAGAACAAAACCAAACACACTAACAAAATAAAATAAATAGAATAGATATGTACAAATAAATTAAATAAATAAATAAATAAATAGAGTAAAAAAATATGTACAAACATATATACATATATACAGGTATATATACAGGTACATATATACATGACACAGGGCCCATGGGATGTAGCCCTGGTTGAGCATCAGTTGGGGCTAGGGGTTAGCTGTCTGCTTTGGGGGTCTCCTTGAAATGACAAACAGACCTCCTGGACCCCATCCGTGGTCCCAGCCTGCCGCGGCCTGGGGAGTAAACGCTGGTGGGCTGGGGATCCGTGGCTGGGGGGATCGGGGATGGGGTTGGGGGTAGCCTGGATCCAGGAAACATGAGGGAGAGGCTTACCGTGCCCAGAGTTTCTCGAACTCCCTGTCTTCCAGGTGAAAGCCCAGTTGGGTCAGGAGGTCCTTGAACTCGGGCCGCACAATCCTGCCTCCGTCGGCCCGACTTCTCTGGGGGAACAGATCCAAGAACCTGGTGGTGTCCAGAAAGACAAGACCCTGAGCCGGAGCCCCCGGCCCGGCCTTCCGGATCCATTTGGTCCCAGACCTGGTCCATGGGACCCTTCTGGATGGCAATCACAGCCAACTCTGCTGGTTCCCCTCCTCGGTCCTCTTCTCCCCTGCCAATGCAGCCAAAAAAAATAAAGCACCTCTTCCGGGAAGCCTCCCAGGATCACACCCCACCCACCTCTGGTCATCATCATCATCACCAATCGTATTTATTGAGCGCTTACTGTGTGCAGAGCACTGTACTAAGCTCTTGGGAAGTACAAGTTGGCAACATATAGAGACGGTCCCTACCCAACGGTGGGCTCACAGTCTAAAAGGGGGAGACAGAGAACAAAACCAAATATACTAACAAAATAAAATAAATAGAATAGATACATACAAGTAAAATAAATAAATAAATAGAGTAATATTTATTACTCTACACCACTCCACAAATCTCCGCCCCTCAACCCCCTGTACCGATCCATAATTTATGTCTATGACTGTCTGTCTCCCCCTCTAGACTGAAACCTCACTGTGGGCAGGGAAAGCGTCTCCTATAATTGGTATATTTTACTCTCCCAAGCACTTGGTACAGTGCTCTGAACACGGTAAATGCTTAATAGTAATAATAATAATAACAATAATTGTGGTATTTGTTAACTGTACTAAGCACTGGGGTGGATCCAAGCCCATTGTTGGGTAGGGACCGTCTCTATATGTGGTCCTTTCAACGCTTTCAGCTCCCCACCATTCCTATAATAATAATAATGATTGTTAATAATAACAATAATATTGATGGTATTGTTAAGCGCTCACTATGTGCAAAGCACTGTTCTAAGCACTGGGGGGATACAAGGTGATCAGATTGTCCCACGGGGGGCTCACGGTATTAATCCCCATTTTCCAGATGAGGGAACTGAGGCCCAGAGAAGTGAAGTGACTTGCCCAAAGTCACACAGCTGACAGTTGGCAGAGCCGGGCTTTGAACCCCTGACCTCTGACTCCAAAGCCCGGGCTCTTTCCACTGAGCCAAGCTGCTTCTTAAGTGCTTACTTTGTGCCAGGGGTGGATACAAGTAAATCAGGTTGGACACAGCCTTTGTCCTACGTAGGGCTCACAGTCTTAATCCCCATTTTACAGATGAGAGAACTGAGGCCCAGAGAAATGAAGTGAGTTGCTCATGGTCACACAGCAGATGAGTGGCGGGGCTGGGATTAGAACCCATTACCTTCTGACCCCCAGACCCGAAGTCTATCCTCTAGGCACCAGATTGTGTGCAAGTTCACAACTGGGTAGGTCGCACCATGGCTCACACAGCTCAGGGCTCTGCCTGGACCGGGGCACCACAAGGAGGAAAGGACAAACTCCCAGCAGCATGCCATTCATCCATTCATTCAATCGTACTTATTGAGCGCTTACTGTGTGCAGAGCACTGTACTAAGCGCTTGGAAAGTACAGCTCGACAACAGAGACAATCCCTACCCAACAACGGGCTCACAGTCTAGAAACAACGGCCTTCCAGTCTAGAAGCCATAGTGGATAGAGCACAGGCCCGCGAGTCAGAAGGTCATGGGTTCTAATCCAGGCTCTGCCACTTGTCTGCTGTGTGACCTTGGGCTAGTCACTTCACTTTTCTGGGCTTCAGTTACCTCATCCGGAAAATGGGGATTGAGACTGTGAGCCCCAAGTGGGACAGGGACTGTGTCCATCCCGATTTGCTTATAGCCACCCCAGCACTTAGTACAGTGCCCGGCACATAGTAAGCACTTAACAAATACTGTTATTATTATTATTATTGTTATGGCCATGACGGGGTCAAGTGGCACCATGGCCCACACAGCTCTGTCCCAGCCAGTGAACCATGGGGAAGAAAGAACAAACTCCCACGTCACTACTGTGGTCGTGCCCTCAGCCCCCGGGACGAGAAGATGGAGGCTTCCACCTTTGTCTCGCTATTTCCTGGAGCTGGACGTGCACCTGGATGGCCGTCTTCCGTGTCCCTCCTCCCTGCCGCTGGAAAGGGTCAAACCACTCAGGAACTCCAGCAGAGGGAAGAGGGTCCCTCACTGCCATATACAACTCCTCCAGGCTGATGGGATTCTTGTCCTGGAGCTTCAGCCTGAAAAGATACAGTGTTTCTTCCACATCTCTTCCCCACCAACCAAAAGCCAATCCAGGGGGGCTCTGAGGCACTAGGGTGACGAGCGGGGGTGAAGAGAGACACTGTAGGAATTTCAGGAAAACAATCGGGGGCAGCCAAATGGGCCGGGTCAAACTGGGATTGCCTCTGCTGGGTGGTCATGGAAAACCCCCCACTCCCTGTCACTTTGCCATGCCCAAGCCCCCTCCTCCACCCCGTTCCCCATTGCATATCCAGCAGCACCCCATCCCACCCCGTCTCCTTACCTGAGCAGGAGTCTCCGGCAATGCTGGGCACTCACGGCCTTTCCCAGGAACTGGGCCAGCATAGCAGGGAGTGCGGCCCTGGGTGGGCACAGGAGGTACAGAAGGGGCACCCAGATAAATCTCTTCCTCCTTTCAAAGCCCTACTGAGAGCTCACCTCCTCCAGGAGGCCTTCCCAGACTGAGCCCCCTCCTTCCTCTCCCCCTGCCCTACCTCCTTCCCCTCCCCACAGCACCTGTATATATGTTCATACAGATTTACTACTCCATTTATTTTACCTGTACACATTTACTATTCATTTTATTTTGTTAATATGTTTTGTTGTGTTGTCTGTCTCCCCCTTCTAGACTGTGAGCTCGCTGTTGGGTAGGGACCATCTCTCTATGTTGCCAACTTGGACTTCCCAAGCGCTTAGTACAGTGCTCTGCACACAGTAAGCGCTCAATAAATACGATTGAATGAATGAATGAATGAATGAATAAATAAACCTCCACCACCAACTCCCAGCTGGGACCGCTCCCCCTTCCTCCTCCTCCTCCTCCCCTAAGTCATGTCCTCTCCCCTTCCTCTTCCTCCCCCCAGCTTTGCCCTCTCCGTTTCCTCCTCCCCCTTCAAGCCCATGTGGGCAGGGGATGTGTCTGCTTACTATTGTATTGTAGTCTCCCAAGTTCAGCGCTTAGAAGAGTGCTCTGCACATAGTAAGCACTTAATAAATGCCATTAAAAAAAAGTATAGTGCTCTGAGTGCAGTAAGTGCTCAATGAATATGACTGACAGACTGACATGTCCTCTCCTCTTTCTCCTCCTCTCCCAAGCCATGGCCTCTCTCCTTTCTCTTCCTCCCTGAAGCCATGCCCTCTCCCTCTTCCTATCCCCTAGGACAAAATCCAGGGGCTCCCGGGAGACCCAGACCATGCTGCGGTCCCAGCCCCACAGCACCTGTATATATGTATATATGTTTGTACATATTTATTACTCTATTTATTTATTTATTTTACTTGTACATACCTATTCTATTTATTTTATTTTGTTAGCATGTTTGGTTTTGTTCTCTGTCACCCCCTTTTAGACTGTGAGCCCACTGTTGGGTAGGGACTGTCTCTATATGTTGCCAACTTGTACTTCCCAAGTGTTAGTACAGTGCTCTGCACACAGTAAGCGCTCAATAAATACGATTGATTGATTGATTGATTGATTGATTGATTGATTCCCCTGGTCCCCAGCCCCCCGCCCCCAGCCCCATGAGGTACCTTCCCACCAAGCCCCTGCTCTCCGGGTCCAAGTTCCTGAACAGCCGCTTCAAGGTGGTTAAGCCTCCAGCTCTCATCTTCTCCCGCAGCGAGGTCTCAAGCTGGAAGGAAAGGGAGGCCTGGGCTGGGGCCGGGACCGGGGAGAGGGGACACCCCACGTCACATCCCAAGTGAAACAACTCCAAGTGAAAGAACACGCAGCAGATCGCACAGGCCTCACCTGACAACACACACTGGTCCACAACCATTTCTTCCAACACCATTCATTCAATCGTATTTATTGAGCGCTTACTGACACGTCGTCGTCTGTCCAAACCGAGGGTGCACTAGCACAAAAACATTCTCTGACTCCGTAACGCCAGCCCCCCGAGACCGTGGCATGAGAAGCTGCGTACTGAGAGAACCAAGCCATGCCCTCTAATGCCCGGTGCCAGGCCTGAGCGTCTGTCATCCAGCATCATCATCATCATCAATCGTATTTATTGAGCGCTTACTATGTGCAGAGCACTGTACTAAGCGCTTGGGAAGTACAAATTGGCAACATATAGAGACAGTCCCTACCCAACAGTGGGCTCACAGTCTAAAAGGGGGAGACAGAGAACAAAACCAAACATACTAACAAAATAAAATAAATAGGATAGATATGTACAAGTAAAATAAATAAATAAATAAATAAATAAATAGAGTAATAAATATGTACAGCAGGTAGAGGGTAGGCACCAGAACAGCATGGCTTAATGGATAACAATAATAATGATGGTATTTGTTAAGCACTTACTATGTGCCAAGCACTGGTCTAAGCGCTGGAGTAGATACAAGATAATCAGTTTGTCCCACTTGGGGCTCACAGTCTTAATCCTCATTTTACATATGAGGTAACTGAGGCACAGAGAAGTGAAGTGATTTGCCCAAAGTCACACAGCTGACAAGTGGTGGAGCTGGGATTGGAACCCACGACCTCTGACTCCCAAACCCGTGCTCTTTCCATAGACCACGGGCTTGGGAGTCAGAAGGACCTCAATGAGTTTACAAGAGCAGTAAGAGCAATCAATCAATCAATCAATCGTATTTATTGGGCGATTACTATGTGCAGAGCACTGTACTAAGCGCTTGGGAAGTACAAGTTGGCAACATATAGAGACAGTCCCTACCCAACAGTGGGCTCACAGTCTAAAAGGGGGAGAAAAGAGCACCGTATTTAGCACTTGGGGAAGTACAATACAACAATAAACAGTGACATTTCCTCCCTGCCCACAATGAGCTCACAGTCTAGAGTGGGGGAGACAGACAGCAATTCAAGTAAATAAAATTACAGATATTTACATAAATGCTTTGGGGCTGGGAGCGGGGAAGGGCAAAGCGATAAATAAAATTACAGATATGTACATAAGTGCTTTGGGGCTGGGAGGAGGGAAGAGCAAAGAGAGTAAGTCACTGGTGATGAAGAAGGGAGTGGGAGATAAGGAAAAGTGGGGTTTAGTCTGGAAAGGCCTTTTGGAGGAGATGGGCCTTCAATCGGACTTTGAAGTGGAGGAGAGTGGCTGTTTGAGGAGGGAGTGGGCTAGGAGTCGGCAGCAAGTCAGGAGAGATGGAGGCAGAGTGAGAAGGTTACTGCTAGAGGAGTGATGCGTGTAGGCTCGGTTGCAGAAGGCGAGAGGCAAGGTGAGGTAGGAGGGGGCAAGGTGATGGACTGCTTTTAAAGCCAATGGACAGGAATTTTTGTTTGGCACGGAGGTGGATGGATAACCACTGGAGTTTTTTTGAGAAGTGGGGTGTCCAGACCGTTTTTGTAGAAAAATGATCCAGGTGGCACAGTAAAGTATGGACTGGAGTGGGGAAAGACAGGAGGGTGGGAGGTCAGCCAAGAGGCTGATGCAGTAATCTAGGCGGGATAGGATGAGTGATTGTATTACCATAGTAACAGTATGGATGGAGAAGAACGGGCGGACTTTAGAGATGTCGTGAAGGTGGGACGGGTAGGATTTGGTGACGGATTGAATATGTGGGTTGAATTTGAGAGAGGAGTCAAGGATAAGGCCAAGATTACGGGCTGGTGAGACAGGAAGGACGGTGGTGACGTCTACAGTGATGGGAAAGTCCTGGCTTGGGTGGGAAGATAAAAATCCGGTAGCTCCCTGCTGTCACGGGAGCTGAGAGATAGGGAAGGAACTTGGCGGGGAGCGTCGTCCGGGGTTACTGGCACAATCACCTGGTCCCGTTCCCTGTTAACGACTTTGGCTTTTGGGTATGTTTTCAAGCAACCGTTTCCAAGAGGAGGCTGTTAATGACGGCTGTTATAATTAGATTCTTCATAATGCAAAACTCTAGGGGGATGAAATCTCTGGTAGAGAATATCCCAATTATCCCAGCCCCGGGAGGGGAGGAGAAGGAGGGAAGGAGGAGGAGGACAAGGGCAGCTGAGGTCTCTGGATCGCATACAGGGCTCTCATGCCACGTCCCGGATCCCCTTACAAAGGTCGAGATGATAACTTCCCCCGGCCAGCGCAGGCCTGGCCTCCCCAGAAATCAAAGGGCAACCACTTCGGTGGCCAGTCTAGGGAAGGAACAGGTACAGTCGATTGCTTCTATAATAATAATGGCATTTATTAAGCGCTTACTATGTGCAAAGCACTGTTCTAAGCGCTGGGGAGGTTACAAGGTGATCAGGTTGTCCCACGGTGGGGGCTCACAGTCTTAATCCCCATTTTACAGATGAGATAACGGAGGCACAGAGAAGTTAAGCGACTTGCCCAAAGTCACACAGCTGACAATTGGCGGAGCTGGGATTTGAACCCATGACTTCTGACTCAATCAATCAATCAATGAATCGCATTTATTGAGCGCTTACTGTGTGCAGAGCACTGTACTAAGCGCTTGGGAAGTACAAGTTGGCAACATCTAGAGACAGTCCCTACCCAACAGTGGGCTCACAGTCTAAAAGGGGGAGACAAAGGGGGGACTCCAAAGCCCATGCTCTTTCCACTGAGCCACGCTGCTTCTTTAGGTTGTATCCAACCTAGAGCTTATTACAGTGCCTGGCACATAATAAGCTCTTAACAAATACCATCATTATTGTTAGTATTAGTCAGTCAGTCAGTCAGTCGTAATTATTGAGAGCTTGGGAGAGTACAGTATAATAACTACACTGTGCAGAGCACTATACTAAACACTTGGGAGAATACAGTATAACAATATAACAGACATATTCCCTGCCCACAACGAATTTACAGTCAATAGGGGGAGACAGACATTAATATAAATAAATAAAATTATTCATTCATTCAATTGTATTTATAATAATAATTATTTATGGTATTTGTTAAGTGCTTACTATGTGCCAAGCACTGTTCTAAGTGCTGGGGTAGATACTAGGTCATCAGGTTGCCCCACGAGGGGCTCACAGTCTTCATCCCCATTTTACAGATGAGGTAACTGAGGCATAGAGACAGTAAGTGGCTTGCCCAAGGTCACACAGCCGACAAGTGGAGGAGCAGGGATTAGAACCTACGTCCTCTGACTCTCAAGCCGGTTCTCATTCCACTAAGCCACGTTGCTTCTCTTTACTGAGCTCTTACCATGTGCAGAGAACTATACTAAGCATTTGGGAGAGTATAATATAACAGTAAACATATATTCCCTGCCCACAACGAGCTTACAGTCTAGAGGGGGAGGGAGACATTAATATAAATAACAGTTATAACAATTCTATTTTTATATTTATATAGACATAAATTAAAATTACAGATATGAACAGAAGTGCTGTGGGACTGTGGGGGGGGGATGCACACGTAAGAGCTCAGTAAAGAGAAGCAGCGTGGCTCAGTGGAAAGAGCCCGGGCTTTGGAGTCAGAGGTCATGGGTTCAAATCCTGACTCTGTCAGCTGTGTGACTTTGGGCAAGTCATTTAGCTTATCTGTGCCTCAGGTACCTCTTCTGTAAAGTGGGGATTAAGACTGTGAGGCCCCCCTGGGACAACCTGATCACCTTGTAACCTCCCCAGCGCTTAGAACAGTACTTTGCACATAGTAAGAACTTAATAAATACCATCATTATTATTATTGTTATTATTATAACTGTGAGGCCCCCATGGGACAATCTGATCACCTTGTAACCTCCCCAGCTCTTAGAACAGTGCTTGGCACATAGTAAACAATTATCAAAGGGAGCAAGTCAAGGAGAAAGGAGTGGGAGAAGAGGGAAGGGGAAGGGAAGAGGGGAGGGAAGGGAAGGGGGCTTAGTCGGGGAAGGCTTCTTGGAGAAGTGCCTTCAATAAGGTTTTGAAGGTGGAGAGAGTAATTGTTGGATATGAAGAGGGAGGGCATTCCAGGCCTGAGGCAGGAAGTGGGCGAGAGGTCAGCGGTGAGATAAATGAAATGGAGGTCCAGTGAGAAGGTTAGCGTTAGAGGAGCGAAGTGTGAGGGCTGGGCTGGAGTAGAAAATCAGCGAGGTGATTTTCTACTCCTTCCCTTCCCTTCCCCACAGCACCTGTATGTATGGATATATGTTAGTACATATTTATTACTCTATTTATTCATTTATTTATTTATTTTACTTGTACATATCTATTCTATTTATTTTATTTTGTTAGCATGTTTGGTTTTGTTCTCTGTCTCCCCCTTTTAGACTGTGAGCCCACTGTTGGGTAGGGACTGTTGCCATATGTTGCCAACTTGGACTTCCCAAGTGCTTAGTACAGTGCTCAATAAATACGATTGATTGATTGATTGGTTGATTAGGAGGGGGCAAGATGATAGACTGCTTTAAAGCCGACTGCGAGGTGTTTCTGTTTGATGCAGAGATGGATGGGCAAGCACTGGAGGTTCTTAAACTCACTTGCTTCCCCTATCTGAAATTTATTTTAAATGTCTGTCTCCACCTACTAGATTGTAAACTTCTTGAGGGCAGAGATTCTTTATTCTTACTGTATTGTACTCTCCCAAGTGCTCAATACAGTGTGCTGCACACGGTAAGTACTCAATAAAAGCCATCTGCATGCCTGCACGTGTGTAAAAATAATCGTGGTATGTGTCAAGCACTGTGGAAGAAACAACATTCTCAGGTCAGACACAGTCCACTTCCCACATGAGGCCTGCAGTCTAATAGGGAGAAAGAACAGGTATTTAATCTCCATTTTACAGATGAAGAAATTGAGGCACCGAGAACTTAAGTGACTTTCCCAAGGCCACTGAGCAGGCATCAGGCAGAGCCAGAATTAGAACCAGGTCCTCTGACTGCCAAAGCCTGTGCTCTTTCCTCTAGTTGTTTGTGGAAATTGTGTAAATGTGTGCGAGTATGGGTGTGGGCATGTGTGTGTTTGTGTGCTTCACAGTAGGATTCCCAACGTGCACATTTTAGAAAACTCCTGATCCTTTCAGCACCCAGTCATCAGACTCTCCGTCAAGTGACTGTCACTGATATGGGTAGAGTAAATATCGCCTGGGCTTTTAATACGTTGGCTTTGCAGGAGAGCACCCTGCTAGGAAACCCGGAAACACCACTAAAACTCTCAAAACAGGGAAATGGGTTCAGTCAGAAATGCTGGCTTGCCTGTGGGCCTTGGGAGCTGCCCGGGTTGGGGGTTGCCCCCGGGGACTGGGCAACGCTGGAAGCCGACTGGCATACTCCAAAGAAACACCCCGAACTCAGGGAATGGATGCTATATCCTCATCTGTAAAACGGGGATTGAGACTGTGAGCCCCACGTGGGACAGGGACTGTGCCCAACCTGATTTGCTTGTATCCACCCCAGTGCTTAGTACAGTGCCTAGCACCTAGTAAGTGCTTAATAAATACCATTATTATTATTATTATTATAATGCTCCCAAAGTTCCTGTTCCACCAAGAACAACGTACAGATCCGTGCCCCGGTCACACCTGGCACCACATGGAGAGTTACGCCCAGGGCCATTCATTCATTCATTCATTCATTCATTCATTCATTCGCTCACTCATTCAATCGTATTTATTGAGCGCCTACTGTGTGCAGAGCACTGTACTAAGTGCTTGGGAAGTACAAGTTGGCAACATATAGAGACGGTCCCTACCCAACAACAGAAGGGGGAGACAGACAACAAAACTAAACATGTGGTCTGGTGTCAAGTCATCAGAATAAATAGAAGTAAAGCTAGAAGCACATCATTGACAAAATAAATAGTAAATACATACAAGTAAAATAAATAGAGTAATAAATCTGTACAAACATATATACAGGTGCTGTGGGGAGGGGAAGGAGGTAGGGCGGGGCCTCAGTTGCCTCATCTGTAAAACAGGGATTAAGAGTGGGAGCCCCAAGTGGGACAGGGATTGTGTCCGATCTGATTAAATTGAATCTACCCCAGTGGTTGGAACATAGTAAGCATTTAATCAATCAATCAATCAATCAATCGTATTTATTGAGCGCTTACTGTGTGCAGAGCACTGTACTAAGCGCTTGGGAAGTACAAGATGGCAACATATAGAGACAGTCCCTACCCAACAGTGGGCTCACAGTCTAAAAGGGGGAGACAGAGAACAAAACCAAACATACTAACAAAATAAAATAAATAGAATAGGTATGTACAAGCAAAATAAATAAATAAATAAATAAATAGAGTAATAAATATGTACAGACATATGTACATATATACAGGTGCTGTGGGGAAGGGAAGGAGGTAAAATGGGGGGGATGGAGAGGGGGACGAGGGGGAGAGGAAGGAAGGGGCTCAGTCTGGGAAGGCCTCCTGGAGGAGGTGAGCTCTCAGTAGGGCCTTGAAGGGTGGAAGAGAGCTAGCTTGGCGGATGGGCAGAGGGAGGGCATTCCAGGCCCGGGGGAATACGTGGGCCGGGGGTCAACGGCGGGACGGGCGAGAACGAGGCACGGTGAGGAGATTAGCGGCAGAGGAGCGGAGGGTGTGGGCTGGGCTGGAGAAGGACAGAAGGGAGGTGAGGTAGGAGGGGGTGAGGTGATGGACAGCCTGGAAGCCGAGGGTGAGGAGTTTCTGCCTGATGCGCAGATTGATTGTTAGCCACTGGAGATTTTTGAGGAGGGGAGTAACATGCCCAGAGCGTTTCTGGACAAAGACAATCCGGGCAGCAGCATGAAGTATGGATTGAAGTGGGGAGAGACATGAGGATGGGAGATCAGAGAGGAGGCTGATACAGTAGTCCAGACGGGATAGGATGAGAGCTTGAACGAACAGGGTAGCGGTTTGGATGGAGAGGAAAGGACAGATCTTGGCAATGTTGTGGAGCTGAGACCGGCAGGTTTTGGTGACGGCTTGGATGTGAGGGGTGAATGAGAGAGTGGAGTCGAGGATGACACCAAGGTTGCGGGCCTGTGAGACGGGAAGGATGGTAGTGTCGTCAACAGAGATGGGAAAGTCAGGGAGAGGGCAGGGTTTGGGAGGGAAGACAAGGAGTTCAGTCTTGGACATGTTGAGTTTTAGGTGGCGGGCAGACAATCAGATGGCGATGTCCTGAAGGCAGGAGGAGATGCAAGCCTGGAGAGAGGGGGGGAGATCAGGGGCAGAGATGGAGATCTGGGTGTCATCAGCGTAGAGGTGATAGTTGAAGCCGTGGGAGAGAATGAGTTCACCGAGGGAGTGAGTGTAGATCGAGAACAGAAGGGGACCAAGAACTGACCCTTGAGGAACCCCTACAGTAAGGGGATGGGAGGGGGAGGAGGAGCCTGCAAAAGAGACTGACCTCTCGCCCACTTCCTGCCTCAGGCCTGGAATGCCCTCCCTCTTCATATCCAACAACTGTCTCACCAAGCCACCCAGCTTCCCGTGCCTGACACACTGAAAGTGCTTGACATGCCATTTGTAGAATCATTAATAATAATGATAATAATAATGGCATTTGTTAAGTGCTCACTATGTGCAAAGCACTGTTCTAAGCACTGCGGGGATACAAGGTGATCAGGTTGTCCCACCTCGGGCTCACAGTCTTAATCCTCATTTTACAGATGAGGTAGCTGAGGCTCAGAGAAGTGAAGTGACTTGCCCCAGGTCACACAGCAGACAGGTGGCGGAGCTGGGATTCGAACCCCTGACCTCTGACTCCAAAGCCCGTGCTCTTTCCCCTGAGCCACGCTGCTTCTCGCTAATATCATTAGTGATCAGGAATGATACTAATATTAGTGATGTTATTCATTCAATCGTATTTATTGAGCGCTTCCCGTGTGCAGAGCGCTGTACTAAGCGCTTGATTCCAAATGCTACCGATAATAAGAACAGCAACCATACCTCAACCACGTCGCTCTGGAGCCGGGTCCTGGGCCATGACAGCGAGGACTGGCTCTCCCTGCTGCCGACAAGTTTCCCCCGACTTCCCACGCCGACGCGCGCCGGCAGGGCTGGGGCGACAACCCAAGCACAGAGAGTTAGTGACTTGGCTGGACCACTCCTGCCCCCAGGAGTGGCCAGGGTCCTGTTTCCAACTCCCAGACCCACGTGGCATCTCCCGGGTGGCATGGGAGATGCCACCCACCTTCCTCCCACGTCCTGCCTCTGGACTGGAATTCATTCATTCATTCATTCAATTGTATTTATTGAGCGCTTACTGTGTGCAAAGCACTGTACTAAGCGCTGCAATGCCTTCCCTCCTCATACCCGACAGACAATAACGCTCCCACCCTTACCTTCAAAGTCTTACAGAAGGGACAACTCCTCCAAAAAGTCTTCCCTGACTCATTCCCCCTTTCCTCTTATCCCACTCCTTTTGGGTCGCCCGGATTTGCTCCCTTTATTCATCCCCCCTCCCAGCCCCACAGCACTTGACAACATATTGGTAATTTTATATGTCTATATTAATTTATCTCTCCCCCTTTAGACTGTGAGCTCGTCATGAACAGGGTATGCATCTTTTTATTGTTATACTGTAATAATAATAATAATAATGATGGCATTTGTTAAGCGCTTACTATGTGCAAAGCACTGTTCTAAGCGCTGGGAGGATACAAGGTGATCAGGTTGTCCCACGTGGGGCTCACAGTCTTCATCCTCATTTTCCAGATGAGGGAACTGAGGCTCAGAGAAGTGAAGTGACTTGCCCAAGGTCACACAGCAGACATGTGGTGGAGTCGGCATTCGAACCCATGACCTCTGACTCCAAAGCCCGGGCTCTTTCCACTGAGCCACGCTGCTTCTCTAAGCGCTTAGTACAGTGTTCTGCACGTTGTGAATGCTCAATAAACATAACTCAGTGGAAAGAGCACGGGCTTGGGAGTCAGAGGTCATGGGTTCAAATCCTGCCTCTGCCTCTTGCCTGCAGTGTGACTTTGGGCAAGTCGCTTAACTACCCTGGGCCTCAGTTACCTTACTTGTAAAATGGGGATTAAGACTGTGAGCCCCATGTGGGACAACCTGATGACCTTCTATCCCCCCCAGCGCTTAGAACAGCGCTTGGCACATAGTAAGCACTTAACAAAAGCCATTATTATTATTATTATAACTGACTGACTGTCTGAGCCCAGACCAGGCCTGAGGATGCCCATAAAGATGGTCCTGGTCCTTCCACCTGCTGTAGTTTCATCTTGGGGGAGGAGACCTGGTGGCCGTCAATCAATCAATCAATCAATCATATTTATTGAGTGCTTACTGTGTGCAGAGCACTGTACTAAGCGCTTGGGAAGTACAAGTTGGGCCCCGGCTGTGAGGCTGGGCCGCGGTGTGGCTGACCTGGGTGGGGGCTCGGGTCCAAGCCACGGATTCCAGCGGCCCCTGAGAGACACCCCCAGCTCAGAGCCGACTCAGGGTTGTATCTGACAGCAGCAACAGGAATCCTGGAGGAGCTGTGGGCCGGTGCCTCATTCATTCAATCGTATTTATTGAGCGCTTACTGCGTGCAGAGCACTGGACTAAGCGCTTGGGAAGTACAAGTTGGCAACATATAGAGACGGTCCCTACCCAACGACGGGCTCACGGTCTAGAAACTCACAGCCTCCCCAAGACCCGTCCTCCTGGTCAGGAATGGACCATCCAACACCCCTGACTCTCCCCTCTCCATCCCTGACTCTCCCCCATTCATTCATTCATTCATTCAATTGTATTTATTGAGCGCTTACTGTGTGCAGAGCACTGGACTAAGCACTTGGGAAGTACAAGTTGGCAACATATAGAGGCGGTCTCTACGCAACAACGGGCTCACAGTCTATCGTCATCATCATCATCATCAATCGTATTTATTGAGCGCTTACTGTGTGCAGAGCACTGGACTAAGTGCTTGGGAAGTACAAGTTGGCAACATAAAGAGACAGTCCCTACCCAATAGTGGGCTCAAAAGTCTAGAAACTCACAGCCTCCCCAAGACCCATTCTCCTGGTCAGGAATGGACCATCCAACACCCCTGACTCTCCCCTCTCCATCCCTGACTCTCCCCCATTCATTCATTCATTCATTCAGTCGTATTTATTGAGCGCTTACTGTGTGCAGAGCACTGGACTAAGTGCTTGGGAAGTACAAGTTGGCAACATAAAGAGACAGTCCCTACCCAATAGTGGGCTCAAAAGTCTAGAAACTCACAGCCTCCCCAAGACCCATTCTCCTGGTCAGGAATGGACCATCCAACACCCCTGACTCTCCCCTCTCCATCCCTGACTCTCCCCCATTCATTCATTCATTCATTCAATCGTATTTATTGAGCGCTTACTGTGTGCAGAGCACTGGACTAAGCACTTGGGAAGTCCAAGTTGGCAACATATAGAGACGGTCCCTACCCAACAGCGGGCTCACAGTCTAGAAGCAGCCAAGGAGAGATACTGCTGTTGGGTTTTTGTTCTGTTTGGGGTTTTGGGGGAGACACCCAAACCCCAGAAACCCAGCACAGACTTTCCAACACCCCTGACTCTCCCCCAGTGACTATAGGGATCATCCAACACCCCGGACTCTCCCCTCTCCATCCCTGAGTCTCTCCCAGTGGCTCCGCATGGACGGCTCTGTCCAAATCCCTCTGGCACCTGCTGAAATCCTCTGCCATCCCAGTTTCCTGCAAGGACAATTCCTTCTCCTTACTTGAGGCCCCCGGGGTGAGCCCCTGAAGCCAATCCTCCAGAAGCTCCCAGTTTGCCCCCTCAGTGGGTAAAGCATGGGCCTCAAAGTCAGAAGGTCATGGGTTCTAATCCCAGCTCTGCCACTTGTACCCTGTGTGACCTTGGGCAAGCCACTTCACTTCTCTAGTCCTCAGTTCCCTCATCCGTAAAATGGGGATTGAGACTGTGAGCCCCACGTGGGGCAGGGGCTGTGTCCAACCTGATTTATTTTATTTTGTTAGTATATTTTTAGACTGTGAGCCCACTGTTGGGTAGGGACTGTCTCTATATGTTGCCAGTTTGTACTTCCCAAGCGCTTAGTACAGTGCTCTGCACATAGTAAGCGCTCAATAAATACGATTGATGATGATGATGATGACGTTTGGTTTTGTTCTCTGTCTCCCCCTTTTAGACTGTGAGCCCACTGTTGGGTAGGGACTGTCTCTAGATGTTGCCAATTTGTACTTCCCAAGCGCTTAGTCCAGTGCTCTGCACATAGTAAGCGCTCGATAAATACGATTGATGATGATGATGATGACGTTTGGTTTTGTTCTCTGTCTCCCCCTTTTAGACTGTGAGCCCACTGTTGGGTAGGGACTGTCTCTAGATGTTGCCAATTTGTACTTCCCAAGCGCTTAGTCCAGTGCTCTGCACATAGTAAGCGCTCGATAAATACGATTGATGATGATGATGATGACGTTTGGTTTTGTTCTCTGTCTCCCCCCTTTTAGACTGTGAGCCCACTGCTGGGTAGGGACTGTCTCTAGATGTTGCCAACTTGGACTTCCCAAGCGCTTAGTCCAGTGCTCTGCACACAGTAAGCGCTCAATAAATACGATTGATGATGATGATGATGGTTTGCTTTGCCTGGCACATAGTAAGCGCTTAACAAATGCCGTAGTGAGTATTATAATTATTATTCTCCCCCGCTCCACACTCACCCGGTAGCGAGCGCCAGTGGTGGGCCTGGATGGTGTTGGAGGAGCCTTCTTTTGGCGGGAGATTGAACACGTCGGGGGGCTGCCCGGGCTCTGTCCCCTCCGGTCCCCTCTTTTGTCCGCAGCGGCCTCCCACGTTGCCCCCATGGGACACGCCACGCAGGGAGAGGCTGTCGGGGTCTCCCAGGCGGGACAGCGGGTGCGGGATGGGGGGCAGCAGCTGGGGCGGCGGGTGGGACCGAGGACTAAGAATCCGGCCAGTCGTCACAGCCATCCTGGACGGAGAGATGGACACTGACTGACTGACAGTGAGCCCTTCTAATAATAATAATGATGATGGTATTTGTTAAGCGCTTACTACGTGCAAAGCACTGTTCTAAGCGCTGGGGAGGCTGCAAGGTGATCAGGTTGTCCCATGGGGGGCTCACGGTTTTAATCCCCATTTTACAGATGAGGTAACTGAGGCCCAGAGAAGTGAAGTGACTTGCCCAGAGTCACACAGCTGACAGTTGGCAGAGCCGGGATTTGAACCCATGACCTCTGACTCCAAAGCCCATGCTCTTTCCACTGAGCCATGCTGCTTCTCTAGACGGTGAGCCCACTGTTGGGTAGGGACTGTCTCTATATGTTGCCAACTTGTACTTCCCAAGCGCTTAGTCCAGTGCTCTGCACACAGTAAGCGCTCAATAAATACGATTGATTGATTGATTGATTGATTGATTGACAGTCACACCCAGAGAGACCAAACAAGATGTAGAACCTGGCAGGCAGACAGGCAGGTCCTCAGACAGGCAGAGGAAAATCAATCAATCAATCAATCAATTGGATTTATTGAGCACTTACTGTGTGCATGGAACTGCACTAAGAGCTTGGGAGAGTACGACCCAGCAATATAATAATAATAATAATAATGATGGCATTTATTAAGCACTTACTATGTACAAAGCACTGTTCCAAGCACTGGGGAGGTTACAAGGTGATCAGGTTGTCCCACTGGGCGCTCACAGTCTTCATCCCCATTCTACAGATGAGGTAACTGAGGCCCAGAGAAGTTAAGTGACTTGCCCAAAGTCACACAGCTGACAATTGGCAGAGCCGGGATTTGAACCCATGACCTCTGACTCCAAAGCCCGGGCTCTTTCCACTGAGCCACGCTGCTTCTCTATATACAACAGACACAGTCCCTGCCAAAAGCAAGTCTAAATGGGGAACTGGACATGAGAAGCAGCATGGCTCAGCAGAAAGAGCACAGGCTTGAGACTCAGAGGTCATGGGTTCAAATTCCAGTTCCACCAATTGTCAACTGTGTGACTTCGGGCAAGTCACTTCACTTCTCTGTGCCTCAGTTCCCTCATCTGTAAAATGGGGATTAAGACTGTGAGCCCCACGTGGGACAACCTGATCACCTTGTATCCTCCCCAGAGCTTAGAACTACTGCTTTGCACATAGTAAGTGCTAAACAATGCCATCATTATTATTATAAATAAATAAATTATGGCTAGGTGCTGTGGGGTGGTGAATATTCATTCATCCATTCAATCGTATTTACTGTGTGTAGAACACTGTACTAAGTGTATGGGAAAGTACAATACAGCAATACTGTACTGCCCACAACGAGCTCACAGTCTAGAGGGTGGGAGACAGGTATCAGTATAAATAAAGACATCAGTATAAATAAATAGAATGACAGATATATATATATATATACACACATATATATATATACAAATGCCATCATTATTATTATAAATAAATAAATTATGGCTAGGTGCTGTGGGGTGGCAAATATTCATTCATTCATTCAATCATATTTACTGTGTGTAGAGCACTGTACTAAGTGTATGGGAAAGTACAATACAGCAATATTGTACTGCCCACAACGAGCTCACAGTCTAGAGGGTGGGAGACACGTATCAGTATAAATAAAGACATCAGTATAAATAAATAGAATGACAGATATATATATATATACATACATGTATATATCTGTCATGTACATGTATATATATATACATACATGTATATATCTGTCATGTACATGTATATATATACATAAGTGCTGTGGGGTGGGGAGAGTGGGGGAGAGCAAAGGGAGCAAGTCAGGGTGATGCAGAAGGGAGTGGAAGATGAGGAAAAGTGGGGCTTAGTCAGGGAAGGCCTTTAGGAGGAGATGGGCCTTCAATAAGGCTTTGAAGAGGGGGAGACTAATTGTCTGGTGGATTTGAATAATAATAATAATAACAATGGCATTTATTAAGCTCTTACTATGTGCAAAGCACTGTTCTAAGTGCTGGGCTTAGTCTGGGAAGGCCTCTAGGAGGAGATGGGCCTTCAATAAGGCTTTGAAGCGGGGGAGACTAATTGTCTGGTGGATTTGAATAATAATAATAATAATAATGATGGCATTCATTAAGCGCTTACTATGTGAAAAGCACTGTTCTAAGCACTGGGCTTAGTCTGGGAAGGCCTCTAGGAGGAGATGGGCCTTCAATAAGGCTTTGAAGCGGGGGAGACTAATTGTCTGGTGGATTTGAATAATAATAATAATAATGATGGCATTTATTAAGTGCTTGCTATGTGCAAAGCACTGTCCTAAGCACTGGGGAGTTTACAAGGCGATCAGGTTGTCCCACCGGGGGCTCACAGTCTTAATCCCCATTTTACAGATGAGGGAACTGAGGCCCAGAGAAGTGAAGTGACTTGCCCAAGGCCACACAGCAGACAAGTGGCAGAGCCGGGATTTGAACCCACGACCTCTGACTCCAAACCCGGGGTCTTTCCACTGAGGCACGCTGCTTCTCTAGTGGAGGAGGAGTGGAGTAGATAGGCAGAGTAGATAGAAGGAGTAGACAAGAGCCCGTTGTTGGGTAGGGACCGTCTCTCTATGTTGCCAACTTGTACTTCCCAGGCGCCTAGTCCAGTGCTCTGCACACAGTAAGCGCTCAATAAATACGACGGAATGAATGTGGAGGTGGCAGGATTAGAACCCACGTCCTCTGACTTCCAAACCCACGTTCCTGCCACTAAGCCACGATCCCTAGTGGCGGCTGTTACCTGGTGGGGAGTGGGCTGAGAGGTCTAGTGCCGGGGCGTCTAGAGCAGAGCCTGAAGCTGTTTGGCCTCCCTCGGCTGGGTCCGGCTCTGAGGGGGAGCGGGATGGGAAGTACCAGTTGCCATGGCAACGGGAAAACTTCCGGGTACCACTCCCCACCGGCCCCTCCTCCCCGCGGCATCCACCCAAGCTGGACACTCCTCATTCAGTCGGCCGGCCCAGCACATTCACTGTCTCTATATGTTGCCAACTTGTACTTCCCAAGCGCTTAGTCCAGTGCTCTGCACACAGTAAGCGCTCAATAAATACGATTGATGATGATGATGATTCAATCGTATTTATTAAACGCTTACTGTAGTAATAATAACAATACTTCATCCGATCGTATTTATGGAGCGCTTACTGTGTGCACAGCACTGGACTAAGCGCTTGGGAAGTACAAGTTGGCAACATGTAGAGACGGTCCCTACCCAACAGTAGGCTCACGGTCTAAATAACAATAATTCATTCGATCGTATTTATGGAGCGCTTACTGTGTGCAGAGCACCGTACTAAGCGCTTGGGAAGTACAAGTTGGCAACATGTAGAGACGGTCCCTACCCAACAGTGGGCTCACAGTCTAAATAACAATAATTCATTCGATCGTATTTATGGAGCGCTTACTGTGTGCAGAGCACCGTACTAAGCGCTTGGGAAGTACAAGTCGGCAACATATAGAGATGGTCCCTACCCAACAATGGGTAAGTGGTTACTATGTAATAATAATGGCATTTATTAAGTGCTTACTATATGCAAAGCACTGTTCTAAGCGCTGGGGAGGTTACAAAGTGATCCGGTTGTCCCCCGGAGGGCTCACAGTCTTAATCCCCATTTTCCAGATAAGGGAACTGAGGCCCAGAGAAGTGAAGTGACTTGCTCAAAGTCACACAGGTGACAATTGGCAGAGTCGGGATTTGAACCCATGACCTCTGCCTCCAAAGCCCACGCTCTTTCCACTGAGCCACGCTGCTTCTCAGCACTGTTCTAAGCGCTGGGGTAGATTCAGGATAATCAGGTTGTCCCAGGTGGGACTCACAGTCTTAATCCCCATTTTACAGATGAGGGAACTGCAGCTCAGAGAAGTTAAGTGGTTCGGGTCACAGAGAAGACAAGTGGAGGAGCGGAATTAGAACCCAGGTCCTTCTGATTCCCGGGCATGTGCTATATCTGTTAGCCTACACTGCTTCTCTGCGTGTAAAGCACTGTACTAAGCGCTTGGGAAAGTGCAGTACAACAATAAAGAGTGACAATCCCCGTCCACAACGAGCTCACAGTCATTCATTCATTCATTCAATCGTATTTATTGGGCGCTTAGTGTGTGCAGAGCACTGTACTAAGCGCTTGGGAAGGACAAGTTGGCAACATCTAGAGATGGTCCCTACCCAACAGTGGGCTCACAGTCTAGAAGGGGGAGGCAGACAACAAAACAAAGCATATTAACAAAATAAAATAAATAGAATAAATATGTACGAATAAAATAAATAAATAGAGTAATAAATATGTACAAGCAGTATGACCTAGTGGCTAGAGCACGGACTTGGGAGTCAGAAGGTCATGGATTCTAATCCGGACCCCACCATTTGTCTGCTGTGTGACCTTGGGCACCCTCGTCCCCCTCTCCATCCCCCCCATCTTACCTCCTTCCCTTCCCCACAGCACCCGTATATATGTATATATGTTTGTACATGTTTGTTACTCTATCTATTTATTCATTTATTTTACTTGTACATATCTATTCCATTTATTTTATTTTGTTAGTATGTTTGGTTTTGTTCTCTGTCTCCCCCTTTTAGACTGTGAGCCTACTGTTGTGTAGGGACTGTCTCTAGATGTTGCCAACTTGTACTTCCCAAGTGCTTAGTACAGTGCTCTGCACACAGTATGTGCTCAATAAATACGATTGATGATGATGATGATGATCTCACTTCTCTGTGCTTCATCTGTAAAATGGGGATTGAGATCGTGAGCCCCATGTGGGACAGGGGCTGTGTCCAACCCGAAGTTGCTTGCATTCACCCCAGCGCTTAGTACAGTGCCTGGCACATAGTAAGTGCTTGACAAATACCATCATTATCACTGAGAAAGTACAATGCAACAGTTAAGGCTGACAATCCCTGCTCTCAACGACCTCACAGTCTAGAGGGGTGGAGGCAGACATTGATACAAATAACTCCTCACCCTGGGCTTCCAGGCCGTCCATCCATCCCCTCGTCCCCTCCTCCCTCACCTCCCTTCTGTCCTTCTCCAGCCCAGCCCGAACCCCCCGCTCCTCCGCCGCTAATCTCCTCACCGGGCCTCGTTTTCGCCTGTCCCACCGTCGACCCCCAGCGCACGTCCTCCCCCTGGCCCGGAATGCCCCCAATCCCTCCCAACATCGGCCAAGCTCGCTCTCTTCCTCCCTTCAAGGCCCTACTGAGAGCTCACCTCTTCCAGGAGGCCTTCCCAGACTGAGCCCCTTCCTTCCTCTCCCCCTCGTCCCCCCTCCATCCTGCCCATCTTACCTCCTTCCCTTCCCCACAGCACCTGTATATATGTATATATGTTTGTACATATTTATTACTCTATTTATTTATTTTATTTGTACATATCTATTTTATTTATTTTATTTTGTTAGTATGTTTGGTTTTGTTCTCTGTCTCCCCCTTTTAGACTGTGAGCCCACTGTTGGGTAGGGACTGTCTCTAGATGTTGCCAATTTGTACTTTCCAAGCGCTTAGTACAGTGCTCTGCACATAGTAAGCACTCAATAAATACGATTGATGATGATGATGATGAAATAAAAAGACATCAATACAAATAAATAAAATTACAGTAGTAGCCACGGGCCCTTCCTGGTGTGAAGACCAGGAAGACTGAAGACCGACTGCATTTCTAGGTGTGCGGATCCTCCTCGCCTCACCATTCCCTCTCTGTCCTCCTCCGGCCACCAGAGCCCAAGGGACCTGCCTCCAGGTGGACTTCAACCCTTCACAACATCACTAAACTCCACGCTTTCCTCGCCATCCAAACCACCACCACATTAATACAATCACTCCTATCCTGCCTGGATTACCGCATCAGCCTCTTGGCTGACCCCCCTGCCTCCTGTCTCTCTCCACTCCAGTCCGTACTTCAATCAATCAATCAATCCTATTTATTGAGCACCTATTGTGTGCAGAGCACTGTACTAAGCGCTTGGGAAGTACAAGTTGGCAACATATAGAGACGGTCCCTACCCAACAGTGTCCGCATCATTTTTCTACCAAAATGTTTCCCCTCTCCTCAAGAACCTCTAGTGGTTGCCCATCCACCTCCGCATCAAACAGAAGCTCCTCACCATTGGCTTTAAAGCCGTCGTCCATTACCTTGCCCCCTCCTCGCTGCTCCTACTATTTATTCTATTTATTTTATTTTGTTAATATGTTTTGTTTTGTTCTCTGTCTCCCCCTTCTAGACTGTGAGCCCGCTGCTGGGTCTCTATATGTTACCAATTTGTGCTTCCCAAGCGCTTAGTACAGTGCTCTGCACACAGTAAGCGCTCAATAAATATGACTGAATGAATGAATGAATAACCCAGTCGCTCCTCTAATGATAACTTTCTCACTGTCCCCCTTTCATTCATTCAGTCGTATTTACTGAGCTCTTACTGTGTGCAGAGCACTGTACTAAGCGCTTGTCTATCTCACCGCCGACCACTGGACCACATCCTACCTCTGCCCTGGTACACCCTCCCTCTTCGTATCCGATGGAAAATTGCTCTTCCCACTTCAAAGGGCTATTGAAGGCCCATCTCCTCCAAGAGGCCCTCCGGGACTAAGCCCTCCTTTCCTCTTCTGCATCACCCTGACGTGCTCCCTTTATTCATCCCCCCCGAGCCGCTCCACAGCACTTATAAACATAGCTGTTATTAATTCATTTATATTAATATCTGTCTTCCCCTTTATATTGTAAGCCGGTTGTGGGTTGGGACTGTGTCTGTTATACTGATGTATTGTCCCAACTGCTTAGTACAGTGCTCTGCGCACAGTAAGTGCTCGATAAATACAATTGACTGACTAGAGCTGGGGGTTACTCATCCCGCTCTTCAAAGCTTTATAAAACACACCTCTCCTCCAAGAGGCCCTCCCAAACTAAGCCCCATTTTTCCTCATCATCAATCGTATTTATTGAGCGCTTACTATGTGCAGAGCACTCCCTTCTGCGTCTCCCTGACTTGCTCCCCTCTTCCTATCCCCACAGCACTTACGCATATACCTGCAATTTAATTGATTTGTATTGATGCGTGGCTCAGTGGAAAGAGCCCGGGCTTTGGAGTCAGAGGTCATGGGTTCAAATCCCGGCTCCGCCACCTGTCAGCTTTGTGACTTTGGACAATTCACTTAACTTCTCTGTGCCTCGGTTACCTCATCTGTAAAATGGGGATTCAAACTGTGAGCCCCCCGTGGGACAACCTGATCACCTTGTAACCTCCCCAGCGCTTAGAAGAGTGCTTTGCACATAGTAAGTGCTTAACAAATACCATCATTATTATTATTTAGACCGTGAGCTCGTTGTGGTCAGGGAATGCCACTGCTTGTTGTTATACTGCACTTTCCCAAGAGATTAGTACTGCCCCTTCCTTCCTCTCCCCCTCGTCCCCCTCTCCATCCCCCCATCTTACCTCCTTCCCTTCCCCACAGCACCTGTATATATGTATATATGTTTGTACATATTTATTACTCTATTTATTTATTTATTTATTTTACTTGTATATATCTATTCTATTTTATTTTGTTAGTATGTTTGGTTTTGTTCTCTGTCTCCCCCTTTAGACTGTGAGCCCACTGTTGGGTAGGGACTGTCTCTATATGTTGCCAATTTGTACTTCCCAAGCGCTTAGTACAGTGCTCTGCACACAGTAAGCGCTCAATAAATACGATTGATGATGATGATGATGATGCAGCGTGGCTCAGTGGAAAAAGCATGGGCTTTGGAGTCAGAGGTCATGGGTTCAAACCCTGGCTCTGCCAACTGTCAGCTGTGTGACTTTGGGCAAGTCACTTCACTTCTCTGTGCCTCAGTTCCCTCATCTGTAAAATGGGGATTAAGACTGTGAGCCCTGTGGAACAACCTGATCACCCTGTAACCTCCCCAGTGCTTAGAACAGTGCTTTTTTACATAGTAAGCGCTTAATAAATGCTACCATTATTTATTTATTACTGTGCTCTGTACACAGAAAGTGCTTAATAAATACGATTGAATATGAATAAATGAATCCTCCCATCCCCAGTCTCTGGAACCTCAGGCCTCCCCTTCCCCTGGTCAGACTGGCCGTCCCTACTCATGGCCGATCCAGTGGCTCTGGGGTGGGAGGTGGCTGGGTAGAGACAGGGGCAGAGACAAAGAGAAAGGCAAGGGCAGAATTAGAGGCATTCATTCATTCATTCATTCATTCATTCATTCATTCAATCGTATTTCTTGAGTGCTTACAGTGTGCAGAGCACTGTACTAAGCACTTGAGAAGTACAACTATATATGTATATATGTTTGTACGTGTTTATTACTCTATTTATTTATTTTACTTGTACATAAAAATAAAGTGCCAACTTGTACTTCCCAAGCGCTTAGTACAGTGCTCTGCACACAGTAAGCGCTCAGTAAATACAATTGAATGAATAATAATAATGGCATTTGTTAAGCACTTACTACGTGCAGAGCACTGTTCTAATTGCTGAGGGGGAATACAAGGTGATCAAGTTGTCCCACGTGGGGTTCACAGCCTTAATCCCCATTTTACAGATGAGGTAACTGAGGCTCAGAGAAAGTTAAGTGCCTTGCCCAAGGTCACACAGCAGGCATGTGGCAGAGTCGGGATTCGAACCCATGACCTCTGACTCCGAAGCCCGTGTTCTTTCCACTGAGCCACGCTGCTTCTCTAATGAATGAATGAATACAAGTTGGCAACATATAGAGACGGTCCTTACCCAACAACGGGCTCACAGTCTAGAGGGGGAGACAGACAACAAAACAAAACATGTGGACAGGGGTCAGGTCGTCAGAAAAAATAGAATTAAAGCTAAATGCACAGAGACAGAGGCAGGGGCAGGGGCAGGGACAGGGACAGGGACAGGGACAGGGACAGAGGCAAGTTCAAGTGGAAGCAGCATGGCCTAATGGCTAAGGCATGGGTCTAGGACTCAGAAGGTCATGGGTTCATTCATTCAATTCAATCGTATTTATTGAGCGCTTACTGTGTGCAGAGCACTGTACTGGGGAAGCAGCGTGGCTCAGTGGAAAGACCCCGGGCTTTGGAGTCAGACGTCATGGGTTCGAATCCCAGCTCTGCCACAAGTCTGCTGTGTGACCTTGGGCAAGTCACTTAACTTCTCTGAGCCTCAGTTACCTCATCTGTAAAAATGGGGATTAAGACTGTGAGCCCTACGTGGGACAACTTGATCACATTGTATCCCCCCCCAGCGCTTAGAACAGTGCTTTGCACACAGTAAGTGCTTAACAAATGCCATCATCATTATTATTATTATTACTGAGCGCTTGGGAAAATAATACCGGTATTTTTTAAGCACTTACTGTGTGCCAAGCACTGTTCTAAGCACCGGGGTAGATACAAGGCTATCAGGTTGTCCCATGTGGGGCTCACAGTCTTAGTCCCCATTTTACAGATGAGGTCACTGGGGCCCAGAGATGTTAAGTGACTTGCCCAAAGTCACCCAGCTGACAAGTGGTAGAGTGGGGATTCGAACCCATGACCTTTGACTCCCAAGCCCGGGCTCTTTCCACTAGGCCACACTGGGTTCTGCCACTTGTCTGCTGGGTGACCTTGGGCAAGTCACTTCACTTCTCTGTGCCTCAGTTCGCTCATCTGTAAACTGAGGATTGAGACCATGAGCCCCCTGTGGGACAGGGATTGGGTCCAACTTGATTTGCTTGTATCCACCCCAGCGCTTAGTATGGTGCTTGGCAACAAAGTAAGCGCTTAACAAATACCGATTATTATTATTATTATAAGGATGTGCCAAGCACTGTTCTAAGCACTGGCGTAGATACAAGGCTATCAGGTTGTCCCATGTGGGGCTCACAGTCTTAGTCCCCATTTTACAGATGAGGTCACTGGGGCCCAGAGAAGTGAAGTGACTTGCCCAAAGTCGCCCAGCTGACAAGTGGTAGAGTGGGGATTCGAACCCACGACCTTTGACTCCCAAGCCCGGGCTCTTTCCACTAGGCCACGCAGGGTTCTGATCCTGACTCTGCCACTTGTCTGCTGGGTGATCTTGGGCAAGTCACTTCACTTCTCTGTGCCTGGGGTAAGCCGGCCTGGGGGCCGGGAAGGGAGCCGAAAGTCATCATCATCATCAATCGTATTTATTGAGCGCTTACTGTGTGCAGAGCACTATACTAAGCGCTTGGGAAGTACGAATTGGCAACATATAGAGACAGTCCCTACCCAACAGTGGGCTCACAGTCTAAAAGGGGGAGACAAAACCAAACATAACAAAATAAAATAAATAGAATAGATATGTACAAGAAAAATAAATAAATAAATAGAGTAATAAATCTGTACAAACATATATATATATATATATACAGGTGCTGTGGGGAAGGGAAGGAGGGAAGATGGGGGGGATGGAGAGGGGGACGAGGGGGAGAGGAAGGAAGGGGCTCAGTCTGGGAAGGCCTCCTGGAGGAGGTGAGCCCTACAGGGTCGTTTGAAGGACTAAGTCAAACCGGCCTCAGGGGGATTAAGATTGTGAGCCCCATGTGGGACAACCTGATCACCTTGTAACCTCCCCAGCGCTTAGAACAGTGCTTTGCACATAGTAAGCGCTTAATAAATGCCATCATCATCATTATTATTATTCTCTGTGCCTCAGTTCCCTCATCTGTAAAGTGAGGATTGAGACCGTGAGCCCCCTGTGGGACAGGGATTGGGTCCAACTTGATTTGCTTGTAGCCACCCCAGCGTTTAGTACGGTGCTTGGCACATAGTAAGCGCTTAACAAATACCATTATTATTATAAGGATAGGGGTAGGGCGAGGGACAAGGACAGAGGCAGGGGCAGCAGCGTGGCTCATTGGAAAGAGCCCGGGCTTTGGAGTCAGAGGTCATGGGTTCAAATCCCGGCTCCGCCACATGTCACGTCACTTCACTTCTCTGAGCCTCAGTTCCCTCATCTGTAAAATGGGGATTAAGACTGTGAGCCCCACGTGGGACCACTTGAGCACCTTGTATCCCCCCCCAAGAGCTTAGAACAGTGCTCTGCACATAGTAAGCGCTTAACAAATGCCATCATTATTATTATTATTACTCTGGGGTCAAGCCCCTACCGGAGCAGGGAATCCATTTTTGAAGGACCTGCAGGTCGGTGGAGACCAGATGGAAATATTCCCATCCCCGTCCAGGGACCTTTCCGCTTGCCGGCCGGGGTGGTCATGATTTCGTGAGTGTCCCCCAGAGCCTCGGCCCCCACCGACTGTCTGGACGCCCCTTCCCCTGGAGCCCCCTCACCGCCCCCGCTCATTCCTAGAAAGGGGCAGCCTGTCCTGCCCCGCCGACCGTCCTGCCAGGAGCTAGTGAGGGAGGAAGGGGAGGGATAGAGGGGCTATAAATAGGGGGGGCACGTGCTCTCTGATCCCCCCCTCTTCTCCCCCTTCTCCCTGAGGCCGGTTGGACTTAGTCCTTCAAACGACCCTGCAGGAAGGACTTCCGGCTCCTTTCCCAACTCCCAGGCCGAGGGGGGGGACCGAGGGGGCCGCAGGAAGAGGGGCTCAGGGGAGGGATATATCAGGGATATATCAGGGATATAACGGGGCAGGAGGGCAAGGGGGAAGGGGCTGGAAGAGAAGCAGCCTGGAGTAGTGGCTAGAGCCCGGGCCTGGAACTCCGAAGGTCATGGGTTCTAATCCCGCCTCTGCCACTTGTCCGCTGGGTGACCTTGGGCAGCGTGGTTCGGTGGAAAGAGCACCATGAGCCCGCTGTTGGGTAGGGACCGTCTCTATGTGTTGCCCACTTGTGCTTCCCAAGCGCTTAGTACAGTGCTCTGCACACAGTAAGCGCTCAATAAATACGACTGAATGAATGAATGAATGAATGGGTTCAAACGCCGGCCCCGCCAATTGTCAGCTGTGTGACTTTGGGCAAGTCACTTAGTGCCTCAGTTCCCTCATCTGTAAAAGGGGGATTAAGACTGTGAGCCCCACGAGGGACAACCTGATCACCTTGTAACCTCCCCCGCGCTTAGAACAGTGCTTTGCACCTAGTAAGCGCTTAATAAATGCCATTATTATTATTATTATTCTCTGTGCCTCAGTCCCCTCATCTGTAAAACGGGGACTGAGACTGTCCACGGAACAAGGACTGTGTCCAACCCGATTGGCTTGTATCCACCCCAGCGCTTGGCACAGTGCTTTGTACATAGTAAGCGCTTAACAAATACCATTATTATTATTAGTAATAATAAGAGACGATGCTGGGGAGGGGTGCAGGGAGAGAGGAAGCGGGCCCGGGGAGGTGGGGTCCGTCGCCTGTCCAGCCAATGACCCAGCCGGGGGGTCCCTCCCTCCCCTCGCTATTGGCCGGCAGTGGGGGACGGGGGGTGGGGGGCGAGGGGAGGGGGTTATAAGGAGGTCCGGGGGAGGGGGCTCCGGGCAGAGCGGGGTGACCGGGCCGGAGCGGGGTGACAGACAGGACCAGGATAGGCCGGAAAGGTCGAAGGTCACCATGGGGGATCATGCCATGAGCTTCTTAAAGGACTTTCTGGCCGGAGGCGTCGCGGCCGCCGTGTCCAAGACCGCAGTGGCCCCCATCGAGAGAGTCAAACTGTTACTGCAGGTCTGGGGGTGGGGGTCAGGGGTCACTGGGGGCGAGGAGGAGGAGGAGGAGGAGGCGGGAGGCAGGGGGTGGAGGATGGATGCTGCTGGGAGGTTGATGGGGAAGGAGGTAGGGAGGACTGGGCCGAGGCGCAGGAATCTGGGGGACCAGGATGGGGTGAGGGAACTGGGGGTCGAGCGGGGGGCTCTGGGAAGTTGGAGGCGGGAGGGCAGTTGCGGGGAGAGGAGGGCTCGTGAGAATCAGTTGGGCCCAGTGGAAAGATCCCGGGCTTGGGAGTCGGAGAGCGTGGATTCTAATCCCGGCTCCGTCACTTTGATGTGTGACCTTGGGAAAGTCGCTTCACTTC